>NC_083591.1:8516736-8824236 GCF_027579695.1 Neoarius graeffei | reverse complement strand
CTACTGCTGAGGTTCCTGACAAAGAGCTGCTTTCAATAATGATCAATTTTTAAACAACATGCCACAATTTTAAAATATAAAATGTTAAAATATACCCCCCCCCAACACCACCATCATGTATATTGGACAGTAGGCTAATGGGCCAAAAGAACTTGTTATTTCACAGTTTGTGACGCTGCCAACAATCAGCCAGATCAGAGGCAAGAGTATGGGCAAAATTGATGTTTTTTCTTTTAAAATCTGGAAATATCATAACCGACCAGCCTCCCCTGTTTGAAAGACTACCAGCCGCCACTGATTATAACCCAAGATAAAGTCCAAATTTATTCTGTGTTCAATAGTTACTTTATTGATTCAGTTCAAAATCTAGCACTAGGATTTGGTCCAAGAGAGAAGGTCATTATATTACCAAATAATGATCTACCATTGTTTAACATCTTAGAAGTACCAGAATTATCTGTAACTAAAATCTTAAACCAGTTTAAGAACTCTAAGGCAAAAGATATTTTTGACTGTGATTGTGCATTTGTTAGGAAGTATGCAAACATTTTCTCTTCTCCAGTTACTCACTTGGTCAATCTGTCCATTAAACAAAGTTATTTTCCTAATGCCTGGAAGACATCAGTAATAACCCCTATCTTTAATTCAGGTGATGTAACTGATGTTACAAATTATAGGCCCATTAGCATTCTTCTAGCCATCTCTAAGGTGGGGTTTACATTAGACCGTATCAGCGGATCATCAGATTAACGTTTTTAAAAACGATTAGCGTGCACACAGCAACGCCAATACACGATTCGCGTGCACACAGCAACGCCAATACACGGATACGCTAATCACATGACTAATTCGGCACGTAAGTTGAAATGTGTCAGTGCGGCTCAGCGCTTCCTCCTCAGCAGCTGCGCTCCAAATCACTCCGCCCTGAACAGCGAGTGCCCTCTGGAGGGTCCGCACTCCGGCCCTGCGCAGCTCACAGAGCGCGCGAGTGTAGTGCACAAGCAGTGATTCGGGACTGAGCCGCTGTGCGCAAGTCACTTACCACTTGCAAGTGGAAGGATGGCAAGCCTAAAGACCAGCATAACTACACAATGGGCAGTATTTGCATCAGTATTTGCAGTATTTTCATACTTTTATACTCTTTAATGAAAGGTGATACAAGGCAGAAGTCCGCGCCGTTTTTCAGCAGTCGCGTCACATGACCAACGCCAGCAAATCAGGAAGGTGGATGTCACAGTGACGTTGTCCAATGACAACGCCAGCTCGAGCTCAGCACAGCGTATCTGCGTATTCTCAATGTTTACACAGCACCGGATCAGACACAATCTGGATTGAATACGTGGACCCTGGCGGATTCCCGTTTCCCGGCGTTTCCAGGCGTTTTAATGTAAATGGACAGTGCATCCGCGAAGAAAACGAGACAGATACGGTCTAATGTAAACTTGGCCTAAGGTAGCTGAAAGAGTGGTCTGTGACCGGTTGATAGCCTATTTAGATGGTAATTTTCCACTACACCCCATGCAGTTTGGATTTTGGAAGAATCATTCAACAGAAACAGCACTTTGTTATTTTATTGAGCAAATTAAATCCAGACTTGACAGGGGAGGTGTTGTTGGTGCTGTCTTCCTTGATTTTAAAAAGGCATTTGATATGGTTAATCATAACGTTCTATTAAACAAACTCTCAAAGTTCAACCTTTCTTCTAACGCTCTGACATGGATGGAATCTTACTAGATTCAAGAAAGCAGTGTACAAGAATTATGGACACATGCTCTCCCCTATCTAATAGCACCATTGGAGTCCTCCAGGGATCGATTTTAGGACCGATTTTATTTAGTCTATATATTAATGACTTACCTCTGATATGCCCAGAAGTTTACATTCAGATGTATGCAGATGACACAGTTATTTATACACATGCCAAAACGAGTGAACAAGCTGCAACACAACTTACTGCAGCTTTAAATAAAGTGTCTGATTGGCTGACAGTTAACTGTCTTACTCTTAGCGGCTGTCCACACAGCAATGGATTCACGTGAATCTGATAAAATTGTTTATCGTTTCGGCCTGGCGTCCACACGGCACCTGCGTTTTGGGTGCTCCAAAACGAGAACGGGTTCCAGAGTGGAAAAATCTGGCAACGGCGCCGTTGCGAAGTCGTCTGGATGAGTAGAACGGATTTGTTTACAATGACGTCACAACCACATGACTAGAACAAGCAGCACTCTCGCTGTTTTGTATGAATCACTGCATTGCATTCACTTTTGTATACAGCTTTTCTTTTAAATAAACAAGTAATTGAACCATTTCTTGAATTTCTTTTTTTTATTTGATAAGACTGCTTTTCAAAATGCTCACACACAATATAAAAAGTTATATAAATTATATAAAAATGCTTTTCAAAATGTTCACACACAATAAGAAAATTAAGTTATATAAAACTATGCACACTAATAAAACTAATTTGTATACACAGAAGGCACGATTTCCTCGCGTAGTCGCAGCCATCTTCTTCTTGTTGTTGTGTGCTTGTTCCTGTGAGTGCTTCATGCCGGGTAGAAGAAGGGGTTTATGCGCATGCGTCCTACTTCTTCTATTGTTCTGGTGTCTCTGACGGGACCGTCTTACAGCGTACGTAGAGGTATGGCATGTGTATTGCATCGTTTTCAGCAAGCGTTGCGTTGCCATATGTACCTGATATTTTACTGATCCGTTGCCCATGTGGACGCGATATTTTTTTAAATAAAATCTCGTTGCCGTTGTCGTGTGGATGTAGCCTTAATGTGAGCAAAACAGTAGCCATGAATTTTTCCATCAAGAGGCATAACCCAAAACAACAACCTAATATCCTTGTTAAGGGAGAGGTGATAAATACTGTTGATAATTTCAAGTATCTGGGTGTTATCATTGATTCTAACTTAACTTTTAAAAAGCATATAAAAAAAGATATCCAAAAGTTTTCAGAGCTAGTCTCGCTAATTTTAGGCATATTAGGCACCAATTGCCCTTACCTGCTGCTAAACTGTTTTTACATTCTATGATTTTTTCACATCTATCTTACTGCTCTACAAGTTGGTCCAGGCAGGGGTGACTATCTTACAACCTTTAGCCACCCTCTATAAACAGGCTATAAAAGTTCTTGATAAAAAACCAAGAAATTACCATCATTGTGCCATCATAACAAAACACAACTTACTAACCTTTGAGAGTTTTATCTGTTTTGCTGATATGTGCTTGATGTATAAACTCATCCATGATTTTGCACCGCCACCTCTCAAGCAATACATATCACTTTGCAGAGATAATTAAGGGTCTCTAGTCTCTACCCTGTCCACACTAGGGATTTTGTACCGATACGAAACTACTTTCGTACCGCAACACCTGTCCACACTAGCAACTATACCAGTACTGTAGCGGTATAACTGTATCGGTACGAAACCCACAAATGTATGCGTTTCGTACCGGTACAGTATCGGTACTGTAGCGCTTCGCTGTAGTGTGGACAGATGAAGCGGTTCTGTATCAATAATATAATGTGCATGCGCAAAGTCACACACCTCAATCGATGTCTTCGCTGAATAAAATAGTGAAGAACAGAGATTCGTTTGTTTCTTTCTCAACTGCCTCGCGCGTTTTATACGATTCGACTGAATAAATGATCACCAGAAATACAGACTGTACATTGACAACAAAAAGCACACACACATTGTTTCATCCGTACGGAAGCCGAGAGAGGCCCTTCATATAATCCTTTTTTTATTCACCTTGTTATCCCGAGATAACGACATAATTAATTCAGGATCTCGAGAAAACAACACAGCTAATTCGAGATCTCGAGAAAACAAAACCATTATTTCGAGATCTCGAGAAAACAAAACAGTTATTCCATGATCTCGAGAAAACAAAACAATTATTTCATGATCTTGAGTAAACAGCTGAGAAATGGTTCATTCAGGTGCGCCAAGAGACTTGTGATATGCTGACTTTGGGGCTATTTCTCATTCTGTATAGACCCAACTTTGGTCATTAGAATGTCTGGAATAATCGATCACCTAATAAGGCAATATTTTGATCAGGGGTTGACACAGGGAGAGATTGCATTAAGTCTTTTAATAAGGGATAATTTCAAAATTAGTCCGCGGCACCTCCACAGAAGACTGGCCCGGCTTCGTCTCTACCGACGGAGATACAGTGATCCAGCTGAGATCATGAAATAATTGTTTTGTTTTCTCGAGATCTCGAAATAACGGATGCCATATATTCTCGGAAGGAAGTTACTCGGTAACCACGGAAATATTTTGCGCACGCGCATTTCAACTACTGTGAAAGAAAACCGCAAACATTTCTCGCTAGTGTGGACAGATGCACTAAACTGTACCAGTATACTTTGTATCGATACAGTTATACCACTATCGTACCGGTATAAGTGTGAACACAGCAGTGAGAGGTGATTGTTATGGGAGTTTCAGGAAGACTTCCTTTGGCCGATCAGCTTCCTCTATCAGTGCAGTAGAAAAATGAAACTCAATTCCAGTTCATATTAGAGACTGTACAAGTTTCAGCCAATTTAAAAAAAAAATCCTTGAAGATATGGCTGAAGGCTTATCAAAGATGTGATCATTAATTTATTATTTTGTGATGTGTGCTGCCTTATGTGTTGTCATTTGTGTATTGATGGTAGTGTTCTGTGTAGGGCCCTGTACTACGAAGCGGGTTTTCTGGCTTACCAGGGTAACTTCGAGAGTAACTTGATCACGTGCAGCGTAACTTCCCGATTAACCCATACTACGAAAGTTGGCTATGTTCAAACCGAGGTATGCTGCCATGGCAACTTACGCTGCATCTCAAACCTGCTCGTCTCAGGTTATGTTCTTGGTTAACCCGAGGTTTCCGATTAACCACACCCTTTTTAAACACCACCTCTCCACCGACATTTCCTCTAGAGACAATGCCAGCGTACCTGGATGACCCGTGCGATATCGGAGCGCAGATTAGAGATGGGATTTATGGCTCTTTGATGGGATCCGCATCTTTGTGATCCGTTCTTTGAAAAGAGCCGTTCAAAAGACTGGCTCATTTGGCTCTTTTTAAATATTTATTCAGTTTTAAGAAGACAGCGTCTAAAGAAGCCAGATCCCTCTGCTTAGACAGTGACATCAATATTTCTGGACATACCTTTTATATAAAGCAACCTAGACTTACATTATTATAACCCCTAAAAGCTCATAAATAACCATTAAAAAACAATGAGGGCTTCAATGAATGTCCATGCAGAACGGCTTTTCTGTAAAAAAAAAAAACACTCAAGAACATAGTTACCAAGAACGCAAGAATATTTTATAGAAAAACACTTGTTTTACAAAAACATTTAAGTCTGAGATACAAAATAGATACAACTACAATAAATATAACACAAGAACTAGTTATCACACAAGAACATTTTAATAGAAAAAAACAAACTTTCTATATTAAAAATATTGAAATTGTAATAAAAATAGATACAACTAAACAGTCAGATAAATAGATAAAGTTATAACAAGAACACAAGATTATTTTAATAGGAAAAAACAAACTATTAATGCAAAAAATATATTATTATTAGAAAAATAGATACAACTAGACAAACAGATAAATAAATAAAATACACAAAAATAGAACAAACAAAATGACGATAGAATAAATTAAATGAACGTCCGTGCAAAGTAGTTTTCCCACAATATTATCATTAATATCACACAACAACATTATAAACTATATACAACACAATTTGAACTATTAGGCAAACAGATAAAACTTGAATAAATAAAAGGCAAATGAATGCTTGCTTGCACGCGCACACCATTATGAATGATGTTTTTATATTTCATTTTCACCTGTTGCCAGGTGCGTTTGCCACTGCTGTTGCCTCTGAAATGTTCACAGGACATACACCAACTTAGTCAAAGGGACTGAACAGTCAGTCATCCTAATTCATGTGACTCTGTGCACATATCGGCTTAAGTAGGCTACTCCATGAATTTACCATACCAAATTTTATTCAGGATTTTTCGGACATTAAACAAGCTATATATGACTGGGGCCACGTCGAAGGACCATTTTCTGTGACTTGTGATTGATCATGAAGCTTTCTCTCATCCTATACTTCTGTTCTGGAACATGTAGAAGGGAGAATGTACTTGCGCATTTACCCGATCGGCAATTCGTTGCCAACATGCTTGCCGCTCCTTATTGGCAGCCGCTGTGTTAGATTTTGCTCTTAATGTTGTTTTGAACTCCTCGTAGCTTTGCATTATGACAGCGCATTCTTCCTCTGTGAAGTACGGCGATCGTGCCATTGTGAACAGTGGTGATTTGCGCTGATAACCTCCCCTTTAACGTGAACGCGCATTAACCCTGATTAGGTTAAACCAGGTTCAACAAATCAACTTCATAACTGGCGTCGTAGTACCGTTTAACCCCAAACAAGATAACCAGGTTTTGTCAACCCCGGTTTAGCGGGGGAACCCTGGGTTACTTCTGGGTAGGTTAACCTCCGTTCGTAGTACAGGGCCTAGGTGTGTTGTTCTTGTGTCATTGTTACATGTTGTGATGTTGTGTTGTCCTAGTATGACGTTGCTGTTTTTAGTGTATATTTAGTCGTAGTGGCAATAGTAGTGTATGTATTGTCTATATTGTTTATTGTTTGTTTGTTTTAAGCCCCCTGCCCAGGGACCACAGATGAAAATTAGCTGTATAGCTAACTCTGGTATGGGACTTGTTCTGTACATGGCCCCTGTCAAATAAACTAATAAACTAAACTAAGTGGGTGTGGCCTAAACCTAAAGGTTAATAATAATAATAATAATAATAATAATAAAATTTTAAAGATACGCATTTGACTTTTTTTTAATGCAGCTATTTTTGTTTGTCATTACCCACAACATTTTCTAACAAATTAAGTCGGTTCTGTTTCACCAAAAAATATAAACAAATCCAGAATAATAGCCTGTGATTATGACCAGGCAGTTACTAAGGATGAACAAATCCTGTAAATGCATAGTTGTAAATGCATTCGTATTAATGAATGTGGTCTTTCTTTTTCCCACAAGCTTCATATCCAATCGCTCACCCACAACAACAACAACAACAACAAGCGAATAGTGCACCTCCTATCCATATCTGTATTTGTATTTCTTTAAGAAGACATTATCTGTTCTTTTCAAATAATGGATCCATATTTGTAACATCCTTAATCTGCGTACATGTTGAATGAACCTGAACAATCAGCACTTTACACAGTGAGAAGCCATGGCTTAATGATTAGAGAAGCAGCTTTGGGACCTAAAGGTTGCTGGTTTGATTCCCTGGACCAGCAGGAATGGCTGAAGCACCCTTGAGCAAGGCATCTAAGCCCCAACTGCTCCCCAGGCGGCTCTGGGTATGTTGTACATTGCTCTGGATGACAGTGTCTATTAAATGCCTGTAATGTAATGTAATGTGAAAAAAAATGAATGCAAAAGTCATAAATAGGAAAAACAGATTGGAAACCACAGATAATAATCACTGTGGGATACCTCAAGAAGGCCATGGAGACAAGACTCTGAGTTAGGTAAATCACTTTGACCTGCGTTTCAGTCAAAGGCAAAGTTGAGAAAATTCCCCATAGGTGTGAGATTAGCTTCTGAGCCATCAAACTCCAACTCCAGACCTGACATGGACTGAATAATAGAAGGATGCTGCATTCCCTCTATAGTGTGATTCCTTATATGTGCCACTCTGTAGCAATCCTGATGGGAAATAACCTTACTTATTATACCTTTATATTATGACCAAATTCACATTTCATGTCATCATTTGTCAGTCTGGCTTAGATATTTCTAGTATATCAGTGCAGTGCCACTAAAATTATACATGCAAATAATAAAACTGTATTAGATTTTCAAATAATGTTTGGTATACTCTTCACTTCACAGCTATTTGTGACAGGAAACTTGACATTAACTAACCACTTCTCATTTTCTTCCTGTCTAATGTCATGGTTGCTTGCAATAGCAATAAGCCACAGGCTCTGTGGCAAAAGCACAAGACATGCACTCCCTTTTAGTTTTCAGTCATGTTTTTCATGTTTGACAGAAAGGCAGCGAAAACATTAGTGTGGAATTTAAACCCAGTGTTTCCCGTGATGTGTTTTCCTTTACAATATCCAATGTAGAAAGTTACATTTGAACAGGAGCAATGACAATTATTAGTTAATTATTAATTACATTAATACATATAAACCTATGAATGATATGAAGGGCTTAGAACCAGTAAGGTATGTTATTTTTGGTGAAGGAAAAGCAGTTCATTATTTTGTTTGTGTTACATGAAGAGTTAATACAATATCACTAACCAGGGTTACCAGGTTTTGGCAAAATCCCAAATCCAAAGACCTGAACCAAGCCACCAAAATAATTCAAACACTGTAAAAAGGATAAAATGTTTTCTTCTTATCTCAGCCCTTGCATTGGAAACAAGGTTTGCAGTAGAAATGATTCTGTACATTACATTATGGCGGCACGGTGGTGTAGTGGTTAGCGCTGTTGCCTCACAGCAAGAAGGTCCGGGTTCGAGCCCTGTGGCTGGCGAGGGCCTTTCTGTGTGGAGTTTGCATGTTCTCCCCGTGTCCGCGTGGGTTTCCTCCAGGTGCTCCGGTTTCCTCCACAGTCCAAAGACATGCAGGTTAGGTTAACTGGTGACTCTAAATCGACCGTAGGTGTGAATGGTTGTCTGTGTCTATGTGTCAGCCTTGTGATGACCTGGCGACTTGTCCAGGGTGTACCCCGCCTTTCACCTGTAGTCAGCTGGGATAGGCTCCAGCTTGCCTGCGACCCTGTAGAACAGGATAAAGCGGCTAGAGATAATGAGATGAGATGAGATGAGATGAGATGAGATGAGATATTACATTACAGGCATTTAGCAGACACTTTTATCCAGAGCAATGTGCAACATACCCAGAGCAGCCTGGAGAGCAGTTGAGGGTTAGGTGCCTTACTCAAGGGCACTTCAGCCATTCCTGCTGGTCCAGAGAATCAAACCAGCAACCTTTTGGTCCCAAAGCTGCTTCTGTAACCTTTAGGCCATTGCTTCCCCCATTCTGTACAACATCGCACTGCACTGGCACTATTTGCACTTGCACTTTGCCTTTGTTTGCAGAAATATATCATATTTAATTCCAAATACTTGCTGTAAGACAGGATTTTAGTGTCCGCAGACTTTTGCTTAACCCTGTCATCACCTCAACAGTACTTTGTTTGATGCAGAGAACTTGTTGCAGTTCCCATATTTGGCCACTAGGCTTTGCAATAACCCCAAGGAGCTAAATCAGACAGTGAGCCAACAAAATTTGAGAGAAAAATTGATATAATTATTAGAACAAATAATTTTATCAAATAAAAAGAACAGTTAGAGAATCTTTATGGTTTCTTTTCACCAAAGCTTACAAAATATTTTTTTTCAGAATCTAAGTCAAAGCGAAAGACGTACATATTAGCATCTCAGTTTTATTGATGATAACTAGAGTATATGGAAAATTATTTTTTAAACAGTACCAGTCAAAAGATTGGACACACCTTCTACAGTGTTGTAATTCAGTGCTTTTTTTACTGAATATATTTTTTATTAATTAAAAGACACTACATATCTTAAAGTAATGATGGATGTTGCTCTTCTTTACTTAGTAGAGCGGGTCTTGACATAATATGGATTACTCCAGTTGTGGTGTGGAATAGGGTGATTTACTGTATTTTTATTATTTACTATTTGATTTCAAACACATTAAGAAGGCAAGAAACCACTAATTAACAGTTATTCTATGAAATCGTGTCGTACATAAGCTGATAGCCGATGAGGTGCGTAGCACCGAGTAGGCTATAAGACAAGTATGATGAAATTGAGCAGAATAACTCTTTTATTCTAGCCATATTCACTGGATTTTGAGAAACAGAGCATTTTTATTGGTTTTTTTTTTGCAAATTTGATAAATAAAAACTTTATACAAAACGTCCGACAAAATCATTTCCATTTACTGTAGAATGTAAATAAATCGGCAAAATGACAGTAGCAATTTGTGAAAAATGCAATAATAATAATTCTTGAAAAATAAAAAAAAGCTACATTCTTACAATGAAATACTTTCCATATTTTGTTGCTTTTTTTGTATTTTTGGGGGGTTTTGTTTTCGAGTAGAGTTTTTTTCGTCCTCGGTTGGTTCAGCAACACGCTCCGCCATTTTGTTTTTCTCTACTCACGGTATATGAGCTGATATCCTAGTAGTAGAGTAGCCAATCAGAGCACATGATTGCTTATATCCAGTAAATGTAGATAGAATAATTAACTTTTGATGAGGCACACCTGTTAATTGAAAAGCATTCCAGGTGATGACCTCATGAAGCTGGTTAAGAGAATGCGGATGGTGTGCAAAGGGTCATCAAGGTAAACACTGGCTACTTTGAAGAAACTAAAATATGAAAAATATTTTTATATATATAAAACACTTTTTTTATTTACCACATAATTCCATATATGTTATTTCATAGTTGTGATGTCTTCAGTATTGTTCTACAATGTACAAAATACAGAAAAACCTATGAACAGGTAGGGGTGTACAAGCTTTTGATGGGTAGTGTATATTTTGCTGTTATTTATAGACCTTTTAAACATACAATAAAATCAAACAAATTCAAGTAAAACGTGAGAATGATTAAAGATGGATAGACTGTATGTTCAAATAAATGGACTGTTTTTTGCCCTGACCTAAAAATACAAACTTTCACTACACTGACAGACTTGTGTAATATCAATTACTCATTGCCTTTTAGAGGGAGAGTGAGAATGTGCACTTCCGTATGTGTGTGTGGTCTTTACAAATGTTCACTATCAATTACTGTCACAGCATTACGTTACATTACAGGCATTTAGTAGACGCTCTTATCCAGAGTGACAAACAATGTACCCAGAGCAGCCTGGGGAGCAGGTGCCTTGCTCAAAGGCACTTCACACGTTCTTGCTGGTCCAGGGAATTGAACCAGTAACCTTTTGGTCCTAAAGCTGCTTCTATAACCATTAGGCTTCTCTCATGACTCATAGCATGACTGGGTGATGAGTAAGGAAAGTTCACTATGTCAGTGGAAGAGCAAAGATGCAGTGCAATGAAAAGACAGGATATGTTTAATACAATTACAACACTTGCAGAGCAGAAATTACTTAATATACCCTACAGGAGAGGAGAGAAACAATGCAATCACATTTAGCGTCACAGCATAGTACAGGAAGTGTGCCATTACAAGTTTGTTCATAGAATTAAAGAAACCGGAATAAAGTATGGACATGATGAGGCACACAGCTGTGGATCTATAAATACTGTTTGTAGAAGTAATGGCCGAGTTATGAAATGTTTTGGTTCAGGATAAAGAGAACTTCTTCTAAAATGAGTGTGGTGTAAAATGAGATGCAATTGTATTGCAATCAGACTGGGAAGTACAAAGTGTACAAAGGATGATGAAAATTCCTGTCATAGAGAGGGAAAAGAACAGAGGAAATAAAGAATGATGTGAAATTCCCATTTGCTTTTACCGTACGTGAACAGTGTTCAGCAGAAACCCATATCCAGAGCAACATACACATAAGTGCTTTGTAGTATCTATCAAAAACATTTCGTCATGCTAGATCACGATTTCTAAGTTACTAAGAGTGCCAGCTTAAAACACATTAAAAAAGATTAACTTATATTTAAAGAGTAAGTAAGTCCTAATTCAAGATCTTGATGAAGAGCAAGGGCTTTAGTCTTCATTTGAAGTGAAATGCTGCCTCCTTCAGTCTAAAACAGAACATGTTCGGAAGACGTGTGAATACATTTAGGGTTCTGAACCATAGACTACTGAGAAATCCAAAAAGAATTCACAGAAAGGGGGAAAAAACCCCACAAACTTTCCCATGCTAAAAATCTTACTGACTGTTACAAAGCACCGACACTGGAGACTCCTTCCATAAAGGTCCCATAAACACCTCCTTACAGAAAACTTCACCACATCAATCTCTATATTTTTAGTCTTTGATTATGAAGGATATAGTTAATATCAACCTGATTTGAATCACAGCCAGCACTACTTGCAGGGCTGCTGTTCTAGTTAATGAATCAACACCTTCTGGCCAATCAGATTGAAGAAGTCAACAGTTCTGAAATATCATGGCTAATCTTTATATATGGCTAACCCTAGGTTTTAAAGTTTTGTATGTTTTCTCATGGGCAGCATGGTGGTGTAGTGGTTAGCACTGTCGCCTCACAGCAAGAAGGTCCTGGGTTCGAGCCCAGCGGCCAGCGAGGGCCTTTCTGTGTGGAGTTTGCATGTTCTCCCCATGTCCGCGTGGGTTTCCTCTGGGTGCTCCGGTTTCCCCCACAGTCCAAAGGCATGCAGGTTAGGCTAATTGGTGGCTCTAAATTGACCGTAGGTGTGAGTGTGTATGGTTGTCTGTGTCTATGTGTTAGCCCTGCGATGACCTGGCGACTTGTCCAGGGTGTACCCCGCCTGTCGCCCATAGTCAGCTGGGATAGGCTCCAGCTTGCCTGCAACCCTGTAAGTGGCTACAGATAATGGATGGATGGATGGATGGATGGATGGATAGTTAATATCAACCTGATTTGAATCACAGCCAGCACTACTTGCAGGGCTGCTGTTCTAGTTAATGAATCAACACCTTCTGGCCAATCAGATTGAAGAAGTCAACAGTTCTGAAATATCATGGCTAATCTTTATATATGGCTAACCCTAACCTTAGATTTTAAAGTTTTGTATGTTTTCTCATGGGCAGCATGGTGGTGTAGTGGTTAGCACTGTCGCCTCACAGCAAGAAGGTTCTAGGTTTGAGCCCAGTGGCCAACAGGGGCCTTTCTGTGCGGAGTTTGCATGTTCTCCCCATGTCTGCGTGGGTTTCCTTCGGGTGCTCCTGTTTCCCCCACAGTCCAAAGACATGCAGGTTAGGCTAATTGGTGGCTCTAAATTGACCGTAGGTGTGAATGGTTGTTTGTCTCTATGTGTCAGCCCTGTGATGATTTGGTGACTTGTCCAGGGTGTACCCCACCTCTTACCCATAGTCAGCTGGGATAGGCTCCGGTTTGCCTGTGACCCTGCACAGGATAAGCGGTTACGGATAATGGATGGATGGATAGTCTTGGCTAATCTGAGGACAAAGTGATGGCGTACTCTAGAGGGCGCCAAAAGTAACAAAATTAAACCTCAAAACTAATACAGAGAAAAAGTCTTAAAACTCCTCATGATTTATACCAGTGTTTGGAATTTCTCAAAAGACCAAAAATTATCTTTTTTAAAGTAACAAATAAACAAACTGATAGGTTTTGATCTGTTGGTACTGAAGGAGGTTGAAATGACAAAGTATGATCTAGGAATGTAGACCTCTGGCGCCGAAGAGATTCTGCCTCACAGATCGATCCTGGAGCAAACAGTCACAGACACAGACATTTCTGTTCAGAGATGTTTTTTCAGTTTATTGTAGGACAAATATGAGTATATATTCACATTCAAGAGTGTGTTGTAACTCTGTGATTGGATGGTGATGATTTTATTGATGAAGCTAAGTTATCTATGTATATCTTAAATGGGTAATGAAGCTTTATATCACTGGTTTAAACTTTATGCCTCGGTCACAACCGGCTGTACGTGCTCCTATGGCCAGTCTACGTGCAAAAAATGCAAGAAACGCACGGAGGGCGCGCGTGAAACGCACGGAGGGTGTGCGTGTGACATGCTGATTTTCGAGCCGTAGACTGGCCGCAGAGGTTCTTTGTCATGTCAAACAAACTCTACGGGCACTTACTTTTTTTCAGGTTGCAAGACAAACTTACAGCCAACGTGCGTCTTTCTCCACGAACAAAAAAACGCAGCGATTTGGGAAATGCCAAAAATCGCACGGCCAAAATATCATACGTCTGGTTGTGACCTAGGCTTTATGAAATAAGAGTGACATTATGTACTGTACCATTGCATCACCCGTCAGCAGAGGTGGGCAAAGTACTCAACTTCATTACTTAAGTCAAAGTACAGATCCCACTGGTCAAATGTTACTCCGATACAAGTGAAAGTTGTCCAGTCAAATTTTTATTTAAGTTAAAGTACTGAAGTACTTGCTTTTAAAAATACTTAAGTATTAAAAGTACATTTTCTGTCAACACATTTTTGTATTATTGCCACAACGCTTACAAAACCTAATGCCTCTGAAGCTACCAACTGGATTTACGAAATGAACGCATGCTGTGCCATCATGGTGGTTTAACGTTAAGCTAGCTAGTCAGTGAAGCTCCACCTGACATGCTAGCAAACTCTTTTCAACTCAAAATCATATTGGGTAGCTAACGCTACTAGAAAAGAAAGATTTCTACATTCTGTTTATTTGGCAAGATTATTCTAAGACATTTCTGAAAGGACTTCAGATAAGTTAACGTTATTCATCTTAGCATAACTCCGTTTTTACATGCTAACTAAGAGTGTCCAAGTTAACTAGCTATGTGTTAGCGTTAGTCACGGACAAGGCTATGGCAACTTGGTGGGAAAATCCATAGAAAGTCCGTTGACTAACCAGACTGCATAGCTATGTTTGCTACATTATTGCTAGCTCTAAAAGCACAGATAACTTCATTACAAGCTTTCTCTTGGAATAAAACATTTACATCCCTCAATATGCTTCCACAGGTTGGACGGTGAGTTTTGTAGGCCGTGATGTGCTCCGTTTTAGGCAAATAAAGCAAACATTCAAAATGAAACGAATCTTTAATCCTTTCAGAAAACTGAAACATGGGTTCTAGGTAAAGCCATGGGTGCGTGCGTTCCCCAGAAGAACCGCATCCTTCCATTCTGCCATCAACTGATCGTGTTAAATAATGCTGCTGAGAAATCATTGAACTTGATTTTATACAGTCTATGGATGTGAAGTGACTCTAGTGATTACTGATCTGCTATCTCAGTGTCACCTGCAAAAAAAAAAAAAAATCACATTTTAGAAAAGAAAAAAAAACTCCACTTTCCAAGCTGCTTCATAGTAACGAGTAACGAGGACCTTTATAGAAATGTAGTGGAGTAAAAAGTACGATATTTGTCTTTCAAATGTAGTGAAATTAAAGTCATAAGTTTCCCAAAAAATGATACTCAAGTAAAGTACAGATACTCAAAAAGTTTACTTAAAGTGCTGATGACACGCTTTTGACATCTTTGGCGATGTTTTATAACATAAAAAGTAATTCCCGATGATCCATATATTAATTCACGAAGGCGCCTATTTTACAAGTTATGATAAAAAACGCGGCTATTTGGGCAAATTTGACGGGGCTGCAGCACCCAGGAGATGAAAGAGGAGGAGGAGCTATATGACGTCAGCGAAAGAACCTTCCTCCTAACTTACCAGTTTGTTGTTGATGTGGCAGGTGTTCAGTTTATCATTATTAGTATTTTTATTAGGCATTATTATACATTATATATATAGTTATCATGCCTTCGCGTTGTGTTGCCGGCTTTTGCTCCAAAACCCACAAGGATGGGGTAAGTTTATTCAAGTTTCCCAGAGATCCCGAGCTGCATGCGAAGTGGGTGAAGCAAGTCAGGCGCACTCGTGACAAGTGGGAGACCTCACCAACATCCGTCCTGTGCTCTGAACACTTCGATTTGGATTGTTTTGACACCCTTCCCAGCTTAAAGGAATCTCTTGGGTGTGCAGTTCAGCACAAACGTGTGTTGCTACCATCAGCAGTGCCTACAGTATTCCAGAGGGGGTCTACTAGTAGCTATGCCGGATCCAGCAGTCGCCTGGGACAAGGCGACTCCTCCAAAGACAGTCCTCCTGTCAGAACATGTGTTGAGAAACGACATAAGATAAAGGTATGTAGAGCTATAGAGTGCTCCGACATGATGCTAAAAATAGTAACCATGAGGTCTGCGCAGCCATCTTGGAAGTGACTCGCTCCAGAGCGCTCATAGAGTACACATCATAGAGTACACATTCATGATAATCATAAATGTAATCATAAAGTCGGCGTGATATCAGTCATTTATTTGCTTGTGAACGCTTGCGGCTTTCATGTAACTGCTGCCTAGCAACGAGAGGCAAAGGGTAAAGAGGGTAGGCTATCATAGATTCTATTCGGAAGAGATCAACACATGATTGCTTAAAAATGAGGTATTTTAACAATTTGCATCTGTTTTGTGATTATCGTGACACTTGTGTGTTATATAGAACTGTATGTCTTATCAGCACATCGAGGATCTTCCACCGGAGGCTTTAGCAAGTACTCGTAGCAACACTACACTTTACCCTTTGCCATGCGTTGTTAGGGAACGGTAGCAAGTACCCCGATGACCGACTTCAAGAATATGTAGAAAAAATTTAGAAATTATACTTTCCAAAAGTCATTTGAGCTTAGTGTATTGCATTTCCATTTATATTGTAGGTTCTTGCTGATGTTTTTGCGGAGTATGACGCAGCTGCTGAATCAGAAGCTTTAGAGTTTGTATGTACTAGTTGTGAACATTCACATTATTATCAATCTCATTTATTTAAAATCAGATAAAATCATGCCATCATGATCACTGCTTAAAGTACCAGTATTTGGTTGTTCTTTTGTTCAGAGGAAGAGCGAGCACTAGAAAGTTCACCGCCATTTTCATGCGCCATTTCCATTGAGTAGAACAGCCAGTGAACCGCAGCGTGTTCTTCCGCTGACGTCACAACATGGCCGCGAGCCACGGACCCAGTTTTCTTGCGCTGTGCAATTAAAAGTTGGATATTCGCGTAACAACAGCTTCTTTTCATGTAATTATAACAGAAATCTAACATGTTTGCCATGTTGTATAGGTTATTTAAGAAATTGCATAGAGTCATGTTCGTGTCATCAGCACTTTAAGTACAGTACTCAAGTAAATGTACTTCATTACTGTCCACCTCTGCCCATCAGGATCATAATCTTATGAAAAGAAGAAAGACATTACTTGTCAAAGTAACCTTCATTAAGCAGAGAGCAGAATGTGCAAGCAAAGATAAATCTCAAGGATTTAACTAACCAAAACAAGTAGCAATCAGAACAGCCTGTACCAGGTTCAAGCATACCAAACATATATTTCTATCACAAACAAACAAACAAACAAAAATAATAATAATAATAAGAAGAAGACGAGGCAAACTGAACAGGATGCGAGTGGATCCCTGCCTATTCACCTGGATCTCCAGCTACCTCACTGACAGGCTGCAGTACATCAGGCTAAAGGACATCATGTCTGACACTGTGATTAGCAGCACCGGAGCACCCCAGGGCACGGTGCTGGCCCCTCTTCTCTTCACCCTGTACACCGTGGACTTCTACTACAACTTGGAGCTGTGTCACATTCAGAAGTTCGCCGATGACACAGCCATAGTGGGGTGTATCAGGGATGACAGAGAGGAGGAGTATAGGAGCCTGGTGAGGGACTTTGCCATTTGGTGCAATAGGAACCATCTGCAGCTCAACACCTCGAAGACCAAGGAGCTGGTCATTGACTTTGGGAGGTCCAGACCAAGGTCACGACCAATTCTGATCAAGGGAGTCGAGGTGGAGGCTGTGGGTTCCTACAAGTACCTCAGGCTGTGGCTGGACAGCAAGCTGAACTGGACTTGTAACATCAACCACCTGTACAGGAAGGTACAGAGCAGGCTATACTTCCTGAGGAGGCTGTGGTCCTTTAACATCTGCAGGAAACTCCTGTGGATGTTCTATCAGTCCGTGGTCGCCAGTGTCCTGTTTTACACCGTGGTGTGCTGGGGGGGGGGCAGCACATCCAAGAAGGACACATCCAGACTGGACAAACTGATCAGGTGGACTGGCTCTGTGGTTGGCATGAAGCTGGACTCTCTGGTGACAGTGGCAGAGAAGAGGACTATGGACAAACTACTGAACATCATGGACAATGCCAGTCACCCTCTGCACACCGTCATCAGCAACCAGAGGAGTCCGTTCAGAGACAGAATGCTCCTTCCCAAGTGCAGGACTAACAGACTTAAAAACTCCTTTGTCCCTCACACCATCAGACTGTACAACTCCTCTCGGGGGGGGGGGGGGGGGAACAGGAGGACAGAGGACGGGAAGGAGCAGTAGCCTAGCCTGACAAAAAGCAATACTGGACAGTATGCAATATAAATGTGCAATATAATGTGCAGTACCTCTCCTGCTGGACTTTTTTTCATATTTTATTTTTTATATTTGCATATGGGCGGGACGGTGGTGTAGTGGTTAGCGCTGTCGCCTCACAGCAAGAAGGTCCGGGTTCAAGCCCCGTGGCTGGCGAGGGCCTTTCTGTGCAGAGTTTGCATGCTCTCCCCGTGTCCACGTGGGTTTCCTCCGGGTGCTCCGGTTTCCCCCACAGTCCAAAGACATGCAGGTTAGGTTAACTGGTGACTCTAAATTGACCGTAGGTGTGAGTGTGAATGGTTGTCTGTGTCTATGTGTCAGCCCTGTGATGACCTGGCGACTTGTCCAGGGTGTACCCCGCCTTTCGCCCGTAGTCAGCTGGGATAGGCTCCAGCTTGCCTGCGACCCTGTAGAACAGGATAAAGCGGCTAGAGATAATGAGATATTTGCATATGTTAATACTTAATTTATCTAGAAGTTTTCTTTATTTTCTATTCTCTGTTTATCCTGTAATGATACTGCTGGAATTTTAATTTCCCTGAGGGAATCCTCCCAAAGGGATCAATAAAGTTCTCTCTCTCTCTCTCTCTCTCTCTCTGAGGCTAAACTGTTAGAGGACCCTAGAGGGCGCCAAAAGTAACAAAAATAAATTTCAAAACTAATAGAGGAAAAATCGTCTTTAACTTCTTACAATTTATATCAGCATTTCCCACCTCTAAAGATATAAAGATTTTAACCAACACTATTAACTTACAATTTATAATAAGTTAATTGCAGGGCAACACTGTTGCCTCACAGCAAGAAGGTTCTGGGTTCAAGCCCAGCGGCCGACGGGGGCCTTTCTGTATAGAGTTTGCATGTTCTCCCTGTGTCTGTGTGGGTTTCCTCTGGGTGCTCTGGTTTCCCCACAGCCCAAAGACATGCAGGTTAGGCTAATTGGTGGCTCTAAATTGATCATAGGTGTGAATGTGAGTATGAATGGTTGTTTGTCTCTATGTGTCAGCCCTGTGATGACCTGGTGACTTGTCCAGGGTGTACCCTGCCTCTCGCCCATAATCAGATGGGATAGGCTCCAGCTTGCCCGCGACCCTGCACAGGGTCACGGATAATGGATGGATAATATAATGATGTAATATCATTTATTAATAATCATCCTAATACTAGATAGAGACTGTGACTAAAGTCACAGTAATTTGCTCTAGCTGTTACAAACCAGAACGTCTGGTTACCGTACCCTGTAGATCCGGAATGGTAAGAGATAGAGAATGATGCTTAGTGAGGAAAAGTTGCGACCTGCTGCCCTGAACAAAATATCAAAAACTGATTGAAAAAAATCATGAAAATTGACAGAGTTATAAGTGATTGAAAAAAAATCCCATTTTTCATGGATCATTCTAGATCAGTGATCCAGATCAGCACCAAAAGTCATAGCAATGTAATTCAGCCCAGAGGTATTCTTCATGTGAAATTTGATGATTGGTTGAAAACTGAGGGAGAAATAGTGTCCTAAAAACGTCAGGATAATAATAATAATAATAATAATAATAATAATAAAGTAGAAAGATCCTGAGTGAGAGCAACAATTTGTTAACTGTTTGTTAATTTGTTAATTGCTAGTGCAAATTAACTAGAGCCACCACAGCCATGTTTTTTTCTTAACAATGCCATAAGTGTTTTCCTTCTGTTACATTTATGATTTTTTTTTTTTTGTCCCTGGTTTCCGTTAATTGGTCAGTTGTTTCAAGGCCCGATTTGTGCTTCTGTGTCACTGTTCACATGGCTGTGTTCCAGAACAGTAAATCAATGGCTCTTAACCATCTTAGTGATGTTGTAGCTGATATGGTGCTCATAAATACCTTTGGATTACGTCTTTATTCTCAGATCAAGTGAAAGGGTGAAAGGCCACTGATGGGTAAGTAAAAAAAAAACACCAACACACAAAACACATCCACTTAATCTCACTATTTTGCTTTATGCAGTCACTTTGTGATTATGGGGTTCCACATGAATATCTGTTTTTGAGATTATATAATTCATAATTATTTTTGTAAATATGTTTATTGGTGGGCGGCACGGTGGTGTAGTGGTTAGCGCTGTCGCCTCACAGCAAGAAGGTCCTGGGTTCGAGCCCCGGGGCCGGCGAGGGCCTTTCTGTGCGGAGTTTGCATGTTCTCCCCGTGTCCGCGTGGGTTTCCTCCGGGTGCTCCGGTTTCCCCCAAAGACATGCAGGTTAGGTTAACTGGTGACTCTAAATTGACCATAGGTGTGAATGGTTGTCTGTGTCTATGTGTCAGCCCTGTGATGACCTAGCAACTTGTCCAGGGTGTACCCCGCCTTTCGCCTGTAGTCAGCTGGGATAGGCTCCAGCTTGCCTGCGACCCTGTAGAAGGATAAAGCGGCTAGAGATAATGAGATGAGATGTTTATTGGTTTTTCACAATTATTATCCCACAAAAAATGAAAAGTACAGAACATATGCATATCACTTCAATTTCCACATTCGTCTCCAAAATGTGGAACTGCATTGTTCAGCAATTATGTTGACACAGTGAGTTAACCTTTCCCATCCCACCCACCCATAGGTTTATGGAATCTAAAGCACACTTGGGGAATAAAACAAAAGTGGAAAAAAGAAAAGAGGATAACAGAACAGAAGGCAAACATACACACAAAAACAAACAAAAAAAAGGGAAGGGAGTGTTTACTGCTACGGCCAATCGTGTATAAGTTCCACTTTATTCATTGTTAAGGGGCTCTTGTAAGGAGTCATAAAAATCGAGAAAGGGCCTCCATATTTTGAAAAAAGATTGAGAGGATCCTTTAAGTGTATATTTGATTTTTTCTAACTTTAATAAATACATAACCTCATTGATCCAATGAGAAAAGGATGGGGGAGTTTGTTGTTTCCATTTGAAAAGGATCAAACATCTCGCAAGGAGTGTAGTGAAGGCTATAACTACATAGGCTTTGGCTGGTAAGACAGACCGAGATTCCTCTGGTGTTAGACCAAAGAGGGCACAGATCGGATCAGGATCTAACTGGGTTCCAAACATCTCACTAAAAGCTTTAAAAATTTTCAACCAAAAGGTAGAGAGGTTCGGACACCGCCAGAACATGTGCATTAGGTCTGCTGGCTGACCTCTACATCGGGGACATAATGGATTTGCAATCAAGTAGATCTTTGCCAGCCTGGCCTTAGTAAAGTGAGCTCTAAGCACCACCTTAAGTTGGATTAAGCTATGCTTAGCAGACATAAATGAAGTATGTATCCGATTTAAAATACAGTCCCATTGATCGTCTCTAAGAACTACTCCGAGATCAGAATCCCAAGCCTTCCTTAAGTTTTCAGTGGAGTGTGGGTTAATGCTCTGGATGATACCATAGATCTGGGCTACCAGTCCTCTATGGTCTGACTTCAGTTCAAGAATATATTCAATATGTGATTTTATGGGTTTATCTGGAAATGAATTAAATGTCTTTTGTACAAAGCTCCTAACCTGTAAATAACAGAAGAAATGGTTCTTAGGTAAGTCATAAGTTTGAGATAATTGAAAGAAAGACAAAAATATGTCTTCTATGTATAAATTACTCATTGACTTGATCCCTTTGTTAAACCACAGACTGAATGCAGGATCAGTGCAAGAGGGCGTGAACATATGATTTGACTTAACAGGTGAGAGGATAGAGGGCCTCTGCAGCCCAAAATGTTTTCTAAATTGAGCCCAAATTCTTAAGGATTGATTAACTATTGTATTTGAGCTCAAATTATTACTAATAAGGGGCAAGGCCGCACAAATCACTGAGCTTAAGTGGTGCTGGCATGATGAAAGCTCCAATTGCACCCAGTCTGCCTTATTTGCGATTGGATTATCTTCACACCAGTGAATTAATTTCTGGATGTTGCATGCCCAATAATAAAAAAATCAGATTTGGCAATGCAAGTCCTCCAGAGCGCTTCGATCCTTGGAGGTGAGTCTTGCTGATATGACTAGGTTTGTTTGCCCATATAAAAGAGGCAATAGTTTTATCAAGAGTTTTAAAGAAATATTTTTTAATTAAAATTGGGATGTTTTGGAAAAGATACAAAAATTTTGGCAATACTATCATTTTAATAAGATTAACACGTCCTACTACTGACAATGGTAAAGAGACCCAACGGTTCATATCCTGCTTACATTTATTAAAAACAGCCAGGAAGTTTTTCCTAAAGGTAGCAGGGAAAGAGCGAGCGACCTCAATTCCCAGCTATTTAAGGCCATTCTGGACCCTTTTAAAGGGGAAAAGATTAGAGGGAATTTCATCTGCCTTAGAGTTTAGGGGGAGGAGTTCGCTCTTTTGCAAGTTCAATTTATATCCGGAGATCTTTCCAAACAGATCCAGAATATCTAGGTTGCAGGGGAGTGATGAAGTTGGGTCGGAGACATATAAAAGCAAATCATCTGCATAAAGAGACGTTTTAAGCTCTAGGCCCTCATGCTGTATACCTTTAAAATCCTTACAAAGTCGCAGTGCTATCGCTAAGGGTTCAATGGCCAATGCAAACAAGAGAGGGGACAGAGGGCATCCCTGTCTTGTCCCCCGACTGAGAGGGAAGTAACAGGACTGAGCATTATTAGAGACCACAGATGCCAGGGGAGAAGAGTAAAGCAACCTGATCCAGGCTATGAACCCCTCCTTAAAGCCAAACTTTTGAAGAGTGAAAAATAAATATTCCCACTCGACCTGGTCAAAGGCTTTTTCAGCGTCGAGCGAAATTACTACCTCAGGGCATGTTGGCCGGGCCGAGTGGACGACATTGAATAGCTTTCTCAAATTGGAGTAAGAATGCCGGCCCTGAATGAATCCCATTTGATCAGGTGAGATAATATCGGGGACCACGCTCTCTAGGCGCTTGGCCAGCACTTTGGATAGTATTTTAAAGTCCACGTTTAACAGAGAGATGGGACGATATGATGTACAAAAAAGTGGGGTCTTTATCTTTCTTCGCCAATAGAGAGATTGAGGCCTGTCTCAATGTCATAGGAAGAATACCTAGAAAGAGTGCTTCATTAAACATGGTTTGGAGAATTGGTGCTAGTAGATGGGCAAACTTTTTATAGAATTCGCACGTAAACCCGTTGGGGCCAAGTGACTTATTATTTTGCATAGATTTAACAGCTGTAACAATTTCAGAGACCAAAATGTCTGCGCACAATTTTGTATTTTGGTCTTCTGACACAGTAGGAATCGTTAGATTTTCAAAGAAATTGCATGGGAGATCGGAGTCACCACTGCATTCCGATGTATAAAGGTCAGAGTAGAATTGGGAAAAGGCTTTATTTATGTCATCATGGTCCATCAATCCCATATGGAAAAGAAATACAGTGGTGCTTGAAAGTTTGTGAACCTTTTAGAATTTTCTATATTTCTGAATAAATATGACCTAAAACATCATCAGATTTTCACACAAGTCCTAAAAGTAGATAAACAGAACCCAGTTAAACAAATGAGACAAAAATATTATACTTGGTCATTTATTTATTGAGGAAAATGATCCGATATTATATATCTGTGAGTGGCAAAAGTATGTGAACCTTTGCTTTCAGTATCTGGTGTGACCCCCTTGTGCAGCAATAACTGCAACTAAACGTTTCCGGTAACTGTTGATCAGTCCTGCACACCGGCTTGGAGGAATTTTAGCCCGTTCCTCCGTACACAACAGCTTCAACTCTGGGATGTTGGTGGGTTTCCTCATATGAACTGATCGCTTCAGGTCCTTCCACAACATTTCCATTGGATTAAGGTCAGGACTTTGACTTGGCCATTCCAAAACATTAACTTTATTCTTCTTTAACCATTCTTTGGTAGAACGATTTGTGTGCTTAGGGTCGTTGTCTTGCTGCATGACCCACCTTCTCTTGAGATTCAGTTCATGGACAGATGTCCTGACATTTTCCTTTAGAATTCGCTGGTATAATTCAGAATTCATTGTTCCATCAATGATGGCAAGCCGGCCTGGCCCAGATGCAGCAAAACAGGCCCAAACCATGATACTACCACCACCATGTTTCACAGATGGGATAAGGTTCTTATGCTGGAATGCAGTGTTTTCCTTTCTCCAAACATAACGCTTCTCATTTAAACCAAAAGTTCTATTTTGGTCTCCTCCATCCACAAAACATTTTTCCAATAGCCTTCTGGCTTGTCCACATGCTCTTTAGCAAACTGCAGATGAGCAGCAATGTTCTTTTTGGAGAGCAGTGGCTTTCTCCTTGCAACTCTGTCATGCACACCATTGTTGTTCAGTGTTCTCCTGATGGTGGACTCATGAACATTAACATTAGTCAATGTGAGAGAGGCCTTCAGTTGCTTAGAAGTTACCCCGGGGTACTTTGTGACCTCACCAACTATTACACGCTTTACTCTTGGAGTGATCTTTGTTGGTTGACCACTCCTGGGGAGGGTAACAATGGTCTTGAATTTCCTCCATTTGTACACAATCTGTCTGACTGTGGATTGGTGGAGTCCAAACTCTTTAGAGATGGTTTTGTAACCTTTTCCAGCCTGATGAGCATCAACAGCACTTTTTCTGAGGTCCTCAGAATTCTCCTTTGTTCATGCCATGATACACTTCCACAAACATGTGTTGTGAAGATCAGACTTTGATAGATCTCTGTTCTTTAAATAAAACAGGGTGCCCACTCACACCTGATTGTCATCCCATTGATTTGAAAACACCTGACTCTAATTTCACCTTCAAATTAACTGCTAATCCTAGAGGTTCACATACTTTTGCCACTCACAGATCTGTAATATTTGATCATTTTCCTCAATAAATAAATGACCAAGTATAATATTTTTTGTCTAATTTGTTTAACTGGGCTTTTTTTATCTACTTTTGGGACTTGTGTGAAAATCTGATGATGTTTTTGGTCATATTTATGCAGAAATACAGAAAATTCTAAAGGGTTCACAAATTTTCAAGCACCACTGTAGAAGAAACTTATAAAAATATATATAACTTTCCATCACCTTCAGTTTATGTTTCATGTATTGTGCATCATATAAGGAATATGATTTACTCCTGAAAGTGGCCACTTTTGCATTACTGTTCTGATAAATACGCAAATCATACAAGTTCCATTTTGTTCAAATTTACTAAGGATCTTATATCTGGTTTCACTGTTGTATGCTTTACATACAAGTTTCAGACAAAGGACATACAAATTTTATAAGATTTATCTACATCTTTTCCATATGGGATATCTCATCTGTTTGTGATTGGATCTTTGTAATCGAGCGGGCAGCTGCTGCCTGATGAGCCTGCAGAGTTAATAATCTATCCGATTTGTCTCCAAATTCATAGACATTATGCCTAACTTTCATAATAAGGCATGTTGCCTCATCAGTGGTTATGAGGTCGAGTTCAGTTTGCAGTTTCAAACGGTCTTTATAAAGATCCGGAGATGGGCTTTGAGCATATTTTGAGTCGATATCTAGTAATTGTTGGGAGATTTCTTGTATTTTTGAATATTTTTCTCTTTTAAGTGTTGAAGAGTAAGCTATGATTTGTCCATGAGTGTAAACCTTAAGAGTCTCCCATAGTGTGGCAAATGAAACCTCAGGGGAGGTATTTGTCTCTAGGAAGAATTTAATTTGGGATGAGATAAACTCTACAAATTTCTCGTCCGAAAGTAAAAGGGGATTGAGTCTCCAAATTCTGATAGGTGGAGGGCAATTTGGGAGATCCAGGTCAAATTGGAGGGCGCTGTGATCTGATATAATAATACTGGTATATGAGCAAGTCTTGACCTTGGGTAGAAGCCTGTTATCAAGTAAGAAATAATCTATACGGGTGTAGGTGTGATGTACGTTTGAGAAAAAGGAATAAGATCTAGTGTGAGGGAAATGAAACCTCCAAGCATCTGAAAGGCCACATTGACACAACTCCTGCTGACCTCGAAAGAGTCTGAGGGTTAGTTGATGACCTGTCCAAGGTGACATCCAGTACAAGATTGAAATCCCCTCCTATTATGAGGTATCCATTATCAATCTTGGGTATCGTCAGAAATAGTTTTTCAAAAAAATTACTGTCATCGCACTTTGGTGCATACAAGTTCACTAAAATTACAGGATTGGCAAAGAGCTGACCAACAACAATAACATATCGCCCATTAGGATCACTAATTACTTCTTGGGAATGAAAGAAAATATTTTTGTTTATTAATATGGCCGTCCCTCTCGCCTTTGCATTAAATTTGGAATGGTACACTTGACCAACCCAACTTCGTTTGAGGCCGGCAACATTGGCATTACATAGGCGGGTTTCTTTTAAAAAAAGCTACATCTACGCAGCTGCTGTAAATGAGACATAACTTTTTGTCTTTTAACCGGGTTATTGACCCCTTTAACATTCCAAGATATGAACTTGGTGGGGTTATCAGTTACCTTATTATGGTGGCTACCCATACTGGTTTAACAGAGTAAATAGGTGGTAAAGCATGATAGTTTGATGACAGAAAGATGGTGCCCTGTCTGAAGAGTGTGCAGCAGCAGAGAACATTTGGGGGGGGGGGGGGGGGGGGGGGGGGGGGGGGGGGAGAAAAACAGAAGAAAAAAGGACAAAGCAAAAAAAGCGGCAAAAAACAATGCTCCAATCTTGTGAACATAAATCTATAAAGCCTATCTCTTGGCTTGTGCCATTACGCACTTTGTGCATTATATTACCCGCACTTCAAACTCTGCCGTTATGTAACGCTTTCTTTTTTGAAATACAGAGAAAAAAAAGAATTTGAGCATGATGAACCATTACCACACAAGTATTCAAACTGTAGTATGTTCATACAGTGCCATAGTCAATACACACATCAATAAGTGGCAATTCTACGTGTTAACAGCCTGAACAGGAGGAACAACAACAATCAACATTCATAAAAATGTAATAATAATGGGAGTGCATCATCAAATGTCACTGGGACATCAGACCATAACCACGATAACTCTTTGAATAGTTTTAAACCATTTAAGTTGTTTTTAAATCTTCAAACAGTAGACAGAACAATGAAAATTAGCAGCGTGTTAAACAAAAATAAAGGCCGCCGCGTATTCTCCTAACGAATAACAGCATACAGTGCCTTGCAAAAGTATTCATACCCCTTGAACTTTTTCACATTTTTCCACCTTACAACCACGAACTTAAAAGTTTTTTATTGAGATTTTATGTGATAGACCAATACAGAGTAGCACATAATCTCATCTCATCTCATTATCTCTAGCCGCTTTATCCTGTTCTACAGGGTCACAGGCAAGCTGGAGCCTATCCCAGCTGACCACGGGAGAAAGGCGGGGTACACCCTGGACAAGTCGCCAGGTCATCACAGGGCTGACACATAGACACAGACAACCATTCACACTCACATTCACACCTACGGTCAATTTAGAGTCACCAGTTAACCTAACCTGCATGTCTTTGGACTGTGGGGGAAACCGGAGCACCCGGAGGAAACCCACGCGGACACGGGGAGAACATGCAAACTCCACACAGAAAGGCCCTCGCCGGCCACAGGGCTCGAACCCGGACCTTCTTGCTGTGAGGTGACAGCGCTAACCACTACACCACCGTGCCGCCCTGTGAAGTGAAATGAAAATGATGAATGGTCTTCAAAATTTTAAACAAATAAAAATCTGAAAAATGTGGTGTGCATTTGTATTCAGCCCCCTGTACTCTGATACCTCTAAATACAATCCAGTGCAATCAATTGCCTTCAGAAGTCATCTAATTAGTTAATAGAGTCCTACTGTGTGTAATTTACTCTCAGCATAAATACACTTGTTCTGTGAAGGCCTCAGTGGTTTGTTAAAGAACATTGAAGAACAAACAGCATCATGAAGACCAAAGAATTCACCAGACAGATCAGGGATAAAGTTCTGGAGAAGTTTAAAGCAGGATTAGGTTATAAAAAAATATCCCAAGCTCTGAACATCTCAAGAAGCACTGTTCAATCCATCATTCAAAAATGAAAAAAGTATGGCACAACTGCAAACCTACCAAGACATGGCCGTCCACCTAAACTGACAGAGCGAGCAAGGAGAGCACTGGTCAGAGAATCAGCCAAGAGGCCCATGATCACTCTGGAGGAGCTGCAGAAATCCACAGCTTAGGTGGGAGAATCTGTGCACAGGACAACTATAAGTTGTACACTCCACAAATCTGGCCTTTTTGGAAGAGTGGCAAGAAGAAAGCCATTGTTGAAAGACAGGCATAAGAAATGTAGGGGACACAGCAAACATGTGGAAGAAGGTGCTTTGGTCAGATGAGACCAAAGTTGAACTTTTTTGCCTAAATGCAAAGCGCTATGTGTGGCGGAAAACTAACACTGCTCATCACCCTGCACACACCATCCCCACTGTGAAACATGGTGGTGGCAGCATCATGCTATGGGGATGCTTTTCTTCAGCAGGGACAGGGAAGCTGGTCAGAGTTGATGGGAAGATGGATGGAGCTAAATACAGGGCAATCCTGGAAGAAAACCTGTTGGAGGCTGCAAAAGACTTGAGACTGGGAAGGAGATTCACCTTCCAGCAAGACAATGACCCTAAACATACAGCCAGAGCTACAATGGAATGGTTTAGATCAAAGAATATTCATGTGCTAGAATGGCCCAGTCAAAGTCCAGACCTAAATCCCATTGAGCATCTGTGGCAAGACTTGAAAATTGCTGTTCACAGACGCTCTCCATCCGATCTGGCTGAGCTTGAGCTATTTTGCAAAGAAGAATGGGCAAAAATTTCAGTGTCTAGATGTGCAAAGCTGGTAGAGACATACCACAAAAGACTTGCAGCTGTAATTGCAGCAAAAGGTTAGCCTAGTAAACTAGACCCACCCGCCTAGTGGCCAAAAATATTTTTTGCCTGCGAGTGGGTCTAGCCTCGCACCATATCAACAAAAGACCCCGGGCATCAAATCATGCCCGCCAATCACAACGCAAGGTTTTTGTTTGGATTATTTGGGCGGGCTTTTGCAGGAGTGACGACAAAGCTGCGCGACGCTGGAGAAAGCACAACAGGAAAGATGGCTACGGCTAGTGAACAGCGCACGTTTGACTCCGCTTTGGAATCAGTTTTAGAAGAATTAGACTTGGAGTTTTCGTTGAAACATGAGCAGGAAGAGGCTCTCCGCTCATTCCTTTTCAAGAAGGACGTTTTCGCTGTTTTGCCGACCGGCTATGGCAAAAGTCTGATCTACCAGCTGGCTCCGCTCGTAGCCAAAAGGATGGGGCTAGTTTGTGCAGTACGAAGAATTAATAAACAGCTTTGAAACATTACTTTTTGATTGTTTCTTATTTTCACGTTATTTTAAATTTAAGGAAAATTATTTCACCAAACACCACTAAATAAAAATAAAAACTCTCAAAAACAGTTTAAGCAAACCCTTGAAAAACACTTGAAAAAAATAAGAGTGTATGTTAAGTATGTGGTACAGACTCCAAACTTGTGGTCATTATCTCCAAACTTCTTAATATCTAGAACCTGTTTATTAATCAATACGCATTTCGAAAAATTATTTATTTCAAGGCTCTCCTACTGCTTTCTGTTGCTCTGACTACGTCACAGTCACTGTTGCGCTGATTGGTCAGAGCGTTGGCCTATACGCACAGAGACAGTTTGAAAGACAGCGGGTTGTTCCACCCACACCCTTCGGAAATGTCTATAAGCGAGGCCAGACTAAATATTCACATTTAGTCTAGCTTGCCAGGCTAACAAAAGGTGGCTCTACAAAGTATTGACGCAGGGGGGCTGAATACTAATGCACATCACATTTTTCAGATTTTTATTTGTATTAAAATTTTGAAGACCATTTATCATTTTCGTTTCACTTCACAATTATGTGCTACTCTGTGTTGGTCTATCACATAAAATCTCAATAAAAAAACTTTTAAGTTCGTGGTTGTAAGGTGGAAAAACGTGAAAAAGTTCAAGGGGTATGAATACTTTTGCAAGGCACTGTAACAGGATAGGTTAATCAATCCTCTGTTACTTAACATCTTAGTTGAATCGGCACTTTTATACACTCACCGGTCAGCCCAACTGAGCTGGGCTAGAAGAGTGCAATGTCCTCTGAGTTGTTCTTCAGTGGCATCGTTACTTTCGCTAAGAAGTCCCATCCGGGGGCTGTCTGTCCTCCAAAAAAGCAGCGGCTTCAGCCGGGGTGTTGAACTTGTGTCTGGATCCATCGGCAACCACATGAAGCTTGGCAGGGAAGCGTAGGCTAAACTGGTATCCCGCTGCTCTCAGCTGGACCTTGACTGGAGCAAAGGTGGCTCTTTTCTTAGCCACTTCGGCGCTGTAGTCGGCGTAAATGTGAATCTCCGAGCCTCTATAGGACAGGGGACCTTTCTCTCATGCTAGCTGCATGATTCGTTGCTTCATCTGGAAGTGGTGGATGCAGGCTATGAAGGCTCGCGGAGCGCCATCTCGTCTCTTCTGGATGGCCAGCCTGTGTGCTCTATCCATGGTCAGAGGGTGAGGGAAGGCGCCGGGACCGAAGGTCTCTCCCAGGCAGGATTCGATGAAAGAGGTTGGTTGGTTGGCTTCAGCTCCTTCAGGTATGCCTGTTTTACAAATATTACACCTCCTGGACCTGTTCTCGAGGTCATCCACTTTAGAATGCAGCTGCTCGTTTCCCTTTCTAAATTTTCAGACTGCCGATTCTAATGTAGTTAACCTCCCATGGAAATCGTTCATTGAAGTTTCAATGTCCTGGATCGCCTGGTCATGTTTGGCGATGGCGGCGTGGTTGGCTGAAATTTGTGCAGTCAAGCTTGTAATAATCCGCTACTCCATACCAGCAAGTAGTTCCTGGATATCAGTCAGAGAGGCCATCGGCGGATTGTTGTTGCTGCCGTATGCAGGGTCATTACTAGCTAGTAGCCCAGAAACTAAGTCGGCATCTTGTCTGCTCTCGTTCTCGTTTTCGGCTTTTTTTACCTTTGGATGTCTTGACCATATTTCATTGAATATCATGGACATAAACTTAGAAGTCAACATTAGAAGCGGGTTCACCACACTCTAAGTAGGCAAATAATGCAGTATATATCAAATAAATGTCGAATTGTGACAGAGCTCTTCTGATCTGCTGCCTACTCCACTGCTCGTCAAACCGGAAGTCCCTATCATTCATAATTTTACTGCTTTATAGCACTCCTGAGGATAGACATTTATTTTATGTAAGTCTTTGATCACTTTGTTCGACTGTCCAGGTCTGTTGAGCCCATCCCCAGTGTAGCATCAGATTCCTGTTCTTGGTTGAACACACTGTAACCTTTTGCTGCTGTAGCTCATTCGATATGCTTTTCTGCTCACCATGGTTGTAAAAAGTAGTTGTATGTGTTAGAATAAACAGAACGAGCAGGTTTACAGAAAGAAAGAACGCTATAAAAGGTAAAACATTTACAAGCTCACATGGCTTTAGCGCAATAATGTTGGCCTCTGGGGAAAAAAAAAGTTTGATTTTTTTTATACTGCCTAATCTTGTAGAAAATGTATAAAGATTCTAATGTATGAGAATAAGTGATGCTGGCATTTGGTTCTAACCCAAAACTTCCTTTCTAACTTGGGGTATTTGCTCTGTGTGTGTGTGTGTGTGTGTGTGTGTGTGTGTGTGTGTGAGGCTATTGCAGCCACATTTGAGACAGAAAGGCATGTGATTGCATGTCAGAGGGCATTAAATCGGCAACTAGCAGAACACTCATTTACACACGAGGACCTATGACAGATAACTATATAAACCCATCTGTCAATTGCTGTTGAATGATAGATATAAAATATTTTATAGGACCCAATCAAAATTTCAGCACATGGGTTGTGGTCATTTCCAGCATTTTCTTGATTCCTCATCTGGAGTGCGTGTGTATTTCAAACTGCTGTTGCTAAGTTCATGTTGCTAATGCCTTTTTAATCCAGTAATGTGTGTCTTGTATGGCAAAAAAATTTAATGAAAAGGCTTGAAAGGACCTAAAACTTAATTCTCATGACTTTCAGTCAAATTAAAGCCCCCATTACTTCTTTATTTAAGTATTATTTGGAGGTATTTATATTTTACTTGATGGATGGATGGATGGATTATTGAGATTGTTTACTTCTTACATTTTATTATCTGAACCTATAAAGTACTCATTACATATCTCAAAGGTCTCTTTTTCTCTCATCCAGCCAATGTGCTCTATATTTTTCTTTTCCCTATCACCAGCAAAGGCTGTAAGGGCACCAGTGATGACATTTTAACAGCCCATCATTGGTGTGTCTACACTCTCAGAAAATAAAGTACATTAATGTACCTTTAAGCGTACAATGGCTTGTCACTGGGGCACTACCCTCTAGGGTATTTACTGTATTTGTACCCTTTATATACTGCTTGGGAACATATACCGTATGTACCTTTTTGGCCCTAAAAAGATAAACATAGTTACTTTGAGGTCTAATAATGAGCCCTAGGGGGTACATTCTTTCTGCTTAACAAGACTGCTTAACAGTCTGACAAGACTGAAGTACTTGTACTAGGACCACATGCAGCTAGAAGTAGGTTTTCTGATTACACAGTAACTCTGGATTGCCTTTCTTTTTTTTCACATGCAGCAGTAAAAGACCTCGGGGTGATCATTGACCCCAGTCTTTCATTTGAAATGCATATCGATAACATTACCCGGATAGCTTTCTTTCATCTCAGAAATATTGCTAAGATAAGAAATTTAATGTCACTACATGACGCAGAAAAACTAGTTCATACTTTTGTTACTTCTAGGTTGGATTATTATAATGCCTGACTGCCTGGGTGTTACAATAAGTGCATAAACAAGTTCCAGTTAGTTCAAAATGCAGCAGCAAGAATCCTTAGTAGAACTAGGAGATATGACCACATCATCTTTGTCTTATTCACACTGCACTGGCTCCCAATCGAATTTTGTATTGTTTATAAAATACTACTATTGACCTTTAAAGCACTAAATGGTCTCGCGCCACAGTACCTGAGCGAACTTCTGGTCCTTTACGACCCGCCACGCCTACTTAGATCAAAAGGTGGAGGCTATCTGCTGGTACCTCATATAGTGAAGGCTACATCAGGGGGCAGAGCCTTTTCTTACAAAGCCCCACAGTTACAGAACAGCCTTCCAAGTAGTGTTCGGGAATCAGACACAGTATCAGCGTTTAAGTCGAAGCTGAAAACATATTTGTTTAGTCAAGCCTTTTGTTAATAGTGTTTATGAGGTAAAGGAGTAGATCTGGAGGGTCCTCAGGCATAGAGTGTTTTGGTAAACTGGGATGTATGGATTCTGTTGGCCCCCCACTCACTTGCTCGCTCGGGTTTGTTGACGGTGTAGTGGCTGGCTGCTTTATGTCCCGGGGCACCCTCATGTCTGTTACCTTCTGGCTCTCTCCTTTTAGTTATGCTGTCATAGTTAGTTTTTGCCAGAGTCCCTGCCTGCACTCAGAGCAAAATGTATACTGTTCTTACTCATCAGGTGGCATTGGGCATACCTAACAACCTGTGTTTTCTCTCTCTCTCTCTCTCTCTCTTTCTCCCCTCCCCCCCACTCTGTCTGTCCCTCTGAGTTACATGTCAATCCTGAGATCGAGATGCTGACCTCTTCTGCTCCTCAGACCTGCCTGATCCATCCTGATGCCCTACGTCTGGCTGGAGTCTCATCACATTGCTCCTGTGGAGGACGGCCCCATATGGACAGTCGAAAGTTGCACTTGGAGGATGGCTCTGGACACTTACAGTAATACTTTTTTGGCTGAGGACTACAGCTGACTTGCTAACTTTAGGACTACAGTTGTCATGAACAGTTTTGCACTCAAGTTTCCATCAATGAACAGTTTATAACATCAACAAAACAGACTTCATGTTAAAAACATTATAATCATGCTATATGTTGTCACCCAAATGAGGATGTTTTGGCACAAGCCATGCTGCTTAATTTCACAACAGCAGTTCTGACAGTAGTGCCCAGTACAAGGCAAATCACAGGTTTATATTAATGCACCCATTTGAATAGATTATGTCATGAGATGCTCCACAGCAGTGAAGTCTAATAATAAATGGAATAAAAAAGTACTTTGTTATTTCACAAATAAAAATGTGTACTTGCTGAAATGATGAGGTTTTCTGAAAGGATATGCTTATTTAACATGTATGGAAGGAGTCTTCACTGTCAGTGCTTTTAACATTCAGTATGTTTTCCATCACAGGAGAATCTGCAGGACTTCCAGTTTCTTGGGAACCAAGCTCTCTTCTTTCTTTCTTTCTTTCTTTCTTTCTTTCTTTCTTTCTTTCTTTCTTGTCCTATTAAATTTACAAGAGCGAGAGAAAAAAATAGAGGCTGGTGAAGGAACAGCTGCATATAGCTATTATAACATAACAGGAACAAACATGGTTTGTGGATATTCCAAAACTTTAGATGTAACTATAACCAGGGCTTTGAACCAGAATTTTTTTCCTATTGGTTCGTTCCGAACAGAAACGGAATTTTAACGTTTCCGGTTTTGGGTTCCACCATTAAATAGACGTTCCCGAACCGGTTAGAACAAAAAAATTTTGTTCCCGGAACGGTTAATTACGTTCCCTGTCAGCTGTTTAACAAATGGCTATAAAATTATGTCTCTGTCTCATCCAGCTTAAGCCAAATGTAGGCTAATTCTATTACAACCTTCATTAAATAAGACAAGAAATAATTCAAAACAATTATTATTTCAAATGTTGGCGATTTGGATTCTCAGTATGTCTTCCCATCTACACAAACAGAAAAAGTGCCAAAAATGAAAGATAATTCGTTTGGTGTGTTACCAAAGGCTAGTCAGGCCCTATAGAGGGCTACCGCATGACGTCACCGCGCCGCGAGATTTTGTTAGGCGCCATATTGGAAGGCCAAGTACACATCTATGCAAGTACATACATACATAAAACAAACTACACCTGAAATGTAGCCAGGGCCGGTTCTGCCCTAATCTGGACCCGGGTGCAACATCGCGCAACCCCCCCCAAAAAAAAAACACCAGTCTAAATCAGGACAACCATCACATAACTATAACTATAAACACTTTATATCAACTATTTTAACTAAATGGGCTATAATAAATAAGCCTGCAGGCAGCCACGGCGGGCTGCCTCAGAAAAGTAACCATTTGTCCTACCTTAAAACTCGTTTTGCATTTTCTGCCTCCTTTTTTGTATTTTCAACCCTCCGTTTATTTTCTTTCCTTTTCTGAAAACCCGATTTATGTCCAGACATTTTGTTCTGCTACCAACGAACTAACTCGTCAGGTCTCGTCTCTCGAGCCCGCGATGATTCCCGTGGGAAGGGCAACAATTGATACATTTTTACAAACAGCCAATAGGGAGGTTGCATCATTCAGGCTCTTCTTTGCTCAGACACTCAGTAATGGAGACGTGATAGCAGTCCACCTTCCCGCTCTCTCCATTCAGTCAGCGAACGTCACACAGGAAGTGAACCCCAGCGGGTCATAGAAACTTGCGCAGGAGAAGAATGACTTTTTTTATTTGTAGGCTATGGAAACTTTGAGGAACGAAATAAAAACCGGTATTAACCGGTTACCATTATTTTTAATAAGCGTTTCTGTTCCGGAACATAAAAAATAATAAAGTTTCTGGTTTCGTTTCTGTTCCATGTGAAATAGAAAAAGTTCCCGGTTTTCGTTTTCGTTCCTTGAACCGGTTCAAAGCCCTGACTATAACCAAATCAAGTGTTTACCAATCACAACCCCAATTCCAAAAAAGTTGGGTCACTGTGTAAAACATAAATAAAAACCAGAATGTGAAGATATGCAAATTATGGAAACCCTATATTTCACTGAAAATAGTACAAAGACAACATATCAAATGTTAAAACTGAGACATTTTATTGTTTTTGAAAAAATATATGCTTATTTTGAATTTGTCAGCAAGATGTTTCAGAAAAGTTGGGACAGGGACAACAAAAGACTGAAAAAGTTGTGTAATGCTAAAAAATAAATAAACATTTTAGTTAATTGACAACAGGTCAGTACGATGACTGTGTATAAATAGAGCATCCCGGAGAGGCGGAGTCTCTCAGAAGTAAAGATGGGGAGGGGTTCACTGCTCTGTGAAAGACTGCATGAGCAAACAGTGCAACAATTTAAGAATAACGTTCCTCATTGTAAAATTGCAAAGAATTTGGGGATTACATCATCTATGGTACATAATATCATTAAAAGATTCAGAGAATCTGGAGAAATCTGTGTGCAAGAGACAAGGCTGAAAACTGACACTGGATGCCTGTGATCTTCAGGCCCTCAGGAAACACTGCATTAAAAGCAGACACGTGTCTGTGGTGGAAATCACTGGATGGGCTCAGGAACACTTCAGAAAACCATTGTGAAAACGTATCATTACTGCATCCACAAATACAATTTAAAACCAGATATAAACAATATCCAGAAACACCATTACCTTCTCTGGGCCCGAGCTCTTTTACGATGGACTGAGGCGAAGTGGAAAATTGTCCCAAGGCTAAAAAGGAGAGGGACCATCCAGCTTGTTTTCAGCGCACAGTTCAAAAGCCAGCATATGTGATGGTATGAGGGTGCATTAGTGCACATGACATGGGTAGCTTGTACCGTACATCTGGGAAGGTATCATTAATGCTGAATGATATATACATGTTTCAGAGCAATATGCTGCCATCTAGACAAAATCTTTTTCAAGGATTGTCTTCCTTCTTTCAGCAAGACAATGCCAAACCACTTTCTGCACATGTTAAAACTGCATGACTTCATAGTAAAAGAGTCCTGGTGCTAAACTGGCCTGCCTGCAGTCCAGACCTGTCTTGCATTTAAAAAAATCTAGCACATTATGAAACGCAAAATATGACAAAGGAGACCCTGAACTGTTGAGCAACTGAAATTGTATATCAGCCAAGAATGTTACAACATTTCTCTTTCAAAACTACAGCAATTGGCCTCTTCAGTTCCTAAGCATTTACAGAGTGTTGTTGAACGTAGCGGTGATGCAATACAGTGGTACACATGCCCCTGTCCCAACTTTTTTGAAACATGTTTCTGACATCAAATTCAAAATGAGCGTATATTTTCCAAAAAAAAAAAAATTCTCAGTTTCAACATTTGATTTTTTTGTCTTTGTACTATTTTCAATGAAAGAGAGGGTTTCCATGATTTGCAAATGATCACATTCTGTTTTTATTTACAGGTTACACAGCATCCCAACTCTTTTGGAATGGAGGTTGTGATTAAAAAAAGTGGATTCTTTATAAGAGGGATAAAACACTTTGGGAAGTGCTGTTGGGGTGGTAACAGGAACATCCTATTATTTTCATAATTATTTTCTCAAAAGCCCACCATAAGTGTTTTATTTCTTATAAAGCTATTATTAATTCTAGTTATAAGAGTGACTGGGTTTTCTCTAAATCTAAATTTTATCTTGAGAAGTTCAGGAATCAAAAAGCTCTAATGGGTTCAAGAAATAAATATGACAGCAGGCTACACTTTTATTTGAATAGTTGGATTATATTCATGAACTAAATCTGACCATATAATTGTGTCTGGCGGGAGATAAAACTGTGGGAACCCTTGGCCTAATGCACACTTAATAAAGATTAAAAAAACACCAAAAAAAAAAAACACCCAGTCACGCAGTCCAGCACTCCATTTGGTCTTGGTTACAGTTTAGTAAATGAGATGTTACAGGCTACAGTTTCCCAAAGGCTCCAATAACTGCAGTGAAGACAGCTGACTACTGACTTCTCATGTCATGTCATGTCAACACATCGTTGTCACTTTGCGATGGTAGGCTACATGAATGAGTTAATGCTGTCCATCACCTTCTAACTCTTGTAGCTGCTAATCATTTTACTCCCGATAAGCCAGTCCTTGCCCGGATGTTGTTGTACCAGCATACAGTATACAAGGTCTTCCACGTTGTCTGTTGCCTTCAACAAGACCTGTTATTGTGCTCCTTTTGATGGTGTCATGTGGCTTCCTCCTCATGTGACCAAAGTACCTCAACTTGCAGGATTTGATGTGACATACAGTAGGAGCTTGCTTTCTGTTCTGGCCAGGCGGAAAATCTCTTCCGTGGTCACCTTCCTTGTTCACGATATCCAGAGTAACTTCCTTATGCATTTATTTTCAAAAGCCTGGATTCATCTCTCTTCCTTTTTCTTCAGTGTCCAGGCCTCACAGCCATATGTTGCCACCAGCCAGACCAAAGCTTTCATTAAATGTAGCTTGGTGTTTGTGCTGACAGCTTTGTTTTTCCATATTCTTGTCAACTTTACCATCACCACCATGCCCATGGCCAATCTCAATTTGACCTCTCCCATGCACGCTGCACTGTTCTTAACTGTACTTCCCAAATATACAAAGTTGTCCACTTGTTTCAGCCTTCCGCCTTCCACTGAGATCTCAAGCACTTCATCAGTATTTGTCATTACTTTTGTTTTTGCCACATTTATTGTCATGTTACATTCATTTGCTGCACTCTCAACCTGGGACAACAGATCTTGCAACTCTTCTGATGACGTAGCCAGTAGGACAATATCATCAGCATACTGGAGATTGTTGATGGTCTTCCCACCAATCTTAAAGCCTCCAGAAAGTCCTTGCAGTGCTTTATGCATTAGTTGTTCTGGCAGGATGTTAAGCAGACATGGAGAGAGGTTGCATCCTTGTCTGACTCCCTTCTTAACCCAAAAACATAAGGGGCATGTGATTGGCTGTTCAAACAGCAGCAGACTGTTGTCTGTAGAGGTTTTGCAACAGTTGGACTAAATGTGGTGGAAAACCATCTCAAGCATGTCTATCACTGACTTCTCTGTGAGTTCACAATCTCATTTATTTGTTCATGAGTAATCCAGGAATGTGCTAGAACTTGAAACAAAGTTTCATGCAGGTATTATAATAAAATATATGTTTAATGTATTAAAACTGTTGATTGTAGCTGTAAAAATCTCTTCATTGGATCAACCCATCAGCTACGGAAGTGATGTTATTCTGTGTCAGTATGCTAGCCCCACCCATTTCTATTGCCACGTTCTGCGCATGTGTGGACTGTATTTGAATGTTTGTATGATGGCAAGGTCCTTTGTCTACCTGAGCGGAGTTTATTCCAGAACCCTGTTATATTTATCTACGTGTTCATTCTTGATTCCTGATACTCATATTTGTCTAGATGTTGGAAGTACATTTATGAAAATCAACCACACTCACACGCAAACCCATACATACATATATAAATGACCATCTGTTGCAGAATCCATCCTGTCCAACTTGCTATTACTGTCCAAACCATCATTAAACTGCAACAACCTTATTCCTGTCTGGGGCTCTGTGTCTGATCCACACACCATTACATCTGTCATAATCATAGAAGCAGCACAAATTCCTGCCTTCAAACCTGCAAATATTTTTCATGGTCCTTCAAGCCGGATTCGACAGGTGTAATGGATAAAGCCCTAGCTCCCAGATCATCTTCAAGATGCCCTCAGTGACCTGTATGCCTACAGGATTACCAGACACAATATGTGGGATTTGATTATGATACCCAACCTAATGCAAATGCTGCTTTGACCTCATGAACTCATCAAGAAGCTCAAGCAGCAGAATACACTCATTCTGAAAGATAAGGAAGAAATCACACCCCAGCTACCTGACTCTGTCCCTGGAACTGCTGTTCCATATCAGGATCCTGGAGAAATGCCACCAACACAGGGTTCATATGAACCTCCACTTACTCAACGCTATTCTGTTTCTAGTAACCCTTTTAATATGCCTAAATTACATTATTTGGCCCGATCCTTAATTTGGGACATAATGTTCAAGCATTAGAAGAAAGAATGGATCACTGTGAACAGAGGTCTCCTTATTACATCTCATCGACCTCTTATCCACCCTATTTGAATTCAACACCAGGTTGGAAAGACATTCCTTTAGCCCTAGAGTTACGTGTCGGTTTAAATGAGTGTAATTCTCAATCATCCAGACAAGCAGACAATTACACTTATCACCTCCTCCTCTTAGCCACCTGTCAGCTTTACCACCACCTCCATCCTCCATGCTGAGCCCAGAGAACCAGCGTTTAGATAGGGCACAGAGCTCACAGCATGCTCAGTTTATTTCGCTTAGTGACCCCAACATAGCATCTGTGCAAAATCCAGTCCCTCCTGCAGTTGCTGCTGTGCCTTTGCCAATTACTAACTTACCTTCTCAGCTATCACAAGGTAGCACATCAGCTGCTTATCCCTCTCATGGGCACTTTGGAGCTGTGGGTTATCCTTATTCTCAACCACAGACCCATGCCTCCATGCAACCTCAGGCTCCAGGTCCTTCTCCTGCTTTTACTCAGTGTGGCAGCAGGGGCATGGTCAAGCGTCGGTCTGTGAATGGAGGGCGGAGTCAGGGAAGGTAAGTGGCAGAATCACTGCACCTGATGTGAGTTAACCTGTGTTTGTGTGTCTTCCCCAGTGACCGCGCCCTATAAAAGGAGAGAGAGAGAGAGCAGAGAAAGGGAGCTCTCCCCAACCAGAACACTTGTGTGTGTGTGAGCATGTGTGGCTGGGAGAGTGTGGAAAGCTGAAAAGCTATTAATAAAAAGAGTTTTTGTAACACTCAGTTCTGGCCTGCCGTGCTTCTGTGCTCCACCCACCTCCAACAATCCTTACACTCAGCTACCAGTAGCTCCCTGGGTTGCCTCATCTTGTACTGAAGCACCCTCCTTTCCTAACTTTGTACACAATGACCCTCTCAAGTTTGCAATAGTGAAAATGGCTCTTTTCAATTTGCTTCCTCAGGAGGATACTGAACAGTATAAGTTAACAGTATCATATCTTGCTGGATCACCTGAAGCTGGAGTCTGCTTGCCATCTAGTTCTTGCTTCTGCTTACAGTCCCCATCCATATACCTATGCTTTAGCTGCCCTCTAGAATAGATATGGCCAGCCCCATCAATTAGTTTTAAAGGAGATCAGTTCAATCCTGAGTCTTCCTCCTGGTCATCCTGGTGATGCAAAGAACTTCAGTGACTTTGTTTAAAGAGTTCAAGCTTTTGTAGGCATGCTCCAATCTCTGGAGGATAAACAGGGGGATGCAGAGTTGGCTGGTGCTTCACATGTTCAGCAACTCTTTGGCAAACTTCCTTATGACTAGGTGGCAAACTATGACAAATATGTTCATTCTAAGCATCCAGGAGCCTCTTACAACCTGGTGGACTTTGTGAAATGGCTTGAACAGGAAGCTGAGTGCTGGATTGAGGCCACACAAGTAACTCAGTGGGGAAAGCGAGAGCCGTATCAGAAAGAGAGAAGATCAGTTAAATCTTGAATTCCCTATGTCTACCATTCGACATGGAACAAGTCAGTCCCAGAAGAAACTACCTACAGCTGTGATTGATGTTTGCAACACCAGTGTGAGTTCACCAGGCTAGAGATATAATTGTCCATTCTGCACTGCTAAAAACCACCATCTAAAGCTACGTTCACACTGCAGGCTGAAGTGACTCAAATCCGATCTTTTCACCCATATGTGACCTGTATCCGATCTTTTATTGACAATATGAACGACACAGATCCGATTTTTTCAAATCCGACCCAGGCCGTTTGGATATGTGGTCCTAATTCCGATTCCTGTCCGCTCTTTTCATATGCAACTTCAGTCTGAACCGCCAGGTCGCATTCATCCGACTTACACGTCATCAACAAGCCACAAACGTCACTATTCTGCACTGAAGTAGGCGGCGGGTCTCTCAAAAAAGTTACAACAACATGGCGCATAATCATGGGCGCAGATAGAGGGTGGGACTCGTCCCACCCAGATTTAAATTCACCTCGCTCAGTCCCCCCACTTATAGGGAGGAAAAAACGTCTATGCTGTCTTTCTTTGCATAAGGCAAACCTCACGGAAAAATCAAAAGACTAATTACCATTCGGTTTATTGAGGTGCACAGCAGTATATACATAGTTGCAACAATTCACATAAAACAAAACAAAGACTGATATTCGGTTGGTTGAGCTGCGCAGACTGCACAGGTTGCGAGCTCGAGCTTGGTTGCTATGGTAACCCACAACGAGTTTGACAGGCATATCGGGGTTGGGGTTGGTTTGCTGGCAGCTTTGTCCCCCCCAGTTCAAAAAACGTATCTGCGCCCCTGCACATGACATCAATGCGAGGGACGCTTCGGGCTGTGAAGGTTCTGAATCTTCTCAATGGAAGGACGCAGAGGTTAGGGAGCTGATTTCCATTTGGGAGGATGCAGCTATTCAAGCTAGATTGGATGGGTCATAACGCAACCGGGCGGTTTTACTTCCGTAAACACTGGCCATGCTCACTGCGTGTGACGTCGTCGTATCCTGCAATGCGCATGCGGAACACTTTTAGGTCGCTTTTCGTTCATACTGAGGATCACATACAAGTCGCATATATTTGTTAATGTGAACGACCTCACAAAAAATCGGATTTCACAAAAAAATCGGAATTGAGCATTAAGCCTTGCAGTGTGAACGTAGCGTAAGTGTGTACCCAGACTTACACCTGTTGTCCTTGAATGAAATTTGGAGCTGGATTTTTGACAAAGCACAATGCTGAAGGTGTGGTTGAGATCACTGGGCCTCTCAGTATGACCTAAAGAAACTTTGTCCCAAATATGGTGGAAAACATCTACTGTAGGAGTCCTGGATGAAGCCAATCAAATAGACTTATCCTGGCCTGTCTTATTTAATTAGGTCTAATTTTAGTACTAAAGTGCTCCCAAAGGTGGTGAAGGTAGTTCTGAGCTACAGGGGCAAGACCTTGGACAATTATGCTCTACTAGATGACAGATTAGAAAGAACAACACTGTTAACTGATGCTGCTGAATCTCTCTGACTTCATGGGATGGCAGAATCCCTTATCTTAAGAGATCTATTACAAAACCTTGTGGTAGCGGTGTCCCACTTTATCAGTATCCTCCAAAAGGTTTTGGGGTTTGATCAGTTTGTGGTTTGGTTAGCTTGTGGTTTGGTGAGTTTGTGATGTGGTCAATTAAGCTTTTTCTAATGATGAACTTTGATAAACTGGAAGTATTTCAGTTTTTTGTACAGCGAGTTGGTCTTTAAGTTTGCTGTAGCTCGCTGTACGTTAATGACCAGAACTATTTCCAGTTTATCAATGTCTACCATAAGAGAAAGAGACACTAATGCTTAATCTACAATATTTTGTCATTTGATGTCATTGTAACAATTCCTGAGGTGGGTGGAGCACAGAAGCACGGCAGGTGAGAGTTGATGTTCACATACACACTTTATTTGGTTATTTTGGCTTTTCAGCTTCATTCATTCATTCATTCATTCAGTCAGTCACACACATGCGTTGGGGCCGGGGAGCCCCTCTTCTCTGCTCTCCCCCTCCTTTTATGCTCAATTCCTGTGACAAACAAACAAACCCACACACATTAATGACACCAGGTGTAATGACTTAGCCACTTACCTTCCCCGACCCCGCACTCCATTCACAAACTGCCGCTTGGCCACGCCCTCGTTGCCACATACCCCCACCACCCGACTCAGGCCAGGGAGCTGTCTGACCTGAAGTAGACTCCCCCCCCCCCGACAGGACAGGAAGTCCGCCACCACCATCTGCGCCCCTGGCCTGTGGACTACCTCGAACTTAAACGGCTGGAGGGCGAGATACCAATGGGTGATCTGCGTATTGGCATCCTTCATGCGGTGGAGCCACTGGAAGGGTGCGTGGTCTGAACAGAGAGTGAAAGGGCGCCCCAGCAGGTAGGACCGCCCACTTGATGGCAAGGCACTCTTTCTCGATGGTGCTGTACTTGCTTTCAAGCATCAAGTTTTTACGGCTGATGTATAGCATGGGGCGCTCCTCGCCCTCCACCTTCTGGGACAAAATGGCCCCCAGCCCTCCATCCAATGTGTCAGTCTGTAAAATAAAGGGGAGAGAGAAGTCAGGGGAGTGCAAAAGTGGCCCCCCACACAGTGCAGCTTTTACCTTAGAAAATGCCTGTTGGCACTGCTCCATCCACTGGACCGGATCTGGAGCCCCTTTTTTAGTGAGATCGGTTAAAAGGCTGGTGACATCCGAATAATTAGGTATAAACCTACGATAATAGCCAGCCAGCCCTAGGAACTGTCTCACTCCCTTTTTGGTCTTGGGCCTTGGGCAGGCCGCAATCGCTGCAGTCTTGTTAATTTGGGGATGCACCTGCCCATGACCCAAGTGGAACCCCAGATACCGTACTTCCACCTGCCCAATTGCACACTTTCGGGTTAGCTGTGAGGCCCGCACGCCTCAGCGACTTTAGAACGGCCCTCAGATGTTCTAGGTGCTGCGGCCAATCATGGCTGTAGATTATTATATCAAGATATGTGGCTGCGTAGGCAGCGTGAGGGTGGAGGACCCTGTCCATGAGCCGCTGAAACATAGCAGGCACCCCAAATAACCCAAAAGGGAGCGTGACAAATTGGTGTAATCCAAATGGTGTGGAAAAGGCCGTTTTCTCTTGGGATAGAGGAGTCAAGGGGATCTGCCAGTATCCCTTTGTTAGATCCAGTGTCGAATAAAAGCTAACTGATCAAGCAATTCATCAATGCGAGGCACTGGGTATGCGTCAAATTTAGACACTGCGTTGACCTTTCTATCTTTCTATAGTCCACACAGAACCGAACCGACCCGTTAGTCTTTGGAACCAGGACCACTGGGCTGCTCCAGTCACTGTGGGATTCCTTGATTATGCCCATCTCGAGCATGTCTTTGAGTTCATCCCAGACCACTTTTTTTTGTGTTCGGGTAGGCGGTAAGGGCAGTTATGCACCACCACCCCCGGGGGCGTCTCAATGTGGTGTTCTATGAGGTGGGTGCATCCAGGTAGGGGCGAGAACATGTTGGAAAATTCCTCCTGCAACTTGGCCACCTCCATGAGTTGGGTCTGTGAGAGGTAGTCTCCACAGGGGACCAGAGTGTTTTGAGATGTTACCTTTTTTACCTCCAGCCCCAGCTCCGCCTTCTCTGGAACTACCGATGCCAACGCCACGGGGACTCCCTCATTCCAGCATTTTAAAAGGTTGAGGTGGTAGATTTGCAATGCCCTGCCCCTATCCGCTCGCCTCACCTCATAGTCAATGTCCCAGACTCACCGTGTGACCTCGAAGGGCCCTTGCCACTTGGTGATTAATTTAGAACTTGACGTGGGCAATAATACGAGTACTTTGTCTCCCAGCGTGAACTCTCTAAGGTGCATGCCCCTGTCATACAGACAGCTTTGATGTTCTTGTGCCTGCCGCAGATTCTCCTGGGTTAAGTGCGTGAGTGTGTGGAGTTTTGCACTCAGGTCAAGAACATACTGAATTTCATTCTTGCTAGGTGAAGGTCCCTCCTCCCAATTTTCTTGTAGCACATCCAAAATGCCACGCGGCTTACGCACATATAATAATTCGAATGGAGAAAACCCCATGGAGGCTTGCGGGACCTCTCATACTGCGAATAACAGGGGCTTGAGCCACTTATCCCAATTACATGCATCCTCACTTACAAATTTCTGAATTACGTTCTTGAGTGTTTGGTTAAATTGCTCCACTAAGCCATCCGTTTGTGGGTGATAGATACTGGTGCAGATAGACTTAATCCCCAGTCAATGCCACACTGGGAGCTTCCTGTGACGTATTTATGCAGGACCCACCTCTCATTATGTGTTCCATCAATTCTTTAAACCCTGGCCAATCAGTTCCCAAAATTAAGGAGTGGGAGAGACAAGGGTTAACTGCCGCCTTAATTCTATGCATTTGGCCCCAGAATAGAATATGGACTGACACTAGAGGGTAATTGTGAACATCCCCGTGCACACAGCACCTTCACCACTACTGCTCTCCCCAATGCCTCACCTTGCACCAGGCGTTGGTGAATTGAGGTCTGATTAAAACTGGAATCCACCAACATGTGACATGTATCCCCTTGAACACTTACTGGTATGCGATACATTCCGGCCCGATCGGGGGCAGTCTCTGACGCATCGGGGATCCGGATCACAGCTCCCACCTCCCTGGCAGAGCTCCGAGTCTGGAGATGCTCCAACTCCCCGCCGCGCCTGCACACCGGCCCAGGCTTTCCCTCTGCACTGGCATTATGGGAGTCACTCATCTGAAGAGGAGACAACACGGAAGCGGGAGATGGGAAGACACCATGGGTGCGATGGGCCGGCTGGGGTGGAGCCGGCTGCCGCCTCCATGGTAGGGGAACAGGGTGGGGAGGGGAAAGAGAGACAGAGGGGGAGAAGAGCGAGAGAAGAGAAGTGAGGAGAGATCCCTCGTCTGCCTGCCGTCAGAGCCGCCGCCAGATGGTCCTCTGCCAGCTTGATGGCTCGTCCTAGCGACGCCGGGCGATGACAATGGACCCATTCCACTGTTCCTTCCAGAAGTCGAGAGATGAACTGTTCCAGTGCCACCAGATCAATGATCTCGTCGGTGTCACAGTCTTCCGCCCTCAGCCACTGCCGGCAGGCATCCCGGAGTTGCTGCCCGAATGTGAACAGCCGGCCGACCTCTTCCAATGCCAGCGTCCGGAAGCGCTGGCAGTGTTGTTCTGGGGAGCGGCCGACACACTGCAGGATGGCTTTCTTCAGGTCAGCATACACCAGTCAGCCGTCAGCAGGGAGCTGCTGTGCTGTGAGCTGCGCCTCACCAGTCAGGAGCGGGAGGAGGTGTGCCACACGCTGCTCCAGTGGCCACCCCCACTCCTTGGCTGCTTGGTTGAAGAGGGCAAGGAACACTTCCAGATCATCCTGCAGGCCCATCTTTGTGAGGGTGCCAGCTGCGGTGATGGTCGACACCCCTGCTGACACAAGCAGATGCCGGAACACCTGGCGATCTTCCTGCTGGGCCAGCATCAAGGCTTTGAAGCGTTGATCTTGTTCCTTTCGGAGGGCGATCAGTGCTTGATGCTGGTTCTGCTGGGCAGTAGCAAGGGCAAGGATGAGCTCTTCAAATGGGGAGGACTCCATGGGGTGGTTCCCTTCTGTGCGTCCCGGGTTTCACCACCACTGTAACAGTTCCTGATATGGGTGGAGCACAGAAGCACGGCAGGCGAGAGTTGATGTTCACATACACACTTTTTATTTGGTTATTTTGGCTTTTCTGCTTGCTTGCTTGCTTGCTTGATTGATTGATTGATTGATTGATTGATTGATTGATTGATTCATTCATTGGGGTCGGGGAGCCCCTCTTCTCTGCTCTCCCCCTCCTTTTATTCTCAATCCCTGTGACAAACAAACAAACACACCTACACATATTAATGACACCAGGTGTAATGACTTAGCCACTTACCTTCCCCAACCCCGCCCTCCATTCACAAATTGCCGCTTGGCCATGCCCCCATTGCCACAGTCATTTAATAATGTTCCTTTCATATTTGTACAGTTACTAAGCTAGATTTTAAGAACGATATCCTCTTTAGAATTGCTCGTAAAATATTTGATTCAAACAGCAAGGATCAAAACCAATCTGATGTGCATGAAAAATCATACAATAGACATGATTTTATTCTGATAAACAGAAAATATGTGGCCTAAAGGGCTTTAAAAATGATTCAAGAATGATTAAAGAATAAGGATGAGAAAGGCACTTGGGAGAATGCATACATCCACCAAGCCACATATTAGAATATCCAGATGTTTACTATGTTTACATACAAAACCGGATTTGCATCAAAATCTAATCAATTGGTCCTTGGCCCATGGCCCAACTTTCCTTAAAATTTAATCAAAATCCATTCATTACTTTTTATGTTATGTTGTGAATAGGCAAAAAAAATAATCCCAACATAACTCAAAATGAAGTGAATGGATTTTGATGAAACTTGGTGGAAAGTCAAGCCATGAACAAAGGAACAATTGCTTAGATTTTGATACAAATCCAGATATGTATGTGGAGCCAGGATTTATTTTTTATTTTTGGCTGTTCCCAAAGTAACTCAAATAGTAGTTTGGATGAAATTTGGTGTACAGTTTTAGCATTATCCTAGGTTCAAGTGATTTGATTTTGATGTTGATACTATGTGGCTTGGCGGAAGTATGCACTCTACCGAGTGCCCTTCTAGTTTTAAATGAGTTACCTACAGCAAAATTTTCCCCAAATAATAAATAGCAAACCCATATCCTCCACTTGCAAAGCCTGTGCCTTCACCGTTACACCATGAATGCTTTCTTGTTTGATGCTTTTCATGACTTATGTAACCAGCAAATTTGTACGGGGAATAAAATAACATCTAAGTACATACTTGGGCTTTTCTTGTTTTCTTCTTAAGGCCCGGTCCCACAATACTGATAAGTATAAATATAACTACAACTATAACAATAACTATAAATCAATCGGTCCTCTGCAGTTTATATAGTTGGTGTTCACACCAGACCGATAATGATCCCTATAGCCCAGGCCTGGGTTTATCCGTATCGGTGAGATTCTGGAACTTCTAGAGCGATTTCTCCAGGCCTGGATGTGATCCAATAAAACATCTGACCAGTCAGGTAATTGTGACATTGTCTGAGCATATGCTATTTTTCCCGGGCATCTTTTGTACATCCTTGTTGCATCATGAAGTCACGGAATATGGATTCATGCAAAAAAAAACAAAAAAACAAAGCACAGACCTTTTATTCATGGACATGATTTTTCATGAAATGTCAATAGTAAATTAATAAAGTAAACATATAAATGCAGGTAAGATATTTTAATTATTAACTTTGGCAGTCCAAACATTTAATTGTTTTAGACTTCTTAATTTTTTTTTAATCCATGATACATCATCCGCATGAAATCCGTAACCAATCTGTAATATACTGAAACATCCGTGACCGATCCGTAAATTATTAGCATCCGTGATGCATCCGTATTAAAATCCGTAACCACTCCGCATTTTGTATCCTTTTTTATTATATTTCCATAGTCTGTGACCTATCTGTATTTTGTCAACCACCGGAGTGTGTGCCTGGGTTGTTTTGAAGTCCAGTATGACCCAAAATTATGTGCTACTACTTGGAAAAAACTTCCATGACTATTCCTAAGTTCCATGCATTTATTTACCTGAGCTGGCTGGCATGGTGGTGTAGTGGTTAGCACTGTCGCCTGACAGCAAGAACGTTCTGGGTTCAAGCCCAGCCTTTCTGTGTGGAGTTTGCATGTTCTCCCCGTGTCTGCATGGGTTTCCCCTGGGTGCTCCAGTTTCCCCCACAGTCCAAAGACATGCAGGTAAGTTAACATGGGGCAGCCATGGTCTGAAGGTTGGGCTGAAGTGCCCTTAAGCAAGAGCACCTCACCCACAACTGCTCCCTGGGTGCTGTAGCATAGCTGTCCACTGCTCTGTCTATGTGTGTGTGCTCATTGTTCACTTGTGTGTGTTCACTGCTTCAGATGGGTTAAATGCTGAGGTTAAATTTCACTGTGTGCTTAAGTCTGGGCTTGAGTGTACGTGTGGCAAATAAAGGCTGCTTGGGGGCAGCACGGTGGTGTAGTGGTTAGCAGTGTCACCTCACAGCAAGAAGGTTCTGGGTTCAAGCCCAGCGACCAACTAGGACCTTTCTGTGTGGAGTTTGCATGTTCTCTCCATGTCTGCGTGGGTTTCCTCCGGGTGCTCCGATTTCCCCCCACATCCAGGTTAGGCTAATTGGTGGCTTTAAATTGACCGTAGGTGTGAGTGTGAATGGTTGTTTGTCTCTATGTTTCAGCCCTGCGATGATCTGGTGACTTGTCCAGGGTGTACCCTGCCACTTGCCCATTGACAGCTGGGATAGGCTGTACAGGATAAGCAGCTACAGATAATGGATGGATGGATGGCTTGGCTTGGCTTGGCTTGGCTTGGCTTGGCGTGTCAAGACCAATCGATATTATAGTTGGGATTATAGTTGTGGTGTGACTGCTCCAGACTGGAACTAAATTCAGGCAGAGGTATAGTCATAGTTGTAGTTATAGATATAGTTATCGGCATGGGCGCCGCCAGGGGGGGAAAGGTTAGAACAATTCTAGGGGCCCAGCACTGCCATGGGGCCCTTTAAGGGACTGATAATATGCTTTTAATGATTTTAATAAGACTTTTGAAATAACAACAATGCAATATTCCATCTGGTAAAATGAGCTATTTGAACAAGGTTGTCTATTTCTTGAGTTCTTCAACATATTGTCATTTAACCCTTCCCCTTTTGCAAAATGGTACGGTCCAGTTCTGGTAGAAGCACGATGCGTTAAATCTGTGTGCTGATCAGTGCAACGCTACTTGCTGCTGTGTCGCGGTGCAGCAGCCAGCCAGCCAGCAGTGGAGTGCGTACGGTCTATATGAAGAGTGGCTGTCAAAAACGTAAAGAAAGGCAGCTGAAAGCTGAGAGGGACCGGAGAGGCAAGCAACTGGTCACTCAGTTTTTCCCAAAGAAAGGTAGCTATCGCTCACGTGTGTTCAAAATATTAGCGAATGGTAAATGAACAGTATGAACGTGGTTGGATTAGCCTATCAAGAGAACACTTTTACAGTTTGTACAGTGACATTTTTTCCATTTTAATAACTGAACTGACTTGTGTGATAAACAAGATGAAATATTACATTATGTTGGTGCTAATAACTAGCCAGTTTCATAACTAATGGGGTGCCCTAAATATGCACAGATTCAGCCTCAGGGGGACCTCCGCCCTACCAAACCACTGAACCCCCCTTTGGAGAAGGAGGTAAGCAGCAATACAACCCATAAATGCTTTAGGATTGAAGTTTTTAATGAGCGAGCGCCATATACAGTTTGCTAGATTAAAGTGTTGCTAATAGTTTGCTAGATTAAAGTGCTGCTTAGCAGTCACATCACACATTTCACTACCAATTGTTCTAGCACAAGAAGGCATGTGGCAAAATCTTGAATTTTCATTTGTGATTGTAAATGCACCAGAATTAGTCACTGACCAGTTTTCATCTAGTCCCTGGTAGGTTAATACATAAAATGTAATAACAAAGTCACAAACTCAAGGTCCATGGGCTATCAAAAGTCAAATAATGACAATAGTGCAATTGTGACGAGGGTGGGCAAAGTTGGGGGGCCCAAAATTCTAATCTTTCATGGGGCCCAAAATTTCTGGCGACACCCCTGATTATCGGTGCTGTGGGACCAGGCCCTTAGGCTATACCCAAACAAACGTCATTACAGAACAGGGCCGGGTTTCCCAAAAGCCTCTTGAGCATCTTGGGAAACTCAGACCAGGTGAGTTTGGCCAATGGGTGGGTGCAGTCATTGTGCAGCAAAGTGTTGCATTGGTGTAGTCTGGCCTTTTTCTTTATCGATTCACTGATAAGAATTCATAATTCGTAGCTGTAAAAAGCACAGAGTGGAGATCATTGTTATTAAACATAACCCCGCCCCTTGTTGACAATGGGCGTTCCATGAGTATATGGAGCATCGTTTTATTCTCGGTTTGTTATTCCAGGGCGCATTTTGCGCATTTAACCATTACGCAGCGTGAAAAGTTGCATCCTGATTGTTTCAAACCCCGTTTTTAATAATTTGATAGCCAAATTTGACGCCGTTTTCTGAACAGAACGCACTAGAAACGTGACGAATTGTGGCAGCTTTGGCTTGCCATAACTTTGGTTTCCATAAAAACCGGTGTGCGCGCCTTACTATTGAGCTTCGGCCTTAATCCCAGATTACCGGGGTGTCTGGGGAACGGTGGAAGAGTTACTCGTGCGCCCTGCGTGCCTTTATTAAAGCATCTGAAATGCGGTCCAGAGGGGCTGTTTTCCTCGTTGCTATGTGCGCATTAACGGCGTACTACATTTACTGGCCCATTCCGGATAATATCGAGGAGAGATGGAAGCTCATGCTTACTGACTGCTTCTTCAGGACTTTGAGTCATGTAGTAAGTTTTTTTTTTTTTTTTTTTTCCTTGCACTTGAACATTCTTGTCCTGGCATAACTAATGAAACCTGCACGTGCCATCTATAAATTGGCACGTTTTACGCACGGTGGCACAACTCTCCAATGGGTTTATCTAATGCGCTTCTTTTAGGAAAACTTAACCTGTAAACCACTCTAACACTTTCAATGTCACAATCTCAATTTTAGTTAATTTGTTGACTTTTGCTCCAAATCACACTACAAATGAATCTGAACACTTGTTGCAAACATAAAAAAATGGTAATGATGATTATGCAAAATTATTAATGACTTTAGTTTTAAAGCATGAGTCACATCTTTTAGCTATACGTATCTCCACTCCAAGAGGCAGAATAAGCGTTAACGTCATGTCAGGTTGTCAGATCTTAATCCAGGCACAGGAAGCTCTGCTCACCTGTCCTAATTATAGGAGTTATTATAGACACCAGGAGTGTATTTATGGAACAGCTGTTGCTTATGGATTTTCCTAATCCTGTGTTTCGAACAATTGATCTGGGTGGCTTCAGATTTCATGTCTTCATTAATGCAAATTTATTATTTTTTTTATATTTACTTGATTTTGTTCCATATGCCTTTTTTTTTCTTTTAAACACTGCAGCATTTTGATCTGTCTCATCCCTGAGTAGTTCTTAAACTGTTGCTGTTTTGTCCATCTTTTAGCAGTGACAGTGCTTCAAGGGGTGGGGGATAAAATAAGTATTCAGTTTATAGTTTTAAATGTACTACTGCTCATTCCTCTCAATAACCTCTTCTGATATCTTAAACCTGGGTTGTGACTTTTATCCCTTCAGCCTATAATGCAGGGGGATGTAGCTATCACTCTGTCCATCTTGTAAGCCTTTTTAGGCTACATCCACACAACAGCAACGAGGGTTTTTTTTTTTTTTTTTTTTTTAAATATCGTGTCCACATGGGCAACGGATCAGTAAAATATCAGGTACTTATGGCACCGCTTGCTGAAAATGATGCAATACACATGCCACACCTCTACGTGCACTGTAAGACGGTCCCATTGGAGACACCAGAACAATAGAAGTAGATGCATGTGCATAAACCCCTTCTTCTGTAGCAACAGCCACATAGTTTTGATTATTAATCAGTAGCGTAAAACGAAAGATGCGGAAAGAGGAATGAATGGGGGTAGATGGAAGCTGGTACGCCAACATTCTGATATCCTCCAAAATTCAATGGTCTGGAATAAATTGAATGCTACATGTTGATGGATTACTTTGTTCTTCTACGTCCTTTTTGAGGAATGTATTGTCGGACTTAAACCAACATCTGAAGAGGTGAGATCGCTCCTTTTTTTTTTTTTTTTTTTTCCCCCTACTTTTGCTGGCGGGATTGTTTTTGGAAAGCAGTGAAAAATATTTTGTAAGCGTGTTTCATGAACCAAGTTATAGGATTTGTTGACAACTCGCATCGAGTTCGTTACACTTCTACCCGGCATGAAGCACTGACAGTCATGTGGTTGTGACGTCATCGTAAACGAATCTGTTCTACTCATCCAGATGACTTCGCAACACCGCCATTACCAGATTTTTCCACTCTGGAACCCGTTCTCAAAAGATTTCGTTTTGAGGCACCCAAAACGCTGGTGCTGTGTGGACGCCAGGCCGAAATGATAAACAATTTTATCAGATTCACCTGAATCTGTTGCCGTGTGGACAGGGCCTTAGTTTCTGGTGCATAACTCCAAACTTGGGGGTGTTCCTACAAAACCAGAGTTGTTAAATGATTAAAGGAGTTATGCATTTTGCCCCCTGCTGCAGGGTGGGGTTAATACTGGCTTATCTCTGTCCATCTGAAATGCCCGTTTTCTCAGCAACCACAAATCATAGCCACTTGGTACCAAACTTCAGCTTGGGGTTCTACAGTGGTGCTTGAAAGTTTGTGTGAACCCTTTTTAGAATTTAAAGGCACTGGAAGGAGTTTCCAGTGCCTTTAGTTACAAATAGAAATGTCTAAACTTGGTCATTTCTTCCTCTCAGGCGGATTTCAGTGAGCTGTTGGGTTTGAAGGACTACATGGGTGTGATGATGCTCATCACTATAATGGAAACCGTGGAACCTGTGTCTGATGAGCAGGTAAAGGTGGCACAAGAGCGTTTTGATGGTGTGGAGGTGATGGTGTATGAACCCAAACAGGACAAGGGAACAGGCATGAAGAGGAGGGCTGTTATCTACCTGCATGGTGGAGGATGGTGTCTGGGCAGCTCTAGTGAGTCTCAGACTATGTAATTGCCTACATAACTACATTTTAAATACATACAGTACTAAAGCATTAATGTACCCTTTATAGCCCAATTCTTGCTTCTGATTGGTCAGAAGCAGCTCTGATAGGTCTGGCTGCAAATCATAGTGCTGGTTCGAATGTTAGTTAATGCCGTATACACGTAGCATTTATGGAAGGAGGCTCCAGTGTTGGTGCTTTAACAATTGAAGCTAAACTTGTCCTGTCTTTCCAGAAGACACAAGTATTAAATCGACATGCAATGTATTGCATCCAAATTTGGATGCCAAGTCATTGTTACAGGAAGTCCATTTCATGGTACATGAAGCCTTTATTTTTATGTGAAACTTCACATCCCACCCAGGTAGCTGCAGTTAGAGTACAGGTTAGCCATGATCCCCTGTGTGTTCAGGAAGCCTCAACTGTTGAGCCAGCTGCCTTATGATGGGCTACATCAGATTAACATCATGGCTTACTTTCCTATAACAGCATGTACTGAAGTATTATATTCTTTAGATATAAAACATCTAACTGCTTTTGGTGTACTGTAACTTGTGCAAACTTTTTTTTTTTTCTGTTTCCAGAAATGGCACCATATGATCTCCTGTCCAGACAGACAGTAACAGAATTGAATGCTGTGGTCGTTGCTGTAGAGTAAGTATTTGTCCATGTTTTCAATCGGAAAGGTTTCAGCTACAATCCAAAAGTCTCCCTGTGCTACAAAGAACTGCTGTATTTGATAACAATGGATCATTTTCCAGGTCTGTAGTCTCTGAGGATCATGTGCCTAATCTTCATGTTTCATGGCTATTGGCAATAGATGCACAGTATCTCTACTAATGTGCAATGCAGATGGAAATGTTGATCATGTTGCTTATCCCGCTTGCTTCACTTGGAGCAGAAGTTGTAACTGGAATAATATATAAGCAGTTCTTGGTAGTATACATGAATTGGGTTTTTTTCTTCTAACTCTTCCAACAGTGTCTGGGTGAACATCTGTATCCTATCAGTGTAGTATTTGGGGGTGAGGTTCAATCTGTTAGCAAGTGACCAGTTTGGATAACATCCCACATGCAGCTGTTGCCAATTAATGTTTTGTGCATTGATGCTAACCTGATGGTAGGAGGTAAAGGGGACTTCTAGCTGTAGATGGTCTTTTTTATTTTTAATTTAAATTCTAGTAACTAATGATATGGGGCGCAAGGCAGCATTTGGTTTTGGAATTGGGGATGGATTTCAGTTATTTTCCTGGAGATGTTTTTCCAATATGTGGGTGTGTTAACACCTTGGGTCTCATCCCATTCGGTTCAGTATGGTATGAAAACCCTATATTATAAAGCAGGCTGACTTTTGCAGCTGTAACTGAATATTTAGCTATGTAAATAACTTTGCTCTGATTGGCTAAGGGAATTGGGGTCATGATTGAATTAATTCAAATTTGGAGTACTGTCTGGTCAGGGTTTTTTTTTTTCCCTTTTTTTTTCTTTCTCTTGTCTGCTATAACATTGAGTGTGGCTTTTGAGCTGTGAAATTTGGACACAAGGTGTAAGTGAGGAGCCAGTGAGAATAAAGCTGCATATACTACATCTTTGTTTACAGATGTATGCAGTACACATTTTGCTTAACGTATTTGGATCAGGGTTTTTTTTTTTTTTGCGCTCAATGGCACCCAATTACAACTGTTTGTCATGCTTTGCCTTGGTTCAGCCTGTCTGGCAGCTTTACCCCCCGCCCCCCCCCCCCCCCCCAGCTTGTCTGTGCCTGTTCAACCTGTGCATAATGAGCATTATGTTCTTCTCTGTGATTGGCTGTATACTGAAAACATGGCATGTGGCAGTATACTAGGGATCTGTCTCAATACAAAACTTTCTGGAGCAAATCAAGCCAGAAATGTGAAGCCTGTCTGGGGGACAAAATGGTCAGACATGGCAACTACATAGAAATCCAGATTAGGCCGAACAGCTAAGGCCAAAAAAAGATGGTGTTTCAGGTAACATGAAATACTAAAATAGGGTCGGTAGGTAGGAATTTTTTTTCTTTGTTCAAAAAAATTAGCACAAGTAAACATCTTACAAAATAGTATTTTGGCACAGAATCCTTTATACCACACATCATAAGTGTTTTTAAATCTTTAAACGAATAAAAAAAAAAACCCTTAAAATTGTGACTAGTCACTAATTAAAATATACTGAGACATTCAGCATTCTAAATCAATGTATTTTTACTATAGTAAAAATTAGTCTCTTAATTCAAAGCCTTTTTTAACTATAAAAACATTAAATATCTTACAGAACATTTTGGCATAATTTTTTTTCAATACACCTCATGATATCAAAATATTCTGACTGTGACTAAGAAAAATCTCTTTTTTTTTTTTTTTTTTTTTTTGTTTAAATCTTTAAACGTGTTCATGCTTTGGCACATGAGACACAACTGGTAACATAGAAGTAGAATTATTTTCGCTTTGCCACCTTGCCAAATGGTCGCTGGCAAACAGGCATGATTCACATTTCCTTACAGTCCCTACATAATGGTAGTACAGTTTTATAATGTTTGGTAAGGTCAGGATCAGTTTCTGTGTCTCCATTTCCAGTTGCTGCAGATACCCACTGTCAGTGGCCGCCATGATAGTTTATCAGATGACTCACACGATCGACATGAATATCGCGAGAGTTTGAGTTATGATCTGTGCAAGATGGCTGCGCCCATGTTTATGCAGGGGGGCTGATAGAAGTGGCGAGACACTACTTTTTATCGTTTCTTTCACAACTTGAATGTGTTGAAACAAAGAATTGACAATGCCGCTTACACTAAAATATCAAGGGAAATTTGTAATAATTTTACAGTCGGCGATTTCAATGTGGAAATTCTCGGTCGGGTTACTGGAAACTTTTTTTTTTTTTTTTTTTTTTTTTTTTAATTTGGCCTAATGGATCCTAACAAAATGTAGGAATATTATGGGTGTCTCAAATGTTGGTGTTTCTCTTAGGAAGTGAAGAGGGCTTTAAATATAACCAAGTTAAGCTAATAATTGATCCAAGTAATTAAGTGTAATTTGGAAAAGACTTATAACTTGGTGCTAGTTGACTAACATGCCTAAAACTATAACCAAATAAATTTGATAGAACTAACCCTGTGACTGTTTCTCAGACTTTTGAAAAGTCTAAGTGGGGGAGCCCAAAAAGCATATGTATAGTTTTCTGTGAAGTTTGGTCTGTCTTTTTAGCTCACATGGCTGTGGGTGATGAAGTATTGCAATCGTGCCATGTTGGTCCACAATTCACAACTTGCTGCTGCTCCTCCTGGAGATTAATGGTTGTGATTAGAGCTTCCAAACAAAATGGTCTGCGCAAAACTAGGGAGTAACTTTTGTGATTTTCTTAAGTTGTTAATTGGGCCAGTTAATTTTCAGGAAACTCACTACTCCTTTCTGAGTTCAGTGGCTTCTGATTCATTTTGAAGATCAAATTCTTCTCATGAAGAGCAACTTTGCTAATGAGTCTGGTTTCTGATGGTATGGCTATTGCTGACACTCTGGGTATTTTCCCCATTGCTTGAGCGAGCTGCTGTACAGATTTACGGGTAATGCATAGCATCAGGGCTGCATCAATATTTCCTTCAAGTTGGGGGGGGCAGTTTTAAGGTGTCTTTGAAGACAGGAAATGAGTGGTGGGTTGTTGGATAGCTTCCTGTGGCAGCAGTTCCCATTTCAGATGCATCTAATGATTCATGCAGCAGGAAATGTACATGTATGCCCCAAAGCAAAACTTAAGAGTGGGAAATTAAGTACAACTGGGGGTTAATGAAGTCCTCATTGCAGTGGGGGTTAAACCCTGTAAGTGACCCTTGGCTGGCAAGGACCCATTATGCCATGTGGAGAGGTGTGTGGTTATAATTTGATCCATCTGATGGGCATTGAATACTGGTAATTTTGCTTTCTTGACCACTTCAGTGTATTGTGCTGGAGGTGGGTTTCCTGATGGCATTGTCCTTTAGAGCAAGTGGAGACTCTTGAGCAATGAATGTTGTCTCCTGTATGTGGTTTTCCTGAACTCCTTGTAAGGAGTCTGAAGAGCATCTTTGCAAGGCATGTCCCTAGTGTAGGTGTTGGTAGTTAAAGGCAAGCGTACAGTCATTGCTGAAGGTATTAGTAGTTGCTAAATCCAGTTGAAGGTCACATGACCATTTTTAACAACTCTAATGAAGTGTCTTTAAAATAAGACTAATATCTCATCTGGAAGCATTACATATGTGGTAACTAAACACTACAGTTTTGGGCAAGTTTATTCCAAGTGTTTTAAATGAACAAATGTTCACATGAAAGGCTGAGCAAATAAGCTAGGTAATGAAGTATGGTAAATGTGTTCCCTGTGCTCACTCATTTCACTGTTGCAATGAAGTTTGTCCTTTGCATTGCTCACATGTGCACAAGTGAGTAATGAGCATACACCCAGAGCAGTGGGCAGCTATGCCCAGCGAGCAGTTGGGTGCCTTGCTCAAGGGCACTTCAGCCCAAGGCTGCCCCATATTAACATAACTGCATATCTTTGAACTGTGGGGGGACTGGAGGAAACCCATGTTGATCTGGAGAGGATATGGAAAGGACCCCCTGTTGGCTGCTGGGCTTGAGCCCAGAGCCTTCTTGCTGTGAGCAAATGGTGCAAACTACTGCTACACCGTGCTGCCACAAAGAGGAGGCTTTGTCTGAATTTTGAGCTGTTTCTCTAAACCCACTTTCAGTGTGTTCTCTGTACAAGTCAGATTTGAGGATCTGACAGTGCTGTGATGTAACTAGGTATATTGTGCAAGCTGCTATGAAACATGGCTCAACACATGCAAAACATGATGGATAATGAGGATCAGGTGTGAATGCTCCAGAGCAGTGGAGGTGGGGGCAAATTTTGTGCATTCCAGCCCATGTGCTCAAAGCCAGAAATGCAAACTTGGGGTTTAGAGAGCTTGATTTGTTTTGGTCAGAAGCTAGAAACTGAATTTAGAAGTGGTTTGGGACAGTTGTAAAACCACTGATTTTTACCTCATCCTTGTTTATGAAGACTTAAAGTCCTCAGTAAAACAATAACTGCAAGTATGCAGGTTTCTTCTGCAGTTATGAAAATGTGTTGCTGTATGATGTGGCTGCACCTCCTGGGGTATGAGGCAGGAGAACAATGGAACAAGGAATGGAGTAGGGATCTACCAATTATTATGGAATTGGGATGCCGATAACCGATATGTGCAACCGATAAATGTAAACATTATAATTCACATGAAATTAAACATGGCACACACTGACACAGACCTTCATATCCATGAAATGTATGTTTAATTGTAAAATTGAACATGAAAATTTGTGCAGGGAGATGGCAGCAGCATTTGTACAATAAAGTCAAACATTAGTTAGAATAAAATGAGAAATAAAATATTCACCAATAAAAAAAGTCACTCCCTACTATATTACAGCTCACCATTTTCAGTGGAAAATAAATGAAAATGCACTCTGGATTCTTTTACACGAAGAACTAAGTAAGACTTACCAACTTCAAGTAGTTTTTAAATAACAAATCAAGTGTAGGGAGCTGCCTGCAGCATTTTTTTTTTTTTTTTTTTTAAAGTAAAATCAAACACAGTAAAGTAGGCTATCACTCCCTATTAGGAGCGGCTGCTCCTTTAAGAGTATATCGCTTTCCGAATCAGAAGCGCTAGCGAGGAGAATCACTTGCGCAAGAATTATAAATACTAGTCACACCTGGCTTGTTTAAATGTTCAAATAGCGCTTTATAAAGTTGCCTAACATATACAAGTGCAATGCGCTTTTTGAGCACGAGTCACGTCATGAAGTTTACTCATCACCATAACAAATAGCCAGTAGGCTTGCGCTAGCCTACAGAACACAAACACTACGTTTTATTTCGTCTTCCCTTGACCACCTCTCTGTATGGCTGTCATTCTACTGTTCGAGTAGAACTACTGACACATTCACAACGTTTCCAGACGGGGATTTAAAAATGACTGCAGCCTACATTATGCTGTTTCAGCGAGACTAGTTGGTTGTAGGCTAATTCAAGTGCTTCCTTCCGTAAGCTAAGTTTGCCTGGCTACACAGATGCAAATGGACAATTTTAACGAGTAGTAGATGAAGAATGTAAACATATAATGATGTTGTGCTTTTGCAACTTGTGTTTGTGACTTATTGCGGGAAAAGCAGCATGTCCTTACCTTGATACGGGTGCCTTGAAACAGTTCAGAGTGTTTAGCTGCGCATGTCGATTGGCTATATCTCTTGTGCCAAACAAATCAGATGTTGTGGTGGGCGGGACCGTGTTCTTGAACTCGGTGGCGAGTGCAGGAAAGGACGTGCAGTGGCAGTCGCGTTAGGAACGAAATGGCTGCAAAAAGGCATGTTATCGGTGGAAATTATGGCCGATACCGATAACCCTAAAAATGCAGAATATCGGCCCAATGTATCGGCCAGGCCGATTATCGGTCGACCCTAGAATGGAGTTCATGAGTGATGGATGGCTAAAATGACAGTTCAGAATCCTTTGTTAATAAGAAACCTTAAGGCCTACTCTCTTCAAATAGAGTACACTTGTACTGCATACTTGAGTACATGGTGTTTTGGTCATTGACTACCAAGCCACATCATACTTGGTCCAATGTCAAGTTTCTTGGACCAAAAGATGTTTAGAGCAAAAGTGCTTACATGATCAACAGTCCTCATTTATCTGCATGAAGTACATCCAGGATGTACTGCAAATAACTGGGAGGAATTTTAATTATGGCTTTACTTAATTGGCATGTCATGAAGTTACAATGGCCAATATTAAATTTTAGAAACTTGTTCATAAATTTACAAGTTTTGTTCATTGTTACTGAGACTCCTAATCTCTTTTAGAAAGATGCGTCTTTGTCAAATTTATGAATGAAGAAACATCAGTAGCTGATAGTTTTTGCTCCATTCTGCCTCTAGTGGAATAATGTGCACACAGTCTACTCATTCAGTTATGTTCCAAGTTATATTTGTGAACCATGGATTCTAAAGTCCTCTAGTTAGTTGGATTAGGAAAAATCACCATGGCCTAATGGCAAGAGGAACAGCTTTGGGACCAAAGGGTCATCAGTTTGATTCCTTGGACTAGCAAGAATGGCGGAAGTGCCCCTGAACTAAGCACCAAATGCTCCCCAGGCTGCTCTGGGTATGCTGTATGTCACTCTGGAAAAGTCTGCTAAATGCCTGTAATACAATTAGAACCTTGATTGGCTGGTTCTAGCCTGCAGTTTGTTTGAAACCCTTGGTTTGCATCTAGTGAGGATGCAACTTGAGCTGAATGAGGAACAATGAAGGTATAAAGAGGATGCAGTAATGCCTCATGCATTAAGTGCAGTAGATGTCTAGGATTGCTGGTTTCTCTGCAACGCTTGTGTAGACTGTATGTTGCATAACGTTCTGACCCTGAACTGTGTACAGGTACCGCCTGGCCCCTCCTTACCACTTCCCTGTTCCATTTGAGGATGTCTATCATGTAGTGAAGTACTTCCTTCAGCTTGATGTTCTAGCCAGGTACAAGGTGGATCCAGAGCGTGTTGCAGTTTCAGGGGACAGTGCTGGAGGAAACCTGGCAGCTGCTGTCTCCCAGCAGGTGAGATGCATTTGTGTCAGTCTTGCACTTATGAAGGCAGAGGCACAAACTAGAATTGTTATCCCTGTTTTGACCAAGCTTGGGTTACTATCTGTGGGGTTTTGTGACTTACTCAATGTGGGTTCCTGGTTACCGACCACCTGATTGGGCACTTCACCACTTCTGGTCCATGTGCGTAGGAGGGGCCAGGTGGTGCTTAAGGCATGGGTTGTTTCCATACAGCAGAACTTGAATCTGTCCAAGATGTCTGATATAACACCTTGTTTCCAATTTCAGCTGCAGCTAGAACCAAACCAGAGTGTGAAACTAAAAGTTCAAGCTCTAATCTACCCAGTAATGCAAGCACTGGATTTCAACACACCATCATACCAGCAGAACAAGGACATGCCAATCCTGCCCTTCACACTCATGGCACGCTTCTGGAGTCAGTACTTCACCAGTGACTTATCATTTTTCCATGCCATGTTGACCAATACACACAATGGTGCAGAATCTCTTGCATTGTTCAAATACATCAACTGGAGCATCTTTTTGCCAGAACCATACCGCAAGGATTACAACTACAGCATCCCATCTGTATCTAAAGAGAAGATCTCTTTGCGCATAGTGGACCCACGGGCATCACCACTGCTGGTGCCTGATGAGATGTTGTATGGACTGCCTAAAGCCTACATTATAACATGCGAATATGATGTGCTGCGTGACGACGGTATGATGTATGCAACACGCTTGCGTCTGGCTGGTGTCAACGTGACGCATGATCACTACGAAGATGGGTTTCACGGCATAATTATGTTCACGCTGTGGCCCACAGACTTCAAAGTTGCGCTCAGATCAACAGAAAACTATCTGCAGTGGCTCAAGGAAAACTTGTAAAAGAACATTTGTTACAGATATGGTTTACATGCCTTCTCAAGGCCTTTTTGCTGTGCTTGCATTTTGTCCATTTCATGTGGTGTGTTTTTAAAAAGGACACAATCTGTCTTGCTGTTGTACAACCCCCAAAGTAGATAATTGGGACAGTATGAAAAATGCAAATAAAGCTGTGGTTTCTAAGTTCTTGTATTTAATTGCAGACTGATCAAGACTTTTTTTTTTTTTTTTAAATATGCAGTCCTGCACCACTGTTCAGACAAGTTGGAATGGGGCAAATGTGGGGCTAGTAATAAAATGTGATCTGATGTTTCAAGTGACTGTAGCAATCATGAGTAATCAGTCTCCTGGAAAGGCCTAATCTTTTGAGGAACAAGGATGGGCTGAGGATCTCCAGTGTGTCAAATGTGAAGTTACCAGTGTTTTAAAACAATCTTCCTCAAAGAAGGATACAAAGGGATTTGGATTTCACCTTTTATAGTTTGGATCCTTCAAGGAACCTGGAGATCCTTTGGTGTAAAGGGAGTAAGCCTAAGCTGAACATCTGTGAGCTCCATGCCCTCAGATGGCACTGCCTCAAACTATGGACTTAACCAATGCTAGCTGAAACATCCTTGTTCAAAAAGGAAGCCTTATGTTAATGGAGTCTAGAAGCCCTGTTGACTTCTCAGGGCTTGGATGCATCTGGGGTGGACCATCACAGAATGGTTAGATGAAAGGTGTTGTTTTTCTCTCCTTCCCCACCCTTAAAGAAATGGATACCATGTACTCTGGCCCAAAGGCAAAGGACTATCCAGACTGTTAGCAGCAACAAGTCCAAAAGCAAGGGTCTGTCATGGTATTGTCAGTTCCCTTCTGTGGCAGCATCGATGTACAAAAGTACATTGAGATTTTGGACCAGTTGAAGTGTTTTACTCTGGCAGGAAGCAATAAAATGCCAGAAGTAAAACACTTGTCAAATGTGCTGCAGTTATTGATTTGAGTGCAATGCAGGTCAAAGATTATTTAATCATAGTTTTTCCATTTCAACATACTGTCCCAACCTTTTCTGACTTGGGGTTGTATTATCAGCATGAGATGTTTACATGACTTGAGCAGTTCTGGCTCGAAGCTTAAAAAAAAAAAAAAAAAAGAGCAGAGTGGGTTGTGGGGTGGTGGTGTTTTTTTTTTTTTTTTTTTAAATTCTTTATTGGTCTCTATCAGTATGCCAGGGTTTGTGTGTGGGTCTTTTTTAAAGTCTGTTTATCTTTGGACATTCTGATCATCTCTTGTGGTTTTTCTTTTGATTTCCTTCACCTTTGTTGCATTAAGTGCCTGTGTGTGCAAGGACCAACTAAGGAGTGTTTTTAAAATGTAACTTTCACAACTGGGCTGTGAGGTAACCCTCAATAATTTATAATCTACAGTATTCCACACATGCCTCCAATATTACTCCATCTCTGGTTTATATTAAAGTGCTCATTCTAAAACATTCACATTTCTATAGTAATATGTAATTCCTAGGGAATTGTAAGGTTGACACTTCAAAAAACAGATTTAAAAAAAAAAATGGATGTTTCCGTGTCAGCATTTTGTAAAAATCAAGAGAGGCTGCTGATGGAACAGCTGTTTAGTTACTCTAACAAGTGAAAACAAGAACAGACTTGTTTCATGAGTGTTCCACAATAAATGTAACTATAAATTGAAAGTACGATGTGTTCTTTTATAAATAAAGCAAGTGTTACCACTGGAAAATTGATGTAGTATACACAGGACAGCATATGGAATTAACTCATGATTTTAAGTTTATTTTAATCTTAACATCAAGTAAAGCTATAATTTGCAAAGCAAAGATGGAAGCCAGTGTCTCTGAAAGTTCATCTTGGTGCATAACAAAACCACAATTGTTAATACAAAGGCCAATATCTATAGTTTAGCTGGACCGTTGATCAGAGGGGAGCCGTCAGGGCCTTCTGAGAAGTCCAAACAGCATTTCAAATCTATTTAACTTCCATAATTATTCTCTTCTAATTTGGCCTCATTTTCTATTAAATTTGCTTCAGAAATGAAAGGGTTACTGTCCTGAGAACATTAAAATAGTTATCCAATGAGATTTTTTTTTTGCTTGTGTCTAGGCTGAGAAGAGTTTAGAGCTGGCTCATGCATTGGTTAGGACTTCATTGCTGGGACAGAAGGCCGTGGCAGTGTATGTTTATGTAGGAAGTGACAGATGAATTAAGCATTCAGATTTTGATTTCTAGTGGAAGGGACCAAAAATGTATTGCACTCATTCTTCTCGAAGGCCAATGCGAGCTTAACTGCGAGTCAGAGCAGCAGTGAAGTCACCTTCCAGCTGGTGTAGTGTTCATCAGTAGTGTTAGCAAATGCTATCGAGAGCAAGTAGCACAGACTAACAGCCAAGAAACTAAGATTTCTGTATCCAGACTCTTCTTCCACACTGCACGCTCGCTACAGTATTTTTCACTCAGACTTCACTCAGACCCCTTGCTACACCAATATGGAAGACAGATCAAAATGGCACCTTCCTGCTTTTTCAGCTTAAAATTGTCAGGCAAAACACAACATTCAAGCCAAGTCATCAACAAGTTAAAAGACAAGCATTTTAATTTTGTTTCACATTGACTTTATTTCGGTTAACTTTGCAAACCTTGCTTTTGTGAACCAATAGAAAACACGAGGGTGGGGCTGTGGCCTCTGGTTGCTAATACATAAGGTATAAGTCTTGTCCAATAACATACACTGGGTTTTTAAGGTCAATTTTAGTTTTTGTCTTTAATTTTCTTCACAATGTTGGCAACCCTTAATATGTGACCAGTCTCGAGTACTACCATCACAGAAGATAACCTGGAGGAATTTTCAGAACATTTGTTGAATTGTGTTATTCTGTTCACCAGTAACCACTAGTCGATTTTTGGAAATCATTTTTTAGCCATATGTACAGTACCTTGTGAAAATAGACTTTAAAGTGTGACTGTAAAGAGTGAGCAGGAAATTTGTTCAAATCCCCCCCCCCCAAAAAAAAAAAAAAAACCTCCCCCTCTGCTTTGAGACATCTGAGCAAAGCATTTTGTGTGGGATCATTCAGTTGGAGTTCACCCAGAGGAGACAGGAAGGAGATAAGGAGATCTGCCAAGGTATGCACTCATCCACCACCTAAAAATGAAAGGATTTCAGTCTTGATGTGTTGGATGTGGACATAGGTAAGTACATTCACACCAAATGAAGTGAGATATTTCCTTTATTCCTTTATTGCAGGTATTACATGGCATTTGACACAAATGAAGCATGTGAACGCTGGCAGCCGTAACATGTATGGTTTCAATATAATTATAAGCTCATGCTAGCTATTCATTTCCATTTTTGGACCGAGTCTCCAGGAACGAGCATTACCAAGAAGTTCTTTCTGCCAAAAAACACAGCACAGTGATTATCAAAGAGATTTCTGTAAATAAGATGGAAATCACCAGAGACAAGCTACCACAAAATATGAAATAAATGATGTGTTTGAGACAAATCTCCTAAAGAATGTGAAATATATGAACATATGAATGTGTTGGGATTGAAAGGATTTGCCTGTGTCCTTATGAAGGAGTTAGAGTAGAATACAAAACACAAAAGATTCAACAATACAAACAGATCATTCCACTGGATACATTCAAGCACTTTATCCTGGTCAGCATCAAGGCTTCTTGACAGAGCTTGTCCTGAGACGACACCCTAGATGGGATGTCAATATCTCAGAAGGTACCATGCATGCACACATATTTCCACATTCATTCACCCAGGGCAAGATAAAGTCAATAATCCACCTACTGGCATGTTTTTGGAGGTATGAAGGAACCGAGGAGCTTGGAGAAAAATTCATAAGTACACTGGAAGAGCATGCAAAACTCCATACAGTTCCCCGAGCTCACGATTGACCCAGGTTTACCCATTGCACCACTGTGCCACCCCTTTTCATAGTTCCTACCCGACAGAGATCGATTACAATCAGGCCTGTGGGTACATGCTCAGGAACCATGGCCACTAGTGGCCCTTGGAGCATTGATTTGAAGTGAATGGCAAGGCTATTATCTGTCATAGTGGATGTAAAGTCTGAAATAAATTGAGAAATATTACTAGTGTGTGGATCTGCATTTGTAACTGATGAACGGTAAGTTAGGGTCTGTTTTCTAACTGGATCTGGATGAAAACATGGAAAAACATAAAACGTAGAAAGGAACGAGAAGCCCTAGAATGTTTGTTTCTGGAATGGCCCAGATTGAAAATGAAACATGGATAAAAAATGGGCCAAAGAAGGCTCAGCGCTCTCACTCCTGGACACCGAACTAGACTTTGACAATTTGATGGATGAGACTTCAGTAAAACTTCACTCCAAAGTATCACTGAGACTACTCAAATACTCATAATGAATGGTTAATGTAGCACAGTGCATTTATTATTGCATGTGTTGGGTCGTGGGGTGGGGTACTCAGGGTTCCTTCCACTGGTTCATTCCTAGTGGGGTGGCGAAGGGGTTCCTGCATAGGTTCCTGCCCAAGGGCCCAGGGTTTACTAATCCATCCCTTCTAACCAGTAATGGACTTGTGTCCAGGGAATAGTCCCAATTAACACCCAGTACGATAGGCTCCAGATGCACCAGGATGAATGAATAAATGAATGAGTGAATTGAATACATTTCTACAGTTCTAAAGTCAAGGCTAGTGCACACCAGTGTTGTAGTCGAGTCACTAAACCTCAAGTCCAGGTTCAAGTCCCCAGTGTTCAAGTCTGAGTCAAATCCAAGTCATTAAAGAAAATTTCGAGTCGTGTCTGAGTCAAGTCCACTACTGATCTGAGTCAAATCTGACACAAGCCCTGCTATCAACAGAGCAATGAACATAGCATGTCACTCACTTCTCTGCGTGGAGTCTTGCCAAATGACGATTTAAGTTCGAGGTTGTCCCTGTCGTCTCCTCGATAGATATTCTACATATGGAACACATAGCAGTGCATTTTTTCCCACTGCATGAGAAGTCTGTATAAGCAAAGCGGACAATCCTAGGGGCATTCTCTCCAGGCATTTTAGCACCGTTAACGTTAGTTTGTTCCTGAACATGACATATGAACAGGTGAATGTGCATTCTCTTGCACAAAATTAGTATAAAAATTAATGTAGATATAAATATCTTATGCCAAATTATTATGGCATGTTACAAAAAAAAAATCCAAGTCCTTGGCTCCAATTTACGAGTCTGAATGCAGTTAATGCACGAGTCCAAGTCAAGTCACGAGTCCTTAGAATTAGGCCACGAGCTGGACTTGAGTCCAAGTCCTGGACTCGAGTACTACAAGCCTGGTGCACGCACACACACCCCAAAAAAATCTCATCTCATCATCTCTAGCCGCTTTATCCTGTCCTACAGGGTCGCAGGCAAGCTGGAGCCTATCCCAGCTGACTACGGGCGAAAGGCGGGGTACACCCTGGACAAGTCGCCAGGTCATCATAGGGCTGACACATAGACACAGACAACCATTCACACTCACATTCACACCTACGGTCAATTTAGAGTCCCCAGTTAACCTAACCTGCATGTCTTTGGACTGTGGGGGAAACCGGAGCACCCGGAGGAAACCCACGCGGACACGGGGAGAACATGCAAACTCCGCACAGAAAGGCCCTCACCGGCCACGGGGCTTGAACCCGGACCTTCTTGCTGTGAGGCGACAGCGCTAACCACTACACCACCGTGCCGCCCCCCAAAAAATAAAAATAATAATAATAATAGTGATATTCCTAAAATGTTACTTTTAACATGTGATAATTATCTATAGTTAAATATTTTGACAGCTGAATTTCACTAATTGCACAGCAGGATAATAAGTACAGTGTGACAGATATTAAAACAGGCTTATATACCATTTCTAAACATATCATATGGAAAGACATTTTATCTTGAGGCAGGGATGAATTAAAATGATACCCATTCCGATAAATATAGTTAATCTGGGACAACGTTTCATTTCGGGTTCTATGTTCATACCTTATGACTATAAGCATGAAATTTAATGCATTTTAAATAAACCGTGATCAAATCAGAGCTCAGTTTCAAACAGACTTCATGAAAAAGAGCATGTGTTTGTTTTTAGTAGGAAGAAAACATACATCTTTAAGCTATCAGTCATGGAATGTGGTACATTTCTTGCCATGTGCACTTTGTTAATCTTTTTATATACTGTGCTCACCACGATTATTGCCCCCCACCCCCATAAAGATCAGTAAAAAGGGTAAGAAAAAAATCCAACTTTTGGTGGTCACATCATCTCATGCTGAAAAAAAATGAGAATTTTTAATTAAAATAAATTTATTCAGAGAAAAACAAATCCAAGGAATAATTATCTCATCTCATTCATCTCATTATCTCTAGCCGCTTTATCCTGTTCTACAGGGTCGCAGGCAAGCTGGAGCCTATCCCAGCTGACTACGGGTGAAAGGCGGGGTACACCCTGGACAAGTCACCAGGTCATCACAGGGCTGACACATAGACACAGACAACCATTCACACTCACATTCACACCTACGGTCAATTTAGAGTCACCAGTTAACCTAACCTGCATGTCTTTGGACTGTGGGGGAAACCGGAGCACCCGGAGGAAACCCACGCGGACACGGGGAGAACATGCAAACTCTGCACAGAAAGACCCTCACTGGCCACGGGGCTCAAACCCGGACCTTCTTGCTGTGAGGCGACAGCGCTAACCACTACACCACCGTACCGCCCAGGAATAATTATCTCATCTCATCTCATCTCATTATCTCTAGCCGCTTTATCCTTCTACAGGGTCGCAGGCAAGCTGGAGCCTATCCCAGCTAACTACGGGCGAAAGGCGGGGTACACCCTGGACAAGTCGCCAGGTCATCACAGGGCTGACACATAGACACAGACAACCATTCACACTCACATTCACACCTACGGTCAATTTAGAGTCACCAGTTAACCTAACCTGCATGTCTTTGGACTGTGGGGGAAACCGGAGCACCCGGAGGAAACCCACGCGGACACGGGGAGAACATGCAAACTCTGCACAGAAAGACCCTCACTGGCCACGGGGCTCAAACCCGGACCTTCTTGCTGTGAGGCGACAGCGCTAACCACTACACCACCGTACCGCCCAGGAATAATTATATACAACAAAAATATGTGTCACTATTATTGGCACCCCTGCATTTAATACTTTGTATAACCTCCCTTTGCCAAAAAAACAAAAACAAAAAAAAACCCAGCACGGAGTCTCTCCTACAGTATAACATTTTATAATGTTGGAGATAGAGCAGGATATCTGAAACCATTCCTCTTTACACAATCTCTCCAGATCATTCAGGGTCCTCAGCCCTCTCTTGTGCTCACTCCTCTTCAGCTCGGCCCACAGGTTTGCAATGGGGTTCAGATCAGGGGACTGAGATGGCCATGGCAGAAGCTTGATTCTGTGCTCAGTGAACCATTTTTATGTTGATTTGGACATATGTGACCCCTCACTGAATCCAGGGACACATGTCGGCCGAAACGAATCCGAGATAATCGCAAAAGAAGCTTTTTTTTTTCGAAATTTGTGATTTTTTTTCCATCATGTGCAAGTTGAGAGCTTGAAGAATGCAATCAGTATTTCAGATAATAGATTGTTTTGTTGGAAAAGCATACATTTTTTGTTGCAAATTGTCTCGTTTTTGTCAGGACTGTAGCCTGCTGGGGGGTGTGGGTAAATTACCATATGGGCCATTCACATGATGATTTAAGTCATTTGTTTTTTTTTTTCGCGAATCAGCTGTATGATCCGAGCTGAGCGCATGGCTACTTAACTGCATACAGGCGTGTGATTTCACTATGGAATGAGTTACTAAACAGAGTGCAGAGGAGCAAACACCACGAAGCAAACAGATACTCGGTATTTACATCGGAGATAACCATTTCTAGCAAAAAAAACGCAACCTCGTTTTCCAGATTGAATGGAATACTTGAATGATTGGATGATACACGGACCATTCTAGGATTACATTCCATCGGAGGCATTGGTGTGTGCAAGGCGCCGTTTCTCTTTCTGATGGGGTAAGTTTATTAATTTAAGGCTGTGTGGTTATTTTTGCATGTAACGGAGAGTGTTGTGGTTTGGTTAAGCCTAGGTCACAACCGGACGTACGATTTTTTGGCCGTGTGATTTTTGGCGTTTCCCAAATCGCTGCGTTTTTTTTTTGTTCACGGAGAAAGACGCGCGTTGGCCGTAAGTTTGTCTTGCAACCTGAAAAAAACGTAAGCGCCTGTAGAGTTTGTTTGACATGACAAAGAACCTCTGCGGCCGGTCTGCGGCTCGAAAATCAGCACATCACATGCGCGCTCTTGTGCGTTTCATGCGCGCTCTCCGTGTGTTTCTTGCGTTTTTTTGCATGTAGACCGGCCGTAGGAGCGCGTACTGTACGGCCGGTTGTGACCGAGGCTTTACATGAAACTAGTGTTGTGTTAGTTGTGTCATCATCGTGCTATCTTCCTTTCTTACGGTGTGAGTAATTTTTCAACCACAAAACGTTAAAGTATACTTTAGGACTTATTTTTGTACTTCATAATTGTGTTGGGCATACTTTGCATGGAAGGAAAATTGACGTGGTGATCTTTGTTTACATGAAAGTAGTATCGTGCTAGCTCGTAGGGGGTAGGGCTTTCCTTAATGTCATGCAAATGAGCACCATTATGTGCCCGCCCTACACCCAGAGTAGCTGAGATGGAAAACTTTGAGGGCGATTTTCTCCCTTTTCTGTTTTAAGAAGTATACACTTTCAAAGGGCCACACATTCTTCAAATATTGTCAGATCTCCACATGGAAGGCATCATTGGAAAGCTTAGAAACTGTACTTTCTGAATCTGTCAATAACTCAAAATGCCCCCGGGCCGACACGTGTCCCTGGATTCTGTGATCTGCCACATATGCTTCAGATCATTGTCCTGCTGGAACACTTCTCCCTCATTTGCTTTGTGTGTTCTCTTATCTTTCCCATGTTGATGGATGACTAAGGGAATTTGACCTCTGTGTCACCTCATATTTGTATCCCAGTTAATCAGGAAGTCATGGATCACAGCTTGAAAGTTTCTACACACTACAATCAACTCAGAAATGTACAATTTAAATGGGAAACATGCTTCAGTTACATTGTGTTTACTATAATTTCCATTATTGGTGTGCCAATAATAATGGCATGTGTGTTTTTGTTTAAAATAATAATTTCTTGATCAGGGGTTTGTTTTTCTCTGAATCAAATTATTTGAATTAAAGGTCGGCTTTTTCTCACTTTTTCAGCGTGAGATGAAGCAACTTCACTAACAGGTGGATTTTTTCTAACCCTTTTTCCTAATCTTTACGGGGGACAATGATCGTGGATGGCACTGTAGCTAAGCCAGGCTTATGCACTTGGTGAATATATACCCATGCTCATAGCTGTGCAGCAAAATGTGCTTACAAAGTGAAACCAATACAATCTAACTGCTGATCTCTTCAGGCTCCTTCACTATCACAGACTCTGTTCAAAGAATGATATTTCTGAGAAAACTTGCTTCAATGTCAAGTCAAAATGTTCTCATCACTGTGGATCCATGGTGTGTGTGGTGCCATCAAACAGTAATATCATTTTTCTGTGAGAGTAGCTACTCCAAAGAGGAAGCTTGGTCCATGTCTGCAGTATTTGGTTTTTGAACCAATGATAGCTGCATACCACCTGGAGGCGTGGACCTCATATTGGTATTATCTAGTGTACCAGAAACATGTACATGAGCAATAAACTTATTAATCAATGCTATGAACCCATGGCCCACAAAAAGGAAGAGAATTGGATCCAGGCAACTGTTGACTGCAGCAAAGCACAGTGTCACCACCACCGATTTCTGCAAGGTGGCCAGCAACTGGCATGTCGCTGTCTGCTGGTGCATCATATAGTGCAGATGCAGAGTGCGTTGGATGTGGTAGGGCAGGAAACAAAGACAGAAGATCAAAAGCACCAAGAAGATCAAAGCCACATCGCGCTGCCTTTGGCCAGCCCGGATCCTCAAGATGTGTTTGACCATGAGGGAGTAGCAAATCAATACCACTGTTAGCGGAACCAAAAAGTAGATCACCAGCACCACCAGGTTCAGATTATACAGCAAAGCCCAGGAATCTTTCCCTGCTGGTTCCATGCATCCCCCTGTCTGAATGTTGAACCCAGAGGTTATACCAAGGTATAAAATGTTTCCCCCTACCACAAAGACCCAAATTCCCCAGCACAGGAAGCGAGCCCATCTGCAAGCCTCATGGTTCTGGAGCCGGACTCGACCCTCTAGCACTAGGTAGCGGCACACGCTCAGGGCTGTCAGAAAGAAGATGCTGCAATACATGCTGATGTAGAACAAGAAGGTGGAGAAACGGCAGGCAAGGCTCAAATATGATACCGTGGACCTGGGAGAAGATTCCTGCATACCAGTCGAGTTGTTGTAGTAAAAGGCGATCCGTAGCGGCAATGACAAAATGAAGATGAGGTCTGACATAGCAAGGTGGATAAGAAAGATGGTAGAGAGACGATTCTTCACCGAGAGCTTACAGAAGATGTACAGAGCACCGACGTTGCCCAAGAGACCAAAAGTAAAGACCAGGCTGAAGACCACGGTGTAGGTGGTGAATTTGTATTCCTCTGAGTGGTTACAGTTGTGACCTTGGGGGATTGAACTGTTGCCTTCTCCTCTCTCCATCACACAGCAGATCCTGCAAATCAGAACACAAAATTGTAAAAATAGGGTTGTATTTGATACCAAAGTTTCACAATGTGTTTGGGTAAGTATTTTGAGTAAGGAATTAAATACAACTGGGTGTGCTGTTATAGGGAAATAATCAACAGTGCGGTGCTGTGATGGAGCCTGACATGAACCAGTTACTTTTACCACCACAAATTTAATTATTTTCCAATAAGGCAATGAAAATATTATCTTTCCTTGGGTGGCACGGTGGTGTAGTGGTTAGCACTGTCACCTCACAGCAAGAAGGTTCTGGGTTCGAGCCCAGTGGCCAATGGGGACGTTTCTGTGTGGAGTATGTATGTTCTCCTCATGTCTGCATGGCTTTCCCTCACAGTCCAAAGACATGTGGTTAGATTAACATGGGGTGGCCTTAGGCTGAGGTGCCCTTGAGTGAGACACCTAACCCCCAACTACTCCTCAGGTGCTGTTAGCATGGCTGCCCACTGCTCTGGGTATGTGTGTGTGCTCATTGCTCATATGTGTGTTCACTGCTTCAGATGGGTTAAATAGAGAGGAATTTCACAAGTGTACGTGTGATGAATAAAGTTCTTCTTCTAATGAGTAGACTGATACTTTTGTACTCACATTAACTGAATGTCTTATGGTGCTCAAATGGTGTACATACAATATGGATGGTTTTCCTTGTCTAGCACATCTGATTTAATTCATCCAATCATGACCAGACCCTTTCCTGAATAAGGTTGAGTAAAATGTGCTACACAGTGTGCTAATTTTCAGATAAAGCAGGTTTTTGAAACCTTGGGGAACTGAAGACAACTTGGCAAGAGGAATGGGCCAAAAGGGACCGCAATGCTGCAAGACAGCTAATTACTTCTTACTGTAGACATCTCGAAGCTGTCACTGCCAACAACAGTACTTGGCAAAGCACTAATGTTGGTTATTTGTGGTAACCGAATACTTTTCCCCCTTCAGTTTTGTTTTAACTGTGTCTTTTTTTTTTTAATGTTCATGAATACATGACTATTGGTATTGTTGTGGTTCTCATGCTCCACATTCTCTCTATTTCTAGGTCTTTATACTTGGAGGGTTTTTCTGTTGTTTTCAAGGAGGTGTTTCTTTCTGTGGGGATAGACAGGTCGATGAGTAGACAAATTCTCTCCTTCTTGTCTTTCACTACAACATCTGGTCTGTTTGCCATGATCTCTTTGACAGGTTGGATCGGCATGTCCCAGAGTATAGTAATTACTTCATTTTCGGTGACTGTTGACAGTTCCCGTTTGTAGCATTTGTCTTGCACTTTGATGTTACAGTGCTTGCAAATTGTCCAATGGAGATATGCTGCTGCCTTATTGTGCCTTTGGTATGTACTCTGTTTTGGCAAGTTCCAGGCAGCCTGAGACTCGGTGGTCTATTGTTTCTTGATGTTGATTGCAAGTTCTGCATGCTGGATTGGTGCTGTCTTTCAGAATCTTATTTTGATCGTAATTTGTCTTGATGCATTGATCTTGGGCAGCAATAATGAATCCTTCTGTTTCTGATTTAAGGCCAGCTGTTCTTCACCATTTGTGGGTTTGGACTTGATCTACATCTTTATCTTTGATTTTTTTTTGGGGGGTACTGTCTCTGTAGAGGCTTTTCTTCCCATTTGTTCTTAAGTTGCTCTAAAGCTTGATGTTTTGCCTTCACTTTTATTCTCCGAGCATAGCTAGTAGTTGACTCATTTTCGATTGTTTCGATCTCTGGTGTATTGAGTTCTCTCCTGAATTTTGTGGCTCCGTGGGGTTATTATTATTATTATTATTATTATTATTATTATTATTGAGGAAACAATTGATTCCTGATCTCCCATAGCCTAAATTGTAGCCATAGCTGAATTAACGACCTAGCCTAAATGAGTCGCCTTCATCAAAATGTGTAGTCCATGACACATTACAACAAATTATACAAATTACTGACACTTTGGTAAGATTACCATAAGCCTACAGCTTTACATAGACAGCTACTCTGTGGGATAATAACATACCAATTTGTGTGTAAGTTAGCTTATGCCGTTGAACTATTAGAATTTTACCTCAACTAGATTTCTGTTACAGCAGTGCTACATTGAGTAACAACTTCAGCTGACTGATTGGTGTTGCACTGAGCTTTCTCCTGCTAGCATTGGCTGCGGTAGGCTACGGTTTGTTAGGTCAATTATTACATCTCAATACAGTGTGACAAGCAATGTTATGTCACATACAACTTCGCAAAATGTAGCTTACACATTTAAAGGCTAGCGCAAGTTGGCCTAGTGGTTAGCGTGTCCGCCTCTTGACTGGGAGATTGCGAGTTCTACTTGCAGTCGGGTCATACCAAAGTCTATCATAAAAATGGTACCTACTACCATCTGGCAAGGCACACTGCAATACAGATGTGAGTGGGGGAGTCAAACTCTTGTGGTTACCAGAGGACTAGCCCCCCAATGTAACCCTAGCTATATAATAGGTGAGAGGCTGAGGGGTAATGAATCGGAGATCAGCATCGTGCCTTAAGGAATTGGGTAGTACTGGGATAGGAGACTGCCTGGGAAGACCAGATCCTGGTGTGGAAGGGACTTTTTTTGACATTTAAAGGCTAAATAACAGGTAACAAACAATGTCACTTATGCCTACAAGAAAAGACTATGGTTCACCTGTTCAGGAGATGGATGAAGTGATCTGCCAAAGCTGAATGAATGACTTTAGCTTAAGCAAAGATTCTAGTGCTCCACAATAAAGTTGTTCCTCAGCTCCACCAATCAAAATACTGGAAAGGCTATCACCAGAGGTGTTCTAGAACATCTCTGCTATCAGCCCAAGCCTGTCTTAAAGTGATCCACAAAACAATACGCGGGGCATCTGCTGAAATCTGGTAGATTTTTTGGTCTTTTTTTTTTTCTGGGTTTGTCGGTCACGGTTAAAAACAGGGACATTTCCGGGGACAGCTCCAGCTGGGGACAAGTCACCAAAAACAAGGACTGTTCCTGGAAAACGGAGACATCTAGTCATCCTAGTATACACTTTTTTCCAAGTGCAAAGTCAAAAGACCTTAACTACTGTATGTAAATTTGAAGTGGACATACTATATGAACTGGTATATTAAATAATAAAAACAAAAGTGTCTGAATACTTATCTCACCTCATTGTGAACTCCTATCAGAGATGCGCTGTGATAGAAAATTAATCAACACTATTTGACCAGTCAGATTTGAGAATTCCCCAGCATTGTGCTAGAAGCTTTACTTTGTCAGGGAATGTAAAAGTGCGCTCTGTGTTGCAAAAACAGGACGTTAATTTAATTTTCCTCACAATATTCACACCGGGCGGCACGGTGGTGTAGTGGTTAGCGCTGTCGCCTCACAGCAAGAAGGTCCTGGGTTTGAGCCCCGGGGCCAGCGAGGGCCTTTCTGTGTGGAGTTTGCATGTTCTCCCCGTGTCCGCGTGGGTTTCCTCCGGGTGCTCCGGTTTCCCCCACAGTCCAAAGACATGCAGGTTAGGTTAACTGGTGACTCTAAATTGACTGTAGGTCTGAATGTGAGTGTGAATGGTTGTCTGTGTCTATGTGTCAGCCCTGTGATGACCTGGCGACTTGTCCAGGGTGTACCCCGCCTTTCGCCCGTAGTCAGCTGGGATAGGCTCCAGCTTGCCTGCGACCCTGTAGAAGGATAAAGCAGCTAGAGATAATGAGATGAGATGAGATATTCACACCATTGTGGCCAGGCAAAACAATGTCATACCGTAGGTTTGTTATGCTTGGTGTGTTAAAAGTTATGGAGTAACTGAAATTTTGACTGAATGTTTCATATATTTTCACTTGTTGTGAATATTATGAGGTTTCTTTTTCTTCTTAGAAAAAAAATCTCTATCTTATGTAAAACCCTACAACAGAAGGTTTCCTTTTCAGAAAATGTTCCAAGTCGAACCCCTGAGAAAACCTTTCTGCTAAAACTGTTATCCATGTGAGCCTTTTTGGACAAGTGAACCATAACATAAAATTTTCATCCTTGTTAGCAATACAAACAGTGAGAGCTTAGCTGGAGCCTCAGCTTGGACTGAACACTAGCTCAGAGACAGAGGGTGATTATATTATCAGTTATTTTCCAGCGAGGAGAAAACCTGAGCTCTTATCATTATTCTCATGAGAGGACAACAACAAGCATGAAAGATAAAATGAGGTCTTCATCAACGATGACCCTGGAGGCTCAGCATGTACAGCAATAAAGTGTACACCAGAGGATGCACAAGGTCTAATAATGATGATGAATAACAGGTCATGACCAAAAAGATGGAAATAGAACAATACAAAAAAAAAAAACATATGTATCTTGCAGATGACATTTTTGATAGAGCCATGCACAAATTATACAATTGTCAATAAATTACATGTCCCTTACACCCAGCATGACTGTTATTATATTCATAGCCAAGTAGCTTTGCAAAAGTGACTTTTGTTCTGTAGAAATATACTTAAAACCTCTGGCAGCTTTCTTCTCATGAAATATCTGTTACATAAGAATTTACTAAGAAATATATTGTATCTCCTAGGCTTATAACTACATTTGAAGTATAACTAGATGTCCTATTTTCTGTGTAAGTACTGTATATCAGATTGCATCCTGATAGACAGTAGCCTCACCTCTCATCATAAACAGCCCTTATTTGTATGTATTTACTTATTTTTACAAAAAGAGAGGAATGAACATTGCATGGTGTGGTGGTGTATTTTGCTTCAGTGCTACTTCTCCTTCCAGCGAGTTCAACAGAACACAGCACTGCAACATGCCAACTTTAACACAGCCAACTTTCACAAAGCAGCAATTGGCGTACTGACCATTAAGGGTTGTATGGTTTGCTGGGGATGTTCAGCAAGATCAGATGAACTTTATCACATCGTTTCTGGTTGTGACATCATGACATTTTATCATACAACCATGAGAAACATTGTCTCAGACACAAAGAGGGAAGTCACTTAAGTTTCTGTGGTTGACCTGGGGGAAAACACAGACGCAGCAAATTCTGACTCATTTTTAGACGTGACCTCAAATCTACCAGAGTACTATAACTCAAACTAACCAATTCACAGTAAGAAGATAATTATGAATTACAGGCACCTTCACTGGCGACACGGTGGTGTAGTGGTTAGCGCTGTCACCTCACAGTAAGAAGGTCCGGGTTCGAGCCCCGTGGCCGGCGAGGGCCTTTCTGTGTGGAGTTTGCATGTTCTCCCCGTGTCCGCGTGGGTTTCCTCCGGGTGCTCCGGTTTCCCCCACAGTCCAAAGACATGCAGGTTAGGTTAACTGGTGACTCTAAATTGACCGTAGGTGTGAATGTGAGTGTGAATGGTTGTCTGTGTCTATGTGTCAACCCTGTGATGACCTGGCGACTTGTCCAGGGTGTACCCCGCCTTTCGCCCGTAGTCAGCTGGGATAGGCTCCAGCTTGCCTGCGACCCTGTAGAGCAGGATAAAGCGGCTAGAGATAATGAGATGAGATGAGAGGCACCTTCACTGAAAGTATGGGTATGCAAGAATTAGTTTTGATCCACTTGATTGGTCAAGTCGTATTCTAACAGGATGTCTGTGAAGGTTCTCAGTCATCCAGGTCATCGTAAACCATACAGTGGATATTAAAAGTGTACACACCCCGTTAAAATGAAAGGTTTTTCTGATGTAAAAAAAAAAAAAAGACCACGATAAATAACTTCAAAACTTTTCCCACCTTTAATGCGACCTATAACCTGTACAATTCAAGTGAAAAACAAACAAATCTGTTAGAGGGGAAAAACATCTCATCTCATCTCATTATCTCTAGCCGCAGGCTCATTATCTCTACAGGGTCGCAGGCAAGCTGGAGCCTATCCCAGCTGACTACGGGTGAAAGGCAGGGTACACCCTGGACAAGTCGCCAGGTCATCACAGGGCTGACACATAGACACAGACAACCATTCACACTCACATTCAAACCTACGGTCAATTTAGAGCAGTGGCGGCTGCTGGTTTTTAAAACAGGGGAAGCCCATTTTACGTATTCATCGTAAAACCTGTAGGCCGGATATCAAAGCATAGAAAGGTGTGCCCCATTAGCATAGTGAACTAGACAACCCTACCTAGTGGCAGAAAGTATTTTTGCTTGTACATTTCATGTTATAGTCTGGCTTGCCAGGCTAGTGCCTCATATCCTTAATCAAAAATATCAAACATCCAAAAATCACTGGCTATTCAACGAAGAGCCTTGAACAATCATACCCTGATATGCAACACAGAGTCTTTAACACAACACCCAGCTGTGCAACACATCCTTGAACATCTTCTGCAACACAGTCTGGAAATTCATAACCAGCCCAGGTAGGCTATGCAACACACAGAACCTTGAATATTATACCCAGGTATAACCTATAACACAGAGCCCACCATTCTCTTAACATTACTGAACAATATACACACTTCAGATTCATGAACATTATATGATGCACACTATTTATGCACAAATTCTGCCCTCTGCTCCTTTTCCAGAAAATGGTCTGTGACCCTGTCATACCAGCTGGTTGTGCTTTCCAGAGACTTCACCAATTTCTGTTAGCAGCTAGCACTGCAGATCCCAATAAGGCTCAAGCTAGCCTACAACCAGATTGAACTACAAATGAAATAAACGAGTGAATTCGCGAATGATCAAACTGATAGAATGGATGAAAGTTAACGGAGCACAACGAGTAATATTTACATTTATTTACAGAGTAATGTACAGAGACATCAATGAGAAGAAACGTTTATATGAAAAGAAATTCGGATAGCACTTTGGCACACGACTACACTTTCTCAACATCCGCTAGGGACTGATCATACTTCCGTGTTCCTCGCCGACGCCGAGGTACAGAGCCCGCCCTCCTCACTACCTCCAATAATCCTTCATCAGCCCGGCTTCTTGTCCCTCCCACTGTCTCGTTTAGTCCCAGAGAAGCCCGGCTTCCCTGGAAGTGACGATTTTGTCGATTTTAACCAATAACAACTAGCCGAAATTGGCTGTTCAGAGCCCTCTCATAGACTGCAACGGAAACCCGGCTGCCAGCATATAGAGCCCATTGAAATAAGAAAGGTTACAGCCAGTGTTGCCAGATTGGGCTGTTTTAAGTGCATTTTAGCGGGTTTTGAACATATTTTGGCTGGAAAACGTCAGCAGTATCTGGCAACGCTGGTTACAGCCTGGCAGCAAAGGTGATTCTCGTAGTGAACTGCAAGTTCGTCAGACATCACTCAAATAAGTTACAGGATAGTTATGAACGTAAATACAATCTTGGGCATATATTATGTTATGCAAGTTATTGTTTTAATGAGAATTCAACGTCATAGATGCCACAGTTTGGGGAGAGAATTTTAGGGGAAGCTTGGCTTCCCTTGTTGTCTCTGAGAAATTGCCCCTGATTTAGAGTCACCAGTTAACCTAACCTGCATGTCTTTGGACTGTGGGGGAAACCGGAGCACCCGGAGGAAACCCACGCGGACACGGGGAAAACATGCAAACTCCGCACAGAAAGGCCCTCGCCGGCCACGGGACTCGAACCCGGACCTTCTTGCTGTGAGGCAACAGCGCTAACCACTACACCACCGTGCCGCCCGGGGAAAAACATCTCATCTCATCTCATTATCTCTAGCCGTTTTATCCTTCTACAGGGTCGCAGGCAAGCTGGAGCCTATCCCAGCTCACTATGGGCGAAAGGCGGGGTACACCCTGGACAAGTCGCCAGGTCATCACAGGGCTGACACATAGACACAGACAACCATTCACACTCACATTCACACCTACGGTCAATTTAGAGTCACCAGTTAACCTAACCTGCATGTCTTGGACTGTGGGGGAAACCGGAGCACCCGGAGGAAACCCACGCGGACACGGGGAGAACATGCAAACTCCGCACAGAAAGGCCCTCGCCGGCCACGGGGCTCAAACCCGGACCTTCTTGCTGTGAGGCGACAGCGCTAACCACTACAGCACCGTGCCGCCCGGGGAAAAACATTTTTAAAAAAATACAATAAACTGGTTGCTTAAGGGTGCTAATCATTACACCACCGTGCTGCCCCCATACCATATTCAATTTCTGTTAATACTGAAATACTACATAGTGCACCTTTAAGTAAGTCACGTGCTCAGAATGCCCCAGGGACGGGTTGCTAAATCAGCCCTGAGATGGACACCCGCCAGTGAAGAGAAACCGAGGCAGGCCCAAAACCACCCGGAGAAGGACAGTGTTGGCCGAGCTGAACGAGATGAACATGATATGGGGACAAGCACAGACAGCAGCACAGGACCGGGCAGGGTGGAGAGTTCACGTTGTGGCCTTATGTCCCAGTAGGGATGAAGAGGATTAAGTTTAAGGCACCTTTAAGTATGATGTCCCTGAATTGTAAGATACTTAGAAAAAGGCTACAAAAAAAACCCTAAAAAAAGCCATAGAAAAGATGATTCGCTTTAAATTAAACCTAGCAACAACAAAAACAGTCGGAAACCCCCCCCCCCTTCTTAATCATTGAAAACTGGAAGTCCAACTTATCCATGATTCAAATTTAAAAAGTGTAAGAGATAAGTGGTATTGATTTCACTCTTGCAAAGACTCCTGACAGGAAACGTAATGTTCAGATAAGAGCAGTGTTTATGTCTATACACTTCCTCATGATGACAATCATCAGCAAGTAAACAAAATCAAGCCATCATCCTGATTAAATCAGTTCTCCTGTGTGAAGAGCAAGAGAGATTAATTTACAGTTTGTGTGAAAAAATTATTTCTTGTGGTATCCATTCATATCGGCAGCTATGGGTTTCAGTCTTATAAATAAAGGAAATTCATAACTAAATATGCATGATTTTTGAGATTTGTAACAAGTTCTGTAAGGTTTAAATGAAACTTAGAAATGCATTTATTAGGCACTTGATTGAAAGTGATTTTAAAAAGGGAATTTATAAAGAATTTGCAATTTTTTTATTTATTTTTTTTTTTATTAGTATTATTAGTACAACCCCGATTCCAAAAAAGTTGGGACAAAGTACAAATTGTAAATACAAACGGAATCCAATGATGTGGAAGTTTCAAAATTCCATATTTTATTCAGAATAGAACATAGATGACATATCAAATGTTTAAAATGAGAAAATGTATCATTTAAAGAGAAAAATTATGTGATTTTAAATTTCATGACAGCAACACATCTCAAAAAAGTTGGGACAAGGCCATGTTTACCACTGTGAGACATCCCCTTTTCTCTTTACAACAGTCTGTAAACGTCTGGGGACTGAGGAGACAAGTTGCTCAAGTTTAGGGATAGGAATGTTAACCCATTCTTGTCTAATGTAGGATTCTAGTTGCTCAACTGTCTTGGGTCTTTTTTTGTCATATCTTCCGTTTTATGATGCGCCAAATGTTTTCTATGGGTGAAAGATCTGGACTGCAGGCTGGCCAGTTCAGTACTTGGACCCTTCTTCTATGCAGCCATGATGCTGTAATTGATGCAGTATGTGGTTTGGCATTGTCATATTGGAAAATGCAAGGTCTTCCCTGAAAGAGGCATTGTCTGGATGGGAGCATATGTTGCTCTAGAACCTGAATATACCTTTCAGCATTGATGGTGTCTTTCCAGATGTGTAAGCTGCCCATGCCACACACACTAATGCAACCCCATACCATCAGAGATGCAGGCTTCTGAACTGAGCGCTGATAACAACTTGGGTTGTCCTTCTCCTCTTTAGTCCGAATGACATGACGTCCCTGATTTCCATAAAGAACTTCAAATTTTGATTCGTCTGACCACAGAACAATTTTCCACTTTGCCACAGTCCATTTTAAACGAGCCTTGGCCCAGAGAAGACGTCTGCGCTTCTGGATCATGTTTAGATATGGCTTCTTCTTTGAACTATAGAGTTTTAGCTGGCAATGGCGGATGGCACGGTGAATTGTGTTCACAGATAATGTTCTCTGGAAATATTCCTGAGCCCATTTTGTGATTTCCAATACAGAAGCATGCCTGTATGTGATGCAGTGCCGTCTAAGGGTCCAAAGATCACGGGCACCCAGTATGGTTTTCCAGCCTTGACCCTTATGCATAGAGATTCTTCCAGATTCTCTGAATCTTTTGATGATATTATGCACTGTAGATGATGATATGTTCAAACTCTTTGCAATTTTACACTATCAAACTCCTTTCTGATATTGCTCCACTATTTGTCGGTGCAGAATTAGGGGGATTGGTGATCCTCTTCCCATCTTTACTTCTGAGAGCCGCTGCCACTCCAAGATGCACTTTTTATACCCAGTCATGTTAATGACCTATTGCCAATTGACCTAATGAGTTGCAATTTGGTCCTCCAGCTATTCCTTTTTTGTACCTTTAACTTTTCCAGCCTCTTATTGCCCCTGTCCCAACTTTTTTGAGATGTGTTGCTGTCATGAAATTTCAAATGAGCTAATATTTGGCATGAAATTTCAAAATGTCTCACTTTCAATATTTGATATGTTGTCTATGTTCTATTGTGAATACAATATCAGTTTTTGAGATTTGTAAATTATTGCATTCCGTTTCTATTTACAATTTGTACTTTGTCCCAACTTTTTTGGAATCGGGGTTGTATTTGAAGTACAAATTAGGCTCCAACTGCCAAATCATACATCGCATCGAACGCTCAAGGGGAAAGTATGGGAATAATATTTATTCAATTTGAAAGAACAATGACTTCTGTGTCATTCACAAAGATTGGTGCTACTGTGACATTAGACTTATGTATCTGACAGCAAGATTAAAAATCCAATCATATGTGTACAATTTTCAAAATTGTCTGAAGCATGATGATCATCACATCATAGACCTAATGTACAATTCCGAAATCATAGCACACAACTGACACAAAAACAATACATTTGTCCAGCATTATTTGTTGACTTTTTGTTCGAACCTTAAACTAAATCTACAGCTGATATATTCATGAATATGCAAAGTTTTATGAAAATAATTTACCTCAGTAATTGCCTTAGTTTCTTGTGCACTTGCCTGCCGACTTGTGCAGAAACTGCTGATTGCTTTTAGTTCACAGTTTAGTTTCTGTCTCTCTGCAGCATGTACATGCGCCTCCACAAAGGAAACCTCTGACTGCTCATATAAACTGAAAGAAAAACATTATCAACATGCACATAAATTGTAGTACATACTACAGGCTTAAACAGAGCATCAAAAGAGCATCGTGATTCACTCAGTGATAACAGAGACTATAGGAAGTGGTTTGCTTCTCTTGTGCAAGATCTCCAAAGCTACAACTTCTGAATTTCTCATAAAATGTTAACAAAGAAACCTTGTACAGAATGTGAAAACACTGGACATACAGTACTGGTTAAAAGTTTACACACGCCTACTCATACGTTTTTCTGTATTTTGACTGTTTTCTATACTGTAGAACAATACTGAAGACATCAAAACTATTAAATAACCTATGGAATATACATGATGACCACTGACAGGTGACGTGAAAAACATTGGAAATGTGTTTGGATAAAATATTGGGCAAAACTTTTACTGAAAACAAGAAAATACAGCATTTATTAACAAAAGTGTCAGCATTAACTTTTTCAGCAGTCTGTGCTACAGTAGCTCTTCTGTGGGATTGGACCATATGGGCTAGTCTTCGTGCCCCATGTGAATCAATGAGCCTTTGACACCCATGACTCTGTCACCGGTTGGTTGTCCTTCCTTGGACCACTTTTGGTAAGTACTAACCACTGCATATTGGGAATACCCCACAAGGTTTTGAGAGATATTCAGACCCGGTCATCTCGCCATCACAATTTGGCCCTTGTCAAAGTCGCTCAGATCCTTAAACTTAACCATTTTTCCTGCTTCCAACACATCAACTTCAAGAACTGACTGTTCTCTTGCTGCCTAATATATCCCACCCCCTGACAGGTGGCACTGTAATGAGATAATCAATGTTATTCTGTCCACATTCACTGGATATGAGCAATTGCATGCTCTGATTGGCTACTCTACTACTAGGCTATCAGCTCATATACGGTGAGTAGAGAAAAACAAAATGGTGCAGCATGTTGCTGAACCAACCGAGGATGAATGTGGCAGCGGGGGCGTGGTCAAGCGCCGGTCTGTGACAGGAGGGCGGAGCCAGGGAAGGTGAGTGGCAGAATCGCTACACCTGACAGTAGTTAACCTGTGTTTTGTGTGTGTTTTCCCAGTAACCGCTCCCTATTTAAGGAGGCAGAGAGAGAGCAGAGGGAGCGCGACCCGGGACCGGAAGCAGAGTGTGTGTGTGCGTGTGTATGTGGGCTTACGCTGAATCCGACTGAAAAGTTGATTAATAAATAGCCTCCTCTGCATCTAAACGTTGTCCTGCCGTCCTTTGTGCTCCACCTACACTTTATTCGCGCTACAGTGGTGCTGAAACCCGGGAAAAGGTGGAGCACCAGCTTTGCAGCCCCATGGAATCCTCCCCGTTCGCGGACTTGGTCCACGCCCTCGCCATGGCCCAGCAGAGCCAGCACCAGGCACTCGTCACGCTCCGAAAGTAGCAGGAGCGGCGCTTTGAAGCCCTGGTGCTGGCCCAGCAGGAAGCTCGAGAGGCGTTCCGGCATCTCCTTGCAGTGGCGGGATCCACCAGCGCCCCGGCCGCGGGCCCGTCTCCCCTCACCATGACCAAGATGGGCCTGCAGGACGACCCTGAGGCATTTATCACCTTGTTCGAGCAAGTCGCCGAAGCCTCGGGGTGGCCGATGGAGCAGCGCGCGGCGCGCCTCCTCCCCCTCCTCACGGGAGAGGCGCAGCTGGCCGCACTACAGCTTCCCGCCGACCGCCGGCTGGCCTACGCCGACCTTCGCTGGGCCGTCCTCCAGCGTGTGGGGCGCACGCCCGAACAACAGCACCAGCGCTTCCGCTCGCTGCGGATGGAGGAAGTCGGCCGGCCATTCGCGTTCGGCCAGCAACTCCGGGACGCCTGCTGGCAGTGGCTGAGGGCAGACGATCGCGACGCTGAGGGAATCATCCATCAGGTGGTGCTGGAGCAATTCATCGCCCGCTTACCAGCCGGGACCGTGGAGTGGGTCCAGTGCCACCGCCCGGCATCGCTGGATCAGGCTGTAGGACTGGCGGAGGATCATTTGGCGGCTGTTCTGGCGGCAGGACGGCCAACAACGCTGCCTCTTCTCCCCTCTTCTCTCTCTCTTTCTCCCCTCCCTTCTGTGTCCCGTCCTCGCCCCATTCCCCCACCACGGAGGCGGGGGCCGGCTCCACCCCAGCCGGCCCGCCGCACCTGTGGTGCCCTCCCGTTTCTCCCTTCTGTGTCTGTCTCTCCCCCCCTCAGGTGAGTGAGCCCCAGAACACAGTTGCAGAGGGAAGGCCCAGGCCGGTTTGCTGGTGCTGCGGGGAACCGGGCCACCTGCAGCAACAGTGTGCAGCTATGGAGGTGGGGGCAGTGGTGCGGATCCCCGACGCGCCAGAAGCTGCCCTCGATCGGGCTGGAGCGTATCGCATACCGGTAAGTGTACAAGGGGCTACATATCAGGCGTTGGTGGATTCGGGTTGCAATCAGACCTCGATCCGCCAAAGCCTGGTGCAAGACGAGACATTGGGGGGAGCACAGGGGGTGAAGGTGTTGTGTGTGCACGGGGATGTTCACAGATGCCCGTTGGTGTCGGTCCACATATATTTCAGAGGGGCAAAATCCATAGTGAAGGCAGCGGTTAATCCTCGCCTTACCCACTCTTTAATTTTGGGGACTGATTGGCCGGGATTTCAGGGTTTAATGGCACGCCTAGTAAAGAGTGGGTCCTGCTGGTTGACAGGGGAGGGTCCCGGTGTCGCTTTGGCTGGAGCTGCGGTCGCAGAGCCGTCTACGTCATCTCCGCGACAGAGTGAGGAGCCGCCGACTCCTCCTCTTTCTATTGGGGAATCCCTTGCGGACTTCCCACTGGAACAATCGCGAGACGAGACTCTGCGACACGCGTTTGACCAAGTGAGAGTAATCGATGGTGAAATGCTCCAGCCAAACGCCACCCCGTCCTTCCCCTATTTTTCCATTTTGAAGGATAGATTATACTGAGTGACGCAGGACACTCAGACGAAAGAGCGAGTCACCCAGTTATTAATTCCAAAGAGCCGCCGGGAATTGGTATTCCAGGCGGCTCACTTTAATCCCATGGCTGGACACCTCGGGCAGGATAAGACACTAGCCCGGATAATGGCCCGATTCTATTGGCCGGGGATTCGCGGTGACGTCCGTAAGTGGTGTACGGCGTGCCACGAATGCCAGTTAGTAAACCCAGCGGCCATTCCAAAAGTGCCCTTGCGCCCCCTACCATTAATTGAGACCCCATTCGAAAGAATTGGGATGGATCTCGTCGGGCCATTAGATCGGTCAACACGAGGGTACCGCTTTATATTGGTTCTGGTGGACTATGCAACGCGATACCTGGAAGCGGTGCCTCTTCGCAATATCTCAGCACGCAGTATTGCAGAGTCCCTCTTCCACGTCATCTCCCGGGTTGGAATCCCGAAAGAGATTCTAACTGACCAAGGCACCTCGTTTATGTCACGAACACTGAGCGACCTGTATGGGCTACTGGGTATTAAGCCGATCCGCACCAGCGTTTATCACCCACAGACGGACGGTTTAGTTGAACGGTTCAATCGCACCCTCAAAAATATTATCAAAAAATTCGTAAGTGAGGACGCACGTAACTGGGATAAGTGGCTTGAACCCTTGTTATTTGCAGTGCGAGAGGTCCCCCAAGCCTCCACGGGGTTATCCCCGTTTGAATTATTATATGGGCGTAAGCCGCGCGGCATCTTAGATGTACTGCGGGAAAATTGGGAGGAGGTACCTTCACAGAGCAAAAATGAAATTCAGTACATTATGGACCTGCGCGCAAAACTCCACACGCTCACCCACCTAACTCAGGAGAATTTGCGGCAGGCCCAGGAATGGCAGGTCCGCCTGTACAACAAGGGCACGCGCCTTAGAGAGTTCACTCGGGGAGATAAGGTACTCGTCCTGTTGCCCACGTCGAGCTCCAAATTAATCGCCAAGTGGCAAGGACCCTTTGAGGTCACATGGCGAGTCGGGGACGTCGACTATGAGGTTAGGCGAACAGACAGGGAGGGGGCACTACAGATCTACCACCTCAATCTGCTGAAACTCTGGAACGAGGAGGTCCCCGTGGCGTTGGTGTCGGTAGTTCCGGAGAAGGCGGAGCTGGGGCCGGAGGTTCAAAAAGGGACATTGGCAGCACGTACCTCTCTGGTCCCCTGTGGAGACCACCTCTCCCCGACCCAACTCACGGAGGTCGCCCAGTTGCAGGCCGAGTTTTCGGATGTGTTCTCGCCCCTGCCCGGTCGCACTAACCTCATAGAACACCACATAGAGACGCCCCCGGGGGTGGTAGTGCGTAGCCGCCCTTACAGGCTACCCGAACACAAAAAAAAGGTGGTTCGGGAAGAACTTCAGGCCATGCTCGAAATGGGCATCGTCGAGGAGTCCCACAGTGACTGGAGCAGCCCGGTGGTCTTGGTTCCCAAGGCCGACGGGTCGGTCCGGTTCTGTGTGGACTATAGAAAAGTCAATGCGCTGTCTAAATTCGACGCGTACCCAATGCCTCGTATTGATGAGCTGCTTGATCGACTAGGCACGGCTCGCTTTTACTCGACACTGGATTTGACGAAGGGATATTGGCAGATCCCTTTGACTCCATTATCCCGGGAGAAAACGGCCTTTTCCACACCGTTCGTCTTACACCAGTTCATCACACTTCCGTTTGGGCTGTTTGGGGCGCCCGCTACGTTTCAGCGGCTGATGGACAGGGTCCTCCAGCCCCACGCCACCTATGCGGCCGCTTATTTAGACGACATTATCATTTATAGCAATGACTGGCAGTGCCACCTGCAACACCTGAGGGCCGTCCTTAGGTCACTGAGGCGGGCGGGACTCACTGCCAACCCGAAGAAGTGTGCGATTGGGCGGGTAGAAGTACGGTATCTGGGCTTCCACTTGGGCAACGGGCAGGTGCATCCCCAAATTAATAAGACAGCAGCGATTGCGGCCTGCCCGAGGCCCAAGACCAAAAAGGGGGTGAGACAGTTCCTGGGGCTGGCTGGCTACTCTCGTAGGTTTATACCTAACTATTTGGACGTCACCAGCCCACTGACTGACCTCACTAAAAAGGGGGCGCCAGATCCGGTCCAGTGGACAGAGCAGTGCCAGCGGGCTTTCTCTGAGGTAAAGGCTGCACTGTGTGGGGGGCCACTTTTACACTCCCCTGACTTCTCTCTCCCTTTTATGTTACAGACGGATGCATCGGACAGAGGGCTGGGGGCCGTTTTGTCCCAGCAGGTGGAGGGGGAGGATCGCCCGGTCCTATACATCAGCCGCAAGCTGTCAGTGCGTGAGGGGCGCTACAGCACAATTGAGAAGGAGTGCCTGGCGATCAAGTGGGCGGTCCTCGCCCTCCGTTACTACCTGCTGGGGCGCCCTTTCACCCTCTGTTCGGACCACGCGCCCCTCCAGTGGCTCCACCGCATGAAGGATGCCAATGCACGGATCACCCGTTGGTATCTGGCTCTCCAACCCTTCAACTTCAAGGTGGTCCACAGGCCGGGGGCGCAGATGGTCGTGGCGGACTTCCTCTCCCGTCAAGCGGGGGGGGGGGGAGTCGGCCTGCAGCCGACTCCCCCCCCCCCGCTTGACGGGAGAGGAAGTCCGCCACGACCATCTGCGCCCCCGGCCTGAGTCGGGCGGTGGGGGTATGTGGCAGCGGGGGCGTGGTCAAGCGCCGGTCTGTGACAGGAGGGCGGAGCCAGGGAAGGTGAGTGGCAGAATCGCTACACCTGACGGTAGTTAACCTGTGTTTTGTGTGTGTTTTCCCAGTAACCGCTCCCTATTTAAGGAGGCAGAGAGAGAGCAGATGGAGCGCGACCCGGGACCGGAAGCAGAGTGTGTGTGTGCGTGTGTATGTGGGCTTATGCTGAATCCGACTGAAAAGTTGATTAATAAATAGCCTCCTCTGCATCTAAACGTTGTCCTGCCGTCCTCTGTGCTCCACCCACACTTTATTCGCGCTACAATGAAATTAAAACTCTACTTGAAAACAAAACTCCCAAAAATACAAAAAAGCAACAAAATATGGAATAAAAGTATTTGATGGGAAGAACATTTGAAGTGGAAATTATTTTGTGGGCCGTTTTGTATAAAGTATTTATCAAATTTGCAAAAAATAAAAATAAAAATGCTCTGTTTCTCAAAATGCAGTGAATGTGGATAGAATAAAACAGTTATTCCACTCAATCTCATCGTATATGGCTTATAGCCGACTCGGTGCTATGTGTCTTGTCAGCTATCAGCTCATGTACGACTCGATTTTGTGGAATAACTGTTAATTATTCACTTCATCTGTCAATAGTCATAGTGTTATGGCAGATCAGTGTGTATAAAATTATATGGTAAACAAAAAAGTGTTTAAAAAAATCTAAATATCTCATCTCATCTCATCTCATTATCTCTAGCCGCTTTATCCTGTTCTACAGGGTCACAGGCAAGCTGGAGCCTATCCCAGCTGACCTGGGGCGTGTTTAGCCTATTTTTGGGGGTGCTCAAGCACCCCCCAAAACGAGCTCAGCACCCCCTAGCTCAGCACCCTCAAAAACACTGCTTTTGGACGTAATTTTCAGAAATAAGTGCCCTTGCGCACTGCGCAATGAATGTGTGCGCGGGCGTGTGTGTGTTCTTGAATTCACCTGTTATGTGATAGTTCTATGAGCAGTAAAATCCCTCTCCTCCTTGCGTCCCCTCTGATTGGGTTGCCTGTCCGCGCGAGTGCTTGCTACGACATGGTGTTTTTTTAACTGGATTCCACGCCGATGAGGAACTCGAAGTAGCACCTGAGTATTACTGGCATAGCGAGATGTGAAGGTACGGACTGGAGTTACAGTTGTTAAACACAACACAATAATATGCATAATGCAATATTGATGTTCCCTGGTCTATGAACAGAATGATAAAAACGACATTTATCATCCATATCGAGATACTTTTGTGCAGAGCTGTACAAGTGCTACGGTGCTAGACCACCGTGTGTTAGTCAATTTTATTTAATGTAACATAGTGTTTACTAATGTAAACTAATGTAAAATCATAATAATACACACTATTATTACACAATACACAACAACACATTAATTAACAATTACCACTGTTCAAAAATGAATAGCTCCAACATTACAAATGCAATAGTAGGTCTTGTTAAAAATATAACATAAGTATTTGTGTCAGTGGTTGTAAATGTGTAGATATCATAGTTTATTGGGTCAGCTTCTGTTAAAACATTGCAAAATTGCTAGTCTAGTCTTCTTGTCTAGTTAAGTCTGTCTAAATGCGGAATAAATGTGGAAACACTGTTGTTCAAGCCAGGTGCCTCTGTCAGCTCTGGGGGCTAAGCACCCCCAAAGATCAGATGCTAGAATCGCCCCTGCAGCTGACTATGGGCGAAAGGCGGGGTACACCCTGGACAAGTTGCCAGGTCATCACAGGGCTGACACATAGACACAGACAACCATTCACACTCACATTCACACCTACGGTCAATTTAGAGTCACCAGTTAACCTAACCTGCATGTCTTTGGACTGTGGGGGAAAACGGAGCACCCGAAGGAAACCCACAAATCAAAATATATGTCATATTTTAGATTCTTCAAAGTATCCAATGTTTACCTTGATGACACTTTGCACACTGCTGGCATTATCTTAACCAGCTTCATGAGGTGGTCATCTACTTTAAGACATGAAGTGTCTTTTCATTAATAAAAATAAAGGGAACCCCCCCCCCCCCCCACACACACACACACACTGAATTAGAAGGTTTGACTGGGACTGAATCTCTCTTAATAATACAAAGATAAGATCAAATTATTCATAAACATTTGTTTCATTATGACTCGCATCATCATCATCAGTGTTAACTTTGTCTGAGTATATTTTAGGACATGGATCATACTGCATTGGCTGCATAGTACAGATATTTCCACCCAAATAAAATTTGCCATGAGCCATCATAAAAAACAAACAAACAAACAAACAAACAAACAAACAAACAAACCCACCCAAAACTGTAAAACCAGCCCTAGCTGGTCAGTCTGGTCAATACTGATGGTTTTACAGTGGTTTTCGTCACATTCAGGCTGGTTCTAGCTGGTCAGCTTTTATGATTTTAGAGAAGACCTGAGCAAATATTGAAATTTTATAAAGTCTATATCCACTGGTTCAAAAATAGGTCATCATCAGTTATTACTGCAAATGCAAAAATGATCAAGAACCTCTTGGGAATCTTACAGAAAAAAAATGACATGAATGCTTATTTGAGACTTTCCTTTTGAACTTTAGCACATTAGTTTCCTGCACATTCCCATAACATTACTTGATAGTTACATAAAATCAGGGCTTTGAACCGGTTCAAGGAACGAAAACCGGGAACTTTTTCTATTTCACATGGAACAGAAACGAAACCAGAAACTTTATTATTTTTTATGTTCCGGAACAGAAACGCTTATTAAAAATAATGGTAACCGGTTAATACCGGTTTTTATTTCGTTCCTCAAAGTTTCCGTAGCCTACAAATAAAAAAACGTCATTCTTCTCCTAGGCAAGTTTCTATGACCCGCTGGGGTTCACTTCCTGTGTGATGTTTGCTGACTGAATGTAGAGAGCGGGAGGGTGGACTACTATCACGTCTCTACATCTTAAATAAGAGGTAAATATTGCAGTCTATCGTTATTCAAAAACGTCAATTTCAAACACGATATCAATATATTTGTCCACATTAATGAGAGGCTCGCGAACATTAAATGACGTTAACCTCTGTTAGCCTATCAATGCATAGGGCCTGACTAGCCTTTGGTAACACACTAAACGAATTATCTTTCATTTTTGGCACTTTTTCTGTTTGTGTAGATGGGAAGACATACTGAGAATCCAAATCACCAACATTTGAAATAATAATTGTTTTGAATTATTTCTTGTCTTATTTAATGAAGGTTGTAATAGAATTAGCCTACATTTGGCTTAAGCTGGATGAGACAGAGACATAATTTTATAGCCATTTGTTAAACAGCTGACAGGGAACGTAATTAACCGTTCCGGGAATGAAATTTTTTTGTTCTAACCGGTTCGGGAACGTCTATTTAATGGTGGAACCCAAAACCGGAAACGTTAAAATTCCGTTTCTGTTCGGAACGAACCAATAGGAAAAAAAATTCTGGTTCAAAGCCCTGCATAAAATAGTACCAAAAGGCAAACTTTGGTGAATATTCCTACCATAAAAGAATTTCCAGATCATTTTTGGAACAGTGCTGACTTTGTTAACCAAAGCAAACATTCCCAGAATGTTATGAAATGGTTCACAAAACAAGATTTAACCAAGGGGAACCAATATGAACAGCTAGGTCTAGTTTTTCCACCTAGAACCTGCCTGAAAGTGATCAAAACCTTTCTAAAACCATCAATTCTACCCAGCCGAGGCTAGTGATCAGGTAAGACCAGCTAACTGTCCCAGGAATTCAGCTAAATACTATGTAATTTAAACAATTAGCCATTTTTGCTAGCAAGCTAGCTAACATTCAGCTAATCATTATAGTCAAACAATATCTTATAACACTAGAGAAAAATACAGTAACATTAAGCTAACTAATTATACAGTGTAATTTAAATCTGCAGAGGATGCTAGCAAGATAGCTAACATCGGTTTAATAGTCATATAACTAAAACTATTAACTAGGTTTGTTAGCAGGTTAGCTAACATTAGACTAACTATTGGGTTATGTAATTTAAACCAGTAGCCAGGTTGTGTAGTGAATTAAGTCACATAAAGATAAATATAATGTAATTAAATCCATTAGTTTTGTGGCACATTATGTAGCATTAGGCTAACTAATTACAGAGTGTCAGTAGAAAACCCTGCAAAAAATGTTTGATAGAATTTTGATAGAACTCGATAGAAATCCTTTAGAAATTTTTTTAGAACAGACTTTTTCTATAGAGCAGACAGTTGCTACAGAAATTCTAGAGAAAATGTCTCATAGAAAACTGATTCTATAGAGTTTTCTTTAGAAAGAAAAAATTCCCTAGAACTTTGATATGGCATTATCTGATCATTTCTGTGTTTTCTTTGATGTTTCTATGTCTCCTCACATTCAGAATAGCTCAACGACTATAGGTAGGAGAGTCATAAACGACAACACGTGTTCTTTTTGAGCAAGCTCTCTTACAGAACTCAACCAAAATGTCAGACTCTGTAGATGATTTACTGGAATTTTTTAATTTAAATATGACCCAAATTATGGATGATATTGCTCCATTCAAAATAAAAAGAGTCAATGATAAGCAGAAAGCACCATGGAAGCAGTACCTGGCTGTTAAACTGCTAAAGAGAGAATGTAGAAAGACTGAAAGAAAATGGCGCAAATCTAAACTTCACATCCATTATCAAATCCATAAAGAGATGCTTTGTAATTATAATTATGAAATTCGTAAAGCAAGACAGTCTTTCTTCTCCAATATCATCAGCAGGAATATGAACAATGCCCGTGTGCTATTTTCAACAGTAGAGAAGCTAACTAATGCCCCACCACAATTAGCACCTGAACTTCTATCAGTTAATAAATGCAATGAGTTTGCATCTTTTTTCAAAGGTAAAATTGATAAAATAAGGCAGAATATTTCTCATAATATATCTCAGTTGCAAAAAATTGAAAAACTGCAATCACCAATGACACAGATAGATAACTTTAACACAATGTCAGAATTTTGTTTAATTGATTATGAGACTCTTGAAAAAACTGTACAAAATCTCAGTTCTTCAACATCTGAATTGGACATTCTGCCCACCAACTTTTTTAAGTCTGTTCTTCATCTTATAATTACAGATGTGCTTCAAATTATAAATACATCCTTGGAGACTGGCATTGTTCCTGTGTTCCTAAAAAAAGCTGTTGTAAAGCCCCTTCTTAAAAAAAATAATCTGGATCCTTCAGTGTTAAATAACTACAGGCCAGTATCAAATCTACCATTCCTCGGGAAAATCCTGGAAAAAATTGTCTTCAATCAATTAACTGCCTTCTTGATATCAAACAACCGTTTTGATAATTTTCAGTCAGGATTTCGTGCCAATCATAGCACTGAAACAGCGTTGATTAAAGTTATAAATGACATACGTCTTAATACTGATGCAGGCAAAACATCGGTCCTGGTATTACTGGACCTCAGTGCAGCTTTTGATACTGTTGATCACAACATACTGCTATATCGACTTGAACACTGGGTTGGATTGACTGGTAAAGTTATCAATTGGTTAAAATCATACTTAAAAGATAGAAGCTTCTTTGTTACCCTGGGAAATTGTTCCTCAACGTCAATGCCCTTGACCTGTGGTGTCCCCCAGGGGTCGATTCTTGGACCATTACTTTTCAACCTTTATATGCTCCCACTTGGGCAAATTATCAATAAAAATTCAATTTTGTATCACTGCTATGCAGATGATACCCAAATTTATTTTGCTCTATCACAAAATGACTATGCCCCCCTTGAATGTCTCTACCAGTGCATCGATCAAATCAATAGCTGGATGTCACAAAATTTTCTTCAGTTGAACACAGATAAAACAGAAGTAATTCTATTTGGAAAAAAAGATGAAAGACTCAGGATTACCACTATTCTTGACACAAAAGGGATTAAAACTAAAGAAATGGTTAAAAATCTTGGTGTTTTCATTGACAGCGAGCTAAACTTTGACAGTCACATGAAAGCAATCACTAAAACGGCATTTTATCACCTAAAAAAACATTTCCAAACTAAGAGGACTTATGTCAAAAAATGATCTGGAAAAACTAATACATGCCTTCATCTCTAGTAGGGTTGATTACTGCAATGGCCTTTTCACAGGCCTGCCAAAAAAGACCATCAAATGACTTCAGCTGGTTCAAAATGCAGCGGCGAGGGTTTTCACACGAACAAAAAGAACAGAGCACATTACCCCAGTTCTAAGGTCCCTTCACTGGCTTCCAGTAAGCTACAGAATTGACTTTAAAGCATTGCTGCTGGTGTATAAATCTCTAAATGGTATAGGGCCCAATTACCTCTCTGATATGTTGCAGCGGCCTAACCCAATCAGATCTACCAGATCGCAACAGAAAAATTTACTATTAAAACCAGTTGTTAAAACAAAGTGTGGTGAAGCAGCTTTTAGGTTCTATGCAGTACATCTATGGAACCAACTGCCAGAGGACATTAAAAATGCTCCTGCTGTTGGCAGCTTCAAATCTAGGTTAAAGACCAAGCTGTTTTCAGATGCTTTCTGTTAAATAATTAATATTTTTACATTTTTTATAATCTTTACTTTCTCTGCATGTTTTAAATTTACTTTAATTTTATTCTATTTTATTCCGCTGGTTTCTTTTTCTCCTTTTTTCTTTTTGGCATTTTATTATTTTAGTTCTACTGTTGTTTAATTCTTATTATTTTCTTTTAATTCTTTTAATTAATTGTTTTAGATTAAAAATAAAATTATTTTATGTAATTTTATTTCTCTATTGTTTACTGTTTTTGTTTTTGCTTCTGTAAAGCACATTGAACTGCCATTGTGTATGAAATGTGCTATATAAATAAACTTGCCTTGCCTTGCCTATGGGAATTCTGTAAATGTGGGATAGGAAACGTTTTGCTGATTTCTCTCGAAAATATCTTGATATAGAAAACTGATTCTGTAGTTTTCTTTCAAAAAAACCAATACAATTTCCATATGGATTTCTATAGAAATTCTATAAACATGTAGAATAGGAAAGGTTCTGTAGATTTTCTGTAGGACACTCTATAACATTGTTTCTCAACCACTGGGTCCTGGCCCATTAGTGGGCCGTCAAGCGCCATCTAGTATGCTGCAATTTTTTTTTAAGTTGAAGCTAATTTTTAGAAGCTAATTTTTACAATTGCTGGGTTGCATCAGATGTCATATCCGCCTCATTAGATATGCAAGACATGAAGTGGTGGTCAGCTTAGCTCACTGTTGACAAAGCGTTATCATCACTGGGGCACCTTGCTAGTCATTAAAATGCCGTACAGTTGCCTTGTTTTGGGCTGCTTGAATCAAACAAACTGTGAAACTGTTATGGGGCTGGAGGTGTGGTGAAGTTTGGATCAAGAAGCAGAACAGACAGTAATCCAATAAACAAGGTGGGTTTAATCCAGAGAAAGGGCATGGCAAAAAGGTAAACAAAATAGATGATGAAACAGTAGCAAAAATAGTCCAGATAAAAAAGGAGGCAAAAACTTGACAAAAAAACGAAGCAGGCAAGGACAAGAAAGACGCTAGTGCAAAAACCATGAACAAGAGAAATGTTAGTGCAAAAAACCATGAACAAGAAAAACACTAGAGAGAAAAACCATTAAAAGCATACGAGGCACAGAAACGGCTAGAGTAAACAAACGAGACGTTCTGGCAAAGTCTGTTTCTGAGAACGGCATTTATAAAGGCTGCGGTGAAAACCAGGAAGTGAATTCAGGTGAGCGCTCGCTGAATGGGGAAGCAGGCAGGATGGAATTCCTGTCCCTGATCCAGATCGGCATTGACGCAGGAAATACGCAAGCTCTGGAGCGGATGTCCGGGGCAGAGCATGACAGTACCCCCCTTCAATGAGCGCCTCCAGACGCTTTAGGAAGAGTGTCGGGGTGTTGCCAGTGGAAGGCAGAGATGAGGGTTGGGTCCAAGATGAACCTGGAGGGGACCCAACTTCTCTCCTCGGGACTGTAACCTTCCCAGTCCACCAGGTACTGCAGTCCTCTGCCTCGCCACCACACCTTCAGCAGCTTTTTGATGGTGTAGGCCTCACCACCATCTATGAGCCTGGGAGGAGAAGGGGGTTTGGAGGGTGGTAACAAAGAGATGGAGACCAGAGGTTTTGGCTGTGATACATGGAACGTGGGGTGAATGTGTCACATGGTGAGTGGTAGTGCCAGTCTGATGGAACATGGATTGATTACATTACTGATGAGGAAGGGTCCCACGTATCTGGGAGCCAGCTTGCGGGAGATGGTTCTGAGGGGCAGATGGCACATGGAGAGCGTATAGTGAACACAGCTGGGAAGATCATCAATGCACCCCTCCCCTCCCTGCAAGACATATACACCACCCGCAAAGCTCTCACAATCATGAGAGATGAGACTCACCCAGCACACAACCTGTTTAGCCTCCTGCCCTCTGGAAAGAGGTACAGGAGCCTACGGTCCAGAACCACCAGACTCACCAACAGCTTCATCCACCAGGCTGTCAGGATGTTGAACTCCCTCCCCTCTCTCCCATCACTGACAGCTCCACCCACCAGACAGCCAAGAAGTTAGGATCTTGCCCCCCCCCGCATGGGAAAGACTCTGACTCAGGAACACCCCCCCCATACACACACACACACACACACACACACACACACACACACGGAAAGACTCTGACTGAGGAAGCCCACACACGCGCACACACACACACACAGGGCCGCTGACAGCTTTGGCTGGGCCCGGGACACACCCACCTCTCTTATCCCAGTCTCTACTCACGCCAACCCTTAAATGACAGGTATTCAAAAACCATTCAACCGGTCAACAACCATTTCATTTTAGCATTTCAACATTTTTACAGTTTTAACACTTTAACATTTCCTTAGTCTGCAACTATTCAGGTGCGAAATGCAATGCGCCGGACTTTTGTTGTGCGTGCGTGCATACTGTCCAGTGTGAAAAGCAGAGAAGAACACACCACTCGAGAAACAGCGGGATATGATTGCGGGCTAATGTGAATATTCTTAGCTTCAATCAGATATATGAAACACAATGTTATTAAGCCAGCACTGCGCTTTCACATTGGAAATACAGCCATTACTTTTCATTACTTGAAACAAAAGGCAAGAGTGTTTACGTGCAATGCACATTATGTCGAGGAAAAAAGTGTTTGTCCTCGTCAGTGGCCAGTAATTAGTAACATAATTTTAATAACTACAAAAATAGATTAAATTTGATAGATGTCTTATCTCACATTGTCCCACAAAAATATTAATATAGTGTAGATAACGTTACTAATTGGTTCTGTTAAGTGTCCATTTCAGTCATTAAACACATTTAACATTCACTTTTATTATGATTACACTAATTGAATTTGATTTTTTTTTTGGGGGGGGAGGGAACACAAAATGTAACGGAATAATTACTTTCCCTGGTAATTAGTTACTTTTATGACAAAGTAACTCCATTACTAACTCGGTTACTTTTTGGGAAAAGTAACTAGTAACTATAACTAATTACTTTTTGAAAGTAACGTGCCCAACACTGGTCTTACCTGGCTCAGCTGCCCCACTGCCTTTGCTAGTACCTGCTGCATCATCCGAACCTTTTTTTAAATATTTATGCAGTGAGCCCCTGAGTCTCTTGGTTTCTTCCTCTCTTTTTCTCTTTTATTTTCTTTTCTGTGCTCCTGACTTGTGCATGTTGGTAAATGGCACACACGCTGATTGTCAAAGCGCTATGATCGAACGATGTCGTTTTTTTCCCCTTAATCAAAAGAGTCAGACCAAACCATTTTTGCATTAGGGGTGGTAGGGGGTTCTTGATGCCTTTTTCAAAAACAATAAAGGCAAAAGATCTAGAAATCATTTATTGAATGCAAATATAGCACATTTCTCCCCCAAATCAACACATTTTGAAATGAAATAAAATAATCGCAACTTCATGAGAGCCCAGTTCTGCCCCCCCCCCCCCCCCCATTCCTGGGCCCGGGACAACATACCCGTTTGTCCCCCCTGTCGGCGGGCCTGCACACACACACACACACACACACACATATACATGGAAAGACTTGAACTCAGGAAAGACTCTGACTATGGAACTGCACTACGTGACTTTTGCACCTTCACCTGCACTATCTCACTTTTTTTTTACACACCATACACTGTTTCTTGTTGCTGCTGCCCTCCACGGAAAAGACTTCTCATTTGCACCTTTACCTGCACTACCTCACTTTTTTTACACATCATACACTGTTTCTTGTTGCTGCTGCCCTCCACGGAAAAGACTTCTCTATGGAACTACACATGTGACTTTGCACCTTACCTGAACTATCTCATAAGAACTGCCTTGGGCCCTGCAATATAACAACTTACAATATGCTGCTTCTGAATGCTGCTACACATTATTAACACATTATTATTTAACACATTATTCTACATAATGCTGCTACTGTGATAACCTCAACTGGACTGCCCTGGACTGTGCTGTACTGTACTGTGTGTCTTGTATACTAGTCTTGTTCTTATCTTCCTGTCTTTAGCCTAGATTATTTTTCTAAATGTTAAATGTCTCAATTTTTTTAATTTCTTTTTTTTTTAATCATTACTTTATTATTACTTATTGCTTGTTACACTGTTATTGGTCCTGTCTTGCGCTTTAATGTTTGTCTTGTTAATGTCAGTCCTATGTTTGTCTATGTCTTTACATGGGATAGAGAGAAACGTAATTTCAATTTCCTTGTATGACCTGCGCATATGAAGAAACTGACAATAAAGCTGACTTGAACTTGACTTGCTGCCCCACCCAGTAGGTGGGCACCTTAGAGTGGTGTTTGTCAGCCTGCCTCTTGGGTGCTAGGGTGGAGCATAGGAGTCTTCTCCGGGCCAACACCCACATCCTTCTGTAGCGGCATATGAATGTCTGGGCTGAGGGTACGGCAACCTCCTCCTCTTGGTTGGGGAAGAGTGGTGGTTGGTAACCTAGGGAGCACTGGAAGGGTGAGAGAACTGTGGCAGATGAAGGCAGAGTGTTGTGAGCATATTTGACCCAATGTAGAAACTTACTCCAAGAACCGGCATCCCTGGATGCCATGCACCTGAGTGCCACCTCCAAATATTGATTCGCCCGTTCCGCCTGGCCGTTGGTTTGGGGATGGAAACCTGAGGAGAGACTACAGGAGGCCCCAATGAGTTTGCAGAAGGCCCTCCAGAACTGCACAGTGAACTGAGGACCCCGGTCAGAGACGATATCAGTGGGGAGTCCGTGTATGTGAAAAATGGGGAGGATGAGTAATTCGGTGGTTTCTTTAACTGTGGGAAGCTTGGGCAGAGGGATGAAGTGGACTGACTTGGAGAGATGGTCAATGACTGTGAGAATGCATGTGTTGCCACCTGAGTTGGGGAGTCCTGTGACAAAGTCCAGGGCTATGTGTGACCAGGGTCGATAAGGAGTCGGGAGGGGTCTTAGCAAGCTGGCAGGGGGTCGATTAGCTGTCTTATTCCGGACACACATGTTGCAAGCTGCCACGAACTCCTGGACGTCTTTCTTGATGGATGGCCACCAGACGCGCTGTTGGATGAGTGCCAGGGCCCGAGCAGCTCCCGGGTGACAAGCCAACTTGGAGCCATGACCCCACTGCAGCACCTGGGTTCGCACGAAATGGGGAACAAACAGATGGTTACGTGGTATGTTGCTTGAGTTACCTTCTCCGGGGTCCTGCTCCAGGGCCTTCTGCACTAACCTCTCTACCTCGAGTAGGGCGGCCCCCACCAGACAGCATGGAGGGAGGATGGTTTTGGGCATTCTAGACTCCTCCTGGTGGGAAGAGAATATCCTGGACAGGGCATCGGGTTTGTCGTTCTTGGAGCCTGGGTGGTAGGAGAGCCATGAAACGGAACCGGGAGAAGAAGAGAGACCATCAGGCTCGCCGTGAATTGAGGTGTTTGGCGGACTTGAGGTATTCTAAATTCTTGTGGTTGGTCCAGACAAGAAAGGGGAGATCCGACCCCTCGAGCCAGTGCCTCCACTCCTTCAAGGCCAGCTTGATGGCCAACAGCTCTCTGTCACTGATGTCGTAGTTTCGTTCGGCAGGGGACAGCCGGCGAGAGAAGAAGGAGCAGGGGTGGACCTTGTCCTCACTGGCCCTCTGGGAGAGAATGGCTCCGACCCCTGACTCAGAAGCGTTGACCTCCACAATGAACTGTTTGGCCAGATCGGGTATGGTGAGAATGGGTGCTGTGGTGAATTTGCATTTAAGCATGGAGAAGGCTCTCTCTGCTTCCTCCCCCCACTTGAACGGGCTCTTGATTGAGGTCAATGCCATGAGAGGTCCGGCCACCATGCTGAAGTCACAGATGAAGCGCCTGCAGAAATTAGCGAACCCCAGGAAATGCTGGAGCTCTCGTCGCGAGGATGGGGTGGGCCAGTGAGTGATTGCCTCAAGTTTGAGGGGGCCCATCTGGATCCTTGCCGGGGAGATGATGAACCCCAGAAACAAGACAGAGCTCTGGTGAAATTCGCTTTTTTCCGCCTTGACAAACAGCTTATTTTCTAGCAGGCGCTGGAGGACCTGCCGGACATGACCCTGATGTTCCTCCAGGGAGTGGGAGAAGATCAGGATGTCATCCAGGTACATGAAAATGAAGATGTTTAGGAAGTCCCTTAAGATGTCGTTAATGAGTGCCTAGAAGACTGCGGGCGCATTGGTCAGGCCGAAAGGGACCACAAGGTACTCGTAGTGATGTTAAAGGTGGTGTTAAAGGCCGTCTTCCACTTGTCCCCCTCCCTGATCCTGACAAGATGGTAGGCATTGTGTATATCCAGCTTGGTAAATACCTTGGCTCCCTGGAGTAGTTCAAAGGCCGTGGTCATGAGCGGTAGTGGGGAGCGGTTCTTGACCGTGATGGCATTGAGGCCTCGATAGTCAATGCAAGGGCAGAGTGACTTGTCCTTCTTTTCCATGAAGAAGAATCCCACCCCTGCTGGGGAGGAGGAAGGGCAGATGATCCCAGCTGCCAAAAATTCGGAGATGTACTTCTCCATGGCTTGCCTTTCGACAGGAGAGAGAGAGTAGAATCGCCCTTTGGGTGGCGTCGTCCCAGGCAACAGGTCAATTCCACATTCATAGGGTCTGTGAGGAGGGAGGGACACTGCTCAGGTCTTGCTAAAAACGAGTTTTAAGTCCAGGTATTCCGGAGGCATGTGAGAGAGGTCGGGAAACTCGCTGGCTGAAGGCTGCGGTGGTTTGGCGGGAGGCAGAGTGGAGTTCAGGTAGGAAGCTAGGCAGGAATAGCTCCAGCCTAGGATGGTGTTGTCGGCCTAGTTTAGGTGAGGGTTGTGCTGCGTTAACCAGGGTAATCCTAGGACAATAGGTACGTGGGGGTCATTCATGATATGAAGTTGGATGGTTTCTGAGTGGTTACTGGAAATCCTCAGGGTGAGCGGGGCGGTAAGGTGGGTGATGGTGGTCAAGCCAGTGCCATTGAGTGTCAGGACAGTGAGAGGAACGTCGAGAGCGAGTAATGAGATTCCCAGACGCTTGGCAGTGGCAGAGCATTTCCTGTCCGCTTGGTAGTTCCTGTCCGCCCCGAGTCAACGAGAGCCTGGAGATGGTGATGCTGGTTGTCATGGATGATGATGACAGGGAGTAATGGTCAATCAGTGGGGGGCTGGTTCCGAGTGTTGCCCACCAGGGCCCCTCGATTCACTGGTGGGCTCGTCCTTTTAGCAGGCAGGCTTGGCAGATGTGTCCTAGCTGACCACAGTAGAAGCAGGCCCCTGTGCTCCGCCGGCACTGTCATTCCTCCGCTGACACCCAAACCCAGTCTACCTGCATGGGTTCGATGGATGAGGTGGGAGGTGGAGAGGAGGTGAAGCTGGGGTGGGTCTTTTCTCTCCTCCGTTGCTGGATCCGGATGTCGATACAGTTGGCGAGGTCCATGAGGCTGGAGAGGTCCGACAGCAGTTCCCATGAAACCAATTCATCCTTAATGGTGTCAGACAAACCTTGCAGGAACGTGTTGACCTGGGTGCTCTTGTTCCAATCGCACGATGCTGCCAATGTCCGGAACTCGATGGTGTAGTCCGAGGTAGACCGGGACCCCTGCCATAGCTCCATGAGTTCTCTAGCCACCTCCCAGCCGGACAAAGAGCAGTCGAAAGTTCGCCTTATCTCCTTGGAGAAATCTTTGAAATTGGAGCAAAAGGGTGCATCGGCATCCCAGATCACTGTTCCCCACTCCCTGGCCTTGCCAGTGAGGAGCGTGATGGTATATGCTACCTGGGAGCATTCTGTGGGGAAGGCCAGAGGTTGCAGCTCTAGGATCAATGAGCATTGAGAAAAATTATCTGCAGGTACCTGGTTCTCCATCGTAGGGCTGAGGTGCTGGAAGTCTCGGCTCATGAAGAGAGGCAGTGGCAGGAGCTGAAGTAGGAGACAGCTGGGCAGGGGTAGGCACGGCTTGATAGTGCTGGTGAGGAGGTTGAGTGAGTTGGACAGGGTGGTGAGGTTCTGAATAATTTGTTGTCGGTCTTGTTGGTGGGTCCTGAGGAGAGTCCCTTGTTGCTGGACGGCCATTCTCAGATGGGCGAGTTCTGCTGGATCCATGCTGGCCAGAACATACTGTTATGGGGCTGGAGGTGTGGTGAAGTTTGGATCCAGAAGCAGAACACATACACAGACAGTAATCCAATAAATAAGGTGGGTTTAATCCAGAGAAAGGGCGTGGCAAAAAAGTAAACAAACTAGATGATGAAACAATAGCAAAAATAGTCCAGATAAAAAAAGAAGCAAAAGCTTGACAAAAAATGAGGCAGGCAAGGACAAGAAAGACGCTCATGCAAAAACCATGAACAAGAAAAACGCTAGGGAGAAAAACCATGAAAAGCATACGAGGCACAGAAATGGCTAGAGTAAACAAATGAGACATTCTGGCAAAGTCTGTTTCTGAGAACGGCATTTATAAAGGCAGCAGTGAAAACCAGAAAGTGAATTCAGGTGAGCGCTCGCTGAACGGGGAAGCAGGCAGGATGGAATTCCCGTCCCGGATCGGCATTGACGCGGGAGATACGCAAGCTCTGGAGTGGATGTCCGGGGCGGAGCATGACAGAAACTGATAAAAGTTTCTTCCGGGTTCCCTGTGAAATGATAAAAAAGGTGAAAGAGCAAAGGATTTTACCAAAAGGTAATGAAAAAGGTTGCGCTTGAACCTTTCACTGCGATCAAAGGGAGCGGAGTCAAAGACGCTCGAGTTTGCAGTGATCACTTCATGAAAGGTTTGTAAATTCCTCTGATTTATTTTGTTTGGATTCGCAAATCACTTTTCTCACCATTTTCCATTATTTCGTGATGTTTTGAAGTTCAGGAGATGCTTACGTCCTCAGCTGTGTTTTTGTTGACTGTTTGCTCATGATCACGATATTGTAAACAAAGGCGTATATAATACATGTAATACCGAGGGCTTTAAAGTGGTTTCTGTGGATCTTTGTGAATGATTTACCCAGAATAGAAGAGCAGGGAGGATTGAGAATTGAACAGCTGAGGTTTATTTACACCTGATACAAAAACTTGTCGCGTCCCAGCAGCCATCACAAAGACACGTACAAAAAGCCCCCAAATCCCTACATACCTGGGCAAAAACAATCCAGGATTTATCTTGTAGTGTCCTGATCTCCAGATCTTTAACCCAGACATGTATAAAAAGTTGTACGCCTCCATGATCTTGTTTGTTTGTCTGTGTAGAACAATGTCTGCAGCACCAGGTAGTTTGAGATGTCAGGGAACTCAACAGATGGATGATTTTCCAACTCGTAGGAAAAATCCTTCTTTGTTAGTGTGTAAGGATCTAATCCCATTGAATGGTTTCTATATCCACTTCTTTTGAATATACTTCTCATTCATTATCTCTAGCCACTTTATCCTGTTCTACAGGGTTGCAGGCAAGCTGGAGCCTATCCCAGCTGACTATAGGTGAAAGGCAGGGTACACCCTGGACAAGTCGCCAGGTCATCACAGGGCTGACACATAGACAACCATTCGCACTCACACCTACGGTCAATTTAGAGTCACCAGTTAACCTAACCTGCATGTCTTTGGACTGTGGGGGAAACCGGAGCACCCGGAGGAAACCCACGTGGACACGGGGAGAACATGCAAACTCCACACAGAAAGGCCCTCACCGGCCACGGGGCTCGAACCCGGACCTTCTTGCTGCGAGGCGACAGCGCTAACCACTACACCACTGTGCCGCCCTTGAATATACTTCTTGGTTTTAATAACATACTTGTTTGCTGTACACAAACATGGCAATAAGTTCTTGTGTTAATGGATGCCAGTAAAAGCATTGAGAACAACAGCAATAACCAATCGACAAACATGGACTCTTTGAACCCCAACTCCCAAGAAACACAGTGCCCCCTGTCACTGGCTTATTGATGTTAGCTGCCACTCATTTACACTCTCATCAGCCACACTACTTAAGCCTCTCACACACCCACCTTCAGTGTGATGTATTGTTCTGTGTTTCTCCAGTTCATACCAAGGCTTTCATTCTCTGCCTGCCTCTTGTTATTCTGACCCTGGCTTATTCTCTTCATTTACGTTTCCTGTCTTGCCTCTATTACTCTGCTAATCGACTGACCCTTGCCTGCTTTCTGACTACGCTTTCTGTCTCACAATTTGGCTTTGTCATCAGTTTGCACCCCGCTCTTCCTTGCACATATATTCGTAAGTGCCTGCAATCTGACAATCGACCAGACTCCACTTTTGGATCATTAATCCCTTTTGACTGAGAATGCCCTGCATGCATGGTTTGACTTCTGGCACATCCATACAGTTTTAAATACAGTATCTACAATTAAAAAGTGTTTTATTGTGTTTATTTAATTTCTGGGCTCCCATCTGTAACAGGATGTGATGTTGTGTTCCATTAATACACTTTACGGTAGGTTATTAGGTTCTTATAGAATAGATGAGCCAAAAATAATTGGGGATCTTTTTTAATGGGCCCTGACTTGTTACAAGTATGAATAGGTGGGCCTTAAAGCAGAAAAGGTATAGAACATTTGAAGTAGAAACCTACTAGTATCACAAGTGTAGAACTGATTGGATAACTAAAGGATTTTTTTTAAGAGAGCTGAAAATTATGATTTTTAAAATATTATTATTGTTCGTACATGTAAAACAGTATTGTGTTTGGTAGCAAGTAAGCTGCCATTAGGCTCACTATTCTGTTCTGTAATATAAGAATTGACTGAAAAACTATGAAGATCTGTAGCCAGTGCTAAAATTGTGGTGCAATAGTGTACATGAGCCATTCCACCAAATCGGTGCCATTTCCGTCCCTAGAAAATTATATGTATAAATGCACATAAAAATGTACTTTAAAATACATTTCCTTATTATGCAGAATGTCCTGCACATTGATCTGATTTCAAATTTAAGATATATAATTGGAAGGATTAATAAAAACTACCTAAAACACTGAAAAATAGCATGTGTTACCTGTCCCCGCACTCTACGGTAACTTTATACTTAACTATGAAATATTATGATTAAAATCCTTCAGAAACAGTATTTCTTTTCCACTGTTGTGTGACTCCATATCCTATCCATGGTTTAAATATATTTTTTTTCATAAGAAATCCACAATATCTTAGTTAAAATACACATTTTAGTCGTGTCCCTGGGTTTTCACTCAGTCCTGTTACCCAAACATATTACCCCATCTGACAAATTTGGAACATTCCATAAATCACATGCTCAATAGGAAGTTACATCAGTTGTGTCTTCTGAAGGCCATGGGAAGACCAAAAGTTAGTTCTCTCATTTACTTTTCTGTATATTTGATGATTTTTTAACTTTGACTGATAAGGTCAATGTCAACATACTGTCCTGTTACTTAAATTATTTCTTAGATGATATTTGTTTATTTTAAAAATACAGATTTTTGGTAAATCACTAGAATGTGCTAAGTGTGGTCATGCTATTAGCGATGACGCCATGTGGCTTAATTCCATGTATTAGCTAATCCTAGGCTAAAAACTCAGTCCTGTTACTTTCAGAGTTTTGGTAACAGGACTGAAAAAATGCAGCTATCTTTGACTTCCAAACCTTGTAACATAGCCCGAGGTTGACCAATACACATTTTGAATAGTTAAATATGTGTGTTATTATAATCAGTGTTGAAAAGATATAACAAATTAAGTTTAATTTGGGAGTGGTACAACAAGCAAATGGCACCCATTTGGTGGAATGTCCCACATGTTCTTCCCTGCCCGACACACATTTCTCTCAGTTATAGGCTATAACAAAACAGAAAATAATAATGCATCATGCTTTGGGATTTGGGATGTGACTCACAGTGAGAACAAAGCACAGAAGTAACCAGAAGATAAAATACACAACCAGCATCTAGCGAAGCAAGAGAACAGTCACCTTATCCTGCTTTGAACCCAGGTCTACAGGATACCAAACCTGTACCCTGACCACAACAACAACAAGCCAGTCTTATTGGTATGGTAGTCAGAGCACATGCTCAACTGTAGTGACGGGCATGCCGTCACACTACCCTCCCCTTCAGGAGGGGGGCACATGGGTGCACTTCACACATCCACCAGCCATACTTCTCCCATACCAGGGTGCCCCACACACTCATGCTTCACCCACCTCTGGGGTCCCTCACACAGGGGCCACCTATCCTGGGGGACCCTCATATAGCTCACACACAGGGCACACCTCCATATCATGCTACTCTTATTTTGTTTGTATTAATGTGCTGAAGCAGGTGACAAGCTCAGGCTAAACAGTAAGATATTTCCAGCATGACAACCTTACTGAATGTGCCTTTTCTGAACGTGGTATGTGTAATACCATGGAACTAAATGAGTCATTTCAAAACTTGTTCCTCAGAAGACTATTTTTGTTTTAAAGCAAAGGGTCGTCACAAAAACCACTGACTTTGTTTCATTTACTACTGTTGACTGCTCTAGTAAGGAGGTTTTACTGAGCATCTTGCAGAACCAGCTTTAGTTCTTCTGGAAACTTTGACTGTTACACTTGCTTCTTAATTTTGCACCAAAACCCAGTTGCCTTCATTGTTTTTTGTCTGAAAAGTGGCCTCATATAATATGCTGCTTTCTTTACTGACATACTTTTTTTCTGTAACATTTTAATTTTGGGCCTGAAAAGTGTTTCAAATGTTTTTCTCACTGATTCAATAATGTAGAAGTCATTAAAAAAAGTTATAAAATCTATATTAACAAAATTTATACTAAGGGTACCAATATAAAGTGTACTTGCATACAAAACAAAACACAACTAATGTTATAAGAGAGACTCAGTACTGTTTTACTGGCAAAGGGAGGTTGTACAAAGTATTAAATGCCAATAATAGTGGTACATGTATTTTTGTTGAAAATAATTTCTTGATGAGGGATTTGTTTTTCTTCTAAAAAAGATTTATTTCAATTAAAGGTTGGATTTTTCCCATTTTTTTCAGTGTGAGATGAAGCGACTTTACCAAAAGGTGAATTTTTTCCTCACCCTTTTTACTAATCTTTACGGGGGGCAATAATCATATTTTACAAATAAACATTCTCAACTCTAAAATCATTTAAACCATGCTTAACTTCTACTCGAATTTTACATAAAGACATTTGACAAAGAGGATGTGAACACGTCATGCATTGAGAAAATACTGATTAGATCCCTAACTTTGTCAACAGGATGCTGAACACCACAGATAAGATACAGAGAGGTTATGCTAGTTACTTGCATTAAAAGTGACTGCATCAGCATGAGAACAGTCATCAAATGCTGTTTTAGTCAGTCACACAAATAAACTGGATGAAGTCAAAGCAAAATGTCTTGGGTGGATACTCCTGGCTTGTTAAATCGAAAGCTAATGTCTATATATGGAGCAATTTTTAATCCCTTCTGGTCGTTTTAAAAGTATGTGCCAAATGCAGGGACAGAAAACATACTGAGAAATTACAACCGATTGAAATTATACGTAATGCATCAAAATGTTACTCACTCAGAACTGGAAATATGAAGCCAAAAATGTATTCACATGAAAGTGTATGTACAGTGGTGCTTGAAAGTTTGTGAACCCTTTAGAATTTTCTATATTTCTCCATAAATATGACCTAAAACATCATCAGATTTTCACACAAGTCCTAAAAGTAGATAAAGAGAACCCAGTTAAACAAATGAGACAAAAATATTATACTTGGTCATTTATTTATTGAGGAAAATGATCCAATGTTGCATGTCTGTGAGTGGCAAAAGTATGTGAACCTCTAGGTTTAGCAGTTAATTTGAAGGTGAAATTCGAGTCAGGTGTTTTTAATCAATGGGATGACAATCAGGTGTGAGTGGGCACCCTGTTTTATTTAAAGAACAGGGATCTATCAAAGTCTGATCTTCACAACACATGTTTGTGGAAGTGTATCATGGCATGAACAAAGGAGATTTCTGAGGACCTCAGAAAAAACGTTGTTGATGCTCATCAGGCTGGAAAAGGTTACAAAACCATCTCTAAAGAGTTTAGATTCCCCTAATCCAGTCAGACAGATTGTGTATAAATGGAGGACATTCAAGACCATTGTTACCCTCCCCAGGAGTGGTCGACCAACAAAGATCACTCCAAGAGCAAGGCATATAATAATTGGCGAGGTCACAAAGGACCCCAGGGTAACTTCTAAGCAACTGAAGGCCTCTCTCACATTGGCTAATGTTAATGTTCATGAGTCCAAAAGACTGAGACCAGATTGAAAATTTGGGATTGTTTTCCTTTTAAAACTTGAAGTAAACAAGACTTTAGAATTTTGAAATATTTAAAACAAATAATGTAAATGTTCATTATGTTGAATATTTAATATTCAAGATGATTCTGCACTATTTCTCGGTCCCTGTTTAAATGTAAGCAAATGTGTGATACTGACCATGGTAACTGCCTTTTACCAAAGGTCAGATTTTCCGCATGTTTAATCTCTTCGCTTGAAATGTGTGTTTAGACCATTTGTCAAATATTTCAGAGATTCTACAGTACTTTTCACTTAGGTTGTTCATGCAATAATATCATTTGTAATGAAAATTCAACCCCAGACTTTTTCTCAGACTTTTGGTCCCCACTGTATCTGTTTTGCAACTAACGCATTCTTGGGTTTCAGTCGAGTGATTTTTCTTAGCGATTTCACTTCCAGTAAAACTGCTGATGGTTAAGCAAACCAAAACAGCTGCCATAATGTAAGCAACTAGCTTATCAGAGTATGCTCATAATCTAGAAGCCACTGCTCACTTCTGATACTAATGTAAAGGACCTCGGTATCAAGTCGCTGCTGAATGAATCCTGTATTGTTTTTGCCCATGTAAATATTTTTTTAAAGCTTTTTGTTCGCATCTTTACAACGAAGCACTACAAGTTGAAGTGTAAACAAACAACAGTTCACTTGATTCGCACTTGTGTTGGCTCTTATCTCTCAGGTTAATCATTCACAAAGATAATCAGAAACCCCTTTAAAGACCTGGATCTTAGTTAAACAAGACAGAGAAGTGATCACGGCACATTGTAACTGTTTGGCTGGGTAAGAATTTTGTTGCGACCTTTATGCATATGGACTTTATTATTTGTGGTTGTTTTGATCTCGTGTACTTGCTGAAAGACTCATTGAAAAGACCGCTAGGAGACCCTGTTAAAGAAAGCAAGACACGAACAGCTGGGGACTTTAGCACTTCGTGACTAAAAAAAGTACCCTAAAGTAGTGATACATGGCAAGAAAAGTACTTGGAAAACACTGACAACATAGCTGAGAGGGAAATACAAACCTTTCACCAAGTGATCACTGCAAACTCGAGCATACTTCGACTCGGCTCCCTTCGATTTCACTGAGAGGTTCAAAAGCCACCTTTCTCAACGTCTTTTTGTGAAATCCTGTGTTGTTCACCCTTTTTTATTAGTTCACAGGGAACCCTGAAGAAACATCAGTTTCATGGTTTGATCAATTCGAACAACCTAAAAAAACCCGCAAGCGTAAGGCATTTTTCATATGAGCAATGCACCTTCTCCATTTAAACGCTTTGACAACTGAGCTTTGGTAGACCACCAGCTAAAGTTTTGAATAACTAATGAGGCGGATGTGATGTCACATGAAACCCAAGAATATACTGTATACACCAATCAGCCATAACATTAAAACTACCGATAGGTGAAGGGAATAGCATTGATTGTCTCGTTACAATGGCACCTGTCAAGGCAGCAAGAGAACAGTCAGTTCTTGAAGTTGATGTGTTGGAAGCAGGAAAAATGGGCAAGCATAAGGATCTGAGCGACTTTGACAAGGACCAAATTGTTCTTGCTAGATGACTGGGTCTGAGCATCTCCAAAATGGCACATCTTGTGCATGCAGTGGTTAGTACCTACCAAAAGTGGTCCAAGGATCCAAAGGACAACCAATGAACCAGCAACAGGGTCATGGGTGTCAAAGGCTGATTGATTCACATGGGGCACAAAGGCTAGCCCATATGGTCCAATCCCACAGAAAAGCTACTGTAGCACAAATCTGTGGTTGGTTGAAGAGAGCAACTGGACTTGCTTGAAGATTCTTGAAAACATTTCGCCTCTCATCCTAAAGGCATCCTCAGTTCTGTCTGACTAATAGGGAGTATCCAGTATTTATCCTCTCATGGACCTTTTTAGTTAGATCAGTCAGCGGGCTGGTGATGTCTGAATAATTAGGTATAAACCTACGATAATAGCCAGCCAGCCCCAGGAACTGTCTCACCCCCTTTTTGGTCTTGGGCCTTGGGCAGGCCGCAATTGCTGCGGTCTTGTTAATTTGGGGATGCACCTGCCCGTTGCCCAAGTGGAAGCCCAGATATCGTACTTCCACCCGCCCAATCGCACACTTCTTCGGGTTGGCTGTGAGACCCGCTCGTCTCAGCGACCTAAGGACGGCCCTCAGATGTTCGAGATGGCTCGGCCAGTCATTACTATAGACTTTAATGTCGTCGAGGTAGGCGGCCGCATAGGTGGCGTGGGGGCGGAGGACCCTGTCCATCAGCCGCTGAAACTTAGCGGGCGCCCCAAACAGCCCAAATGGAAGCGTGACGAATTGGTGTAAACCAAATGGTGTGGGAAAGGCCGTTTTTTCTCGGGATAGTGGAGTCAAGGGGATCTGCCAATATCCCTTCATTAAATCCAGTGTCGAATAAAAGCATTGTTGTATTGATTGAGCAACTCATCAATACGAGGCATTGGGTACGCATTGAATTTAGACACCGCATTGACTTTTCTATAGTCCACACAGAACCGGACCGATCCATCGGCCTTGGGTACCAAGACCACCGGGCTGCTCCAGTCACTGTGGGACTCCTCGACGATGCCCATTTCGAGCATGGCCTCGAGTTCTTCCCGAACCACCTTTTTTTGTGTGTTCAGGTAGCCTGTAAGGGCAGCTACACACTACCACCCCCGGGGGTATTATAGAGTGGGTAAGGCGAGGATTAACCGCCGCCTTCACTATAAATTTTTCCCCTCGGAAAAAAATGTGGACCGACACCAAAGGGTAGCTGTGAACGTCCCCGTGCACACACAACACCTTCACCCCCTGTGCTCCCCCCAATGCCTCATTTTGCACCAGGCTTTGGTGAATTGAGGTCTGATTACAACCAGAATCCACCAACGCCTGATATGTATCCCCTTGGATACTCACTGGTATGCGATATGCTCCGGCCCGATCGAGGGTGGCTCCTGGTGCGTCGGGGATCCGAACCACCGCGCCTACCTCCATTACCTTGCACTGTTGTTGGAGGTGTCCCGGCTCCCCGCAGCGCCAGCAAACAGGCCTGGGCTTCCTCTCCGCCCCGGTGTTCTGGGGCTCACTCACCTGAGGGGGGGAGAGACAGACACAGAAGGGAGAAACGGGAGGGCACCGCGGGTGCAGCGGGCCGGCGCCGGTGGCGCCGGCCCCCGCCTCTGCGGTGGGGGAATGGGGCAAGGACGAGACACAGGAGGAGAGGGAGAGAGAGAGAGAGAAGAGGAGAGGAGAGAAGAGGCTGTCTGCTGCCCTGCTGCCGGGACAGACACCATATGGTCCTCCGCCAGCTCGATTGCCTGATCCAGCAACGCCGGGCGGTGGCACTGGACCCACTCTGCGGTTCCTGCTGGCAAGCGTGCGACGAATTGCTCCAGTACCACCTGGTCAATGATCCCCTCGGCGTCGCGGTTGTTGGCCCTCAACCACTGCCAGCAGGCGTCCCGGAGTTGCTGGCCAAATGTGAACGGCCGGCTGACTTCCTCCAAGTGCAAAGCGCGGAAGTGCTGACGCTGCTGCTCAGGGGTGCACCCCACACGCTGGAGGACGGCCCGGTGGAGGTCTGCGTAGGCCAGCCGGCGGTCGGCGGGGAGCTGTAGCGGGGCCAGCTGCACCTCTCCCATTAGCAGGGGGAGGAGGCGCACCGTGCGCTGCTCCATCGGCCACCCCGAGGTCTCCGCGACTTGCTTGAAGAGCATGATGAATGCCTCGGGGTTGTCCTGCGGGCCCATCTTGGTTAGGGTGAGGGGGGATGGGCCCACGGTGGGAGCGCTGGTGGACCCCGCCGACGTGAGGAGGTGATGGAAAGCCTGACGATCTTCTTGCTGGGCCAGCACCAGGGCCTCGAACCGCTGTTCCTGCCCCTTTCGGAGGGTGACTAGTGCCTGGTGCTGGCTTTGCTGGGCCGTGGCAAGGGTGTGGACCAGTTCGGCGAACGGGGAGGACTCCATGGGGCTGTTCGGCTGCTGCGCTCCAGATCCCGGGTTTCAGCACCACTGTAACAGTTTGTATGGGTGGGTGGAGCACAGAGGACGGCAGGACAGAGATCAGGTTTGGAAACAGGGGTTTTATTGCCACACTTTTCAGTGAACAACTCGTAAACTAAACAGACACACACACACACACACACACACACACACACACACACACACAACCGGCATCTGGTTCGGGGATGAGCTCCTCTGCTCTCGCTCTCCCTCCTTAAGCAGGGTGCGGTCACTGGGAAGACACACACAAACACAGGTTAATTGACATCAGGTGTAGTGATTCTGCCACTTACCTTCCCTGACTCCGCCCTCCTGTCACAGACCGGCGCTTGACCATGCCCCCGCTGCCACAGCTATGTACGGTCCCTGGATGACTGAGATTCGTCACAGATATGTTTCTATGCACTTTGGGATGAAATCCCTATGAGAGGACTTCCAGAAAACTGGCAGACATCTTAGCCAGAGAGGATCGTTCATTTTTGTCAACCTGGAACAACCATCAATGAACAGAGGTGGGTGTCTATGACATCTTTTATCAGCCACCTACAATGCAGCCATCAGCATTCTGATTCGGATTCTATGATGATCCATGAGAGGATAAATACTGGATACTCCCTATTAGTCAGACAGAACTGAGGATGCCTTTACTGTAGGATGAGAGGTGAAACATTTTCAAGAATCTTCAAGCAAGTCCAGTTGCTCTCTTCAACCAACCACAGATTACTATGTACCTGCATGACTGAGATTCGTCACAGATATACTGTAGCACAAACTGCTGAAAAAGTTAATGCTGGCTAAAACAGAAAGGTGTCAGCATCCCAGTCATCTAGCCATCACAATTTGGCCCTTGTGAAAGTCGCTTAGATCCTTCCACTTGCCCATTTTTCCTGCTTCCAACACATCAACTTCAAGAATTGACTTCTTTTGCTGCCTTCTATATCCCACCCCTTGACAAGTGCCACTGTAATGAGATAATCAATGTGATTCACTTAAATAACTCACTTTATAGACATCCTTATTTTTCCAAGTACATTCCTTATTATAAATGAAATGTGCAGCTACAATAAAAGTGAACTAAAAAGTGCAATCTCTGAAGGTTTGTTCAGAAACTAATGGTACGCATGCAAAAACTTCCCACAGTGCATAAGGCATGAAAAAAAATTGCAGAAATAATTTCCATCCCTCCTCCATGGCTTGGTTCACACTGTTTCTGGCAGTACTGCATTCTTTTGTAGTTGTAACATAGCCTCAAAGGCAACCTAATCCACTTGAACAGGTTTCATCCATGAATATTTGACAGACGGTTTGTAGGATTTGTTCTGTCATGAGAAATTGAAGCTTTGTGGCCTGGAGTGACCTAGTAAAAATCCATTGTGGGTTCTGTTTTATTTCAGAGCTCAACATGTCAGAATCAATGTCAGATCCCACTCAAAGGATATTACACAGTCTTAAAGGGTGTTTTTGCTTATGTGTAGCAGCAGGTATTACAGTTACAACTGGGACAGTGGTGGAGCAATAGCTCCATAGCTCTAAGATCTACGGTATAGTGTGATTCAAACATGAGCTTAGGTTAATGCCTTTGCAGAGTTTTGTGTGATCTAAGTGTGTCTGTAAAGGTTTAGTTTGAGTTCTCCGGTTTCCTCACATCTCACAAAAATCAGCAAATGCCGGTAGGTGGAATGTCTGATCTAAATTTATCACTAGTTTTAAGTAAATACTGTAGGCATGTGTGTGCATGGTGGACTACGTTGGTCTGACATCCCATTAATAGTGTATTCCCAGAAATGGCTCTGGATATGGTATGGGTTCGGTTAGGATCTCATTCATTTCCTCCAAAGAACAGAAATTTCCCCAAAGACTGACAAACCATTTCCAAGATTTGTCAAAAACCACTTTATCACTTGCTTTCCGAAATTAACTCAGGCACTTATTCACTTGTAAATACTGAAGAAGCTTTATCTAATCTATATTCAAAGTTGTGCTATAAACTGGCTCCCGTTCATGTCTTTAAATTTGTCAGGGTTTTATTTTTATTTTTTTGTTTTTTTAACTTGAATAGATCATACAGGAAAAGAATTATTTATTATTTTAATTGTGTCTAAACCGTCCATCCATCCATCCATCCATAACCGCTTATCCAGTGCAGGGTCACGGGCAAGTTGGAGCCTATTCCAGCTGACTATGGGCGAGAGGTGGGGTACACCCTGGACAAGTCACCAGGTCATCGCAGGGCTGACACAGAGACAACCATTCACACTCACATTCACACCTATGGTCAATTTAGAGCCACCAATTAGCCTAACCTAAAAAAAAAGAAAAAAAATGTGCCTTTAAACCCAAAGAATTGATTGATTGAACTGCATCCTTGTATATCTGATAGGTCTTAAGGTGCCAATAGTAGTGCAGCTGTAAATCACAGGTTTATATGACTGTGCTGGTTGTAATATGGTATTCTGCAATATAGTTAGTTTTTTGTTTCTTTTTTATCAGACATCTGATAAAAGATGCGTCACCAATAACATCCGGTGACACTCTGAGGAAGACGACAGTCGTACGTCGAAACATGTCAGGTAAACAAACCCAAAAACTAGATGTCTGATAAAAAAGAAACAAAAAACTAACTATATTTAATATAAGACATAATGAACGTAATCGAAAGGTATTCTGCAATATTTATAAAAATAACTTGCATAATATAGTCTTGAATGGTGGGTGCTGCACATAAATAGATGTTAAAATTGTGTGTAATTGACAATATAGTCATGTTTTCTCTGATGACATGTTTATTTCGCATTCATTTTTGGGATGTAAACTAAATAATATGACTCTACTGTGATGGAACACATCAATGCTGGCTTTGACAAAATTAGCATTTGTATAAAAATGGGCATTTTATGGGTTGAAAATGGCTCAGCGCTCCATCGACCAGTTCAAATCATCCTGAACCTTGCAAGGCCAATGGTGACGCAGAGGCGAGCGTTTGGTACTTCTTTGTGTCATGACATTTTTATTTAAAAAAAAAGTTAACACCCTGTAATCAGAGGTGGTCATCCCATCTCCCCTTGCCCCCTGCCCTTCTGTGAAACCACTCTCATTTTCAAACTCACTGAGCATCCCCCCTCCCTTTCCCTCCCATTTTCTTGGTACCATTCATACCCTGACATTTTATTCAAGTGAAAGAAAGGAAAAAGAGAAGGTGGTGAGGAAACGGCTTGTTTTGCAGACATTCCACAACTTTAAATGTAACTACAAATGGATAAAAACTATGAGGTGTAATTTTTGCTTCAGAATGTGCTGTGAGAGGAAAATGCAGGACCATCTCATCACTTTAAGACAGATATAAACTGAAGACAGTTCTGAACATGGCGGCATGGTGGTGTAGTGGTTAGCGCTGTCGCCTCACAGCAAGAAGGTCCTGGGTTCGAGCCCCGGGGCCGGCGAGGGCCTTTCTGTGCGGAGTTTGCATGTTCTCCCCGTGTCTGCGTGGGTTTCCTCCGGGTGCTCCGGTTTCCCCCACAGTCCAAAGACATGCAGGTTAGGTTAACTGGTGACTCTAAATTGACCGTAGATGTGAGTGTGAATGGTTGTCTGTGTCTATGTGTCAGCCCTGTGATGACCTGGCGACTTGTCCAGGGTGTACCCTGCCTTTTGCCCGTAGTCAGCTGGGATAGGCTCCAGCTTGCCTGCGACCCTGTTGGATAAAGCGGCTAGAGATAATGAGATGAGATGAGTTCTGAACACACAAGCTGTTAAAATTAAATGCACTGTTACTGCAAAGCCACCAGGGGGCATCACAAGACCACCAAATTCAGTTAGGTCTCAATTCACAATGTGGGTCAAAATTTAGTTTCATTAATGTCATATATATATATATATATATATAAATATCCAAGAACAAATTCTCAGCTGATGACAAAAACCCAGTCTGGTGTTAACTTTTGAAAAATATTTAAGGAAACGGTGCAGACAAACCAAACTTCAGCTTCCTGTAGTTCGCATTCTTGAAGTGTGAACCCAATGGAAACACGACCTTTTACTCCTCCAGTGCTATGAATGATGGGAAAGTTGCCCAAGCTGCGTGGTTCAGTGCCATGTAGTCCGTCCAGGTAAAATTATAAAGCCATCATGCTGTTTTTCTTCTCTCTAGACCTAAAAGCTCTCTCTACAAGCAGTCTCTTTGAAATGCTTTAAGAATTTGTCAGGCCAAACCAAAGCAGTAGAAGTAGGAAAGTTGGATTTAAATGATGGACTTAATCCAAAAGCATTCAGAAACGGCAGTCATAAAGAGACTATTGTTTAAAAAAAAAAAGAAAAATGAAGGTCAAACATCAGAATGAAATATGCTGATGGGTATTTTTGTTTTCTTTATAAGGTTAGAATGTTTTCAGTTTGTAATCCTACTATATTATTATGTGAAACTCATGAGGAAGAAATTAAATGCAGGAGAGGGAAAAGCAAATAATAGAAAGTGATGGCATTCTGTCAATTTTATTGTCATTTTTATTTCTTGGGCCTGGTATTTTTCAGTGTTTGTTCTTATTTATAGCTTTAATTTAGATCCAATGTTGGTTCACAAAATAAAGCACACCACCAATACAGTACACATTATAACAGTATGTTTTTCATGAATTTATAGACCACTTTAATAGGAACTTGTTCTTGATTCTAAGATTCCTGTTCTTGGGTGAAGGAGTGGAACCCAGTGAGTGTGGTCTTCTGTCTGCTGTTGCATGCTGAGATGCTTTTCTGCTCACGACGGTTGTAAAGAGTGATTATATGAGTCCTTCCAGGCAGCTCGAACCAATCTGTCCATTTTCCTCTGACCTCTCTTATCAACAAGGCATTTGTTTCCACCTACAGAGCTGTCACTCAGTCAACTTAATGCTTTTTGTTTTTCACACCATTCGGTGTAGAGACACTTGTGTATGAAAACCCCAGGAAATCAGCAGTTTCTGAAGTACTCAAATAAACCAGTCCATTTGGCTCAAACCAACACCCATGCCACATTGAAAGAAAGTCACACTTCACTGTGAGATCACAATTTTTCATTGTGAACATTAACTGAAGCTCTTGATTTGTATCTGCATGATTTGATGCACTGTGCTGCGGTCAAGGGATCGGCTGATTAGAGAACTGCGTAAAACCGCTGCAGGTGGATGGATGGGTATTCCTAATAAATTGGCCGGTGAGCGTATACATCCATCCATTATCTGTAGCTGCTTAGCCTGTTCGACAAGGTCACAGGCAAACTGGAGCCTATCCCAGCTGACTATGGGTGAAAGGCGGGGTACAACCTGGACAAGTCGCCAGGTCATCACAGTGCTGACACACAGAGACAAACAACCATTCACACTCACATTCACACCTACGGTCAATTTAGAGCTACCAATTAACCTAACCCAGGGGCGATTCTAGCATCTGATCTTTGGGGGTGCTTAGCCCCCAGAGCTGACAGAGGCACCTGGCTTGAACGACAGTGTTTCCATGTTTATTCCGCATTTAGACTAGACTTAACTAGACAAGAAGACTAGACTTATGCAATGTTTTAACAGAAGCTGACCCAATAAACTATGATATCTACACATTTACAACCACTGACACAGATATTTAGGTTATATTTTTAACTAAACAAGACCTACTACTGGGCGGCACGGTGGTGTAGTGGTTAGCGCTGTCGCCTCACAGCAAGAAGGTCCTGGGTTCGAGCCCCGGGGCCGGCGAGGGCCTTTCTGTGCGGAGTTTGCATGTTCTCCCCGTGTCCGTGTGGGTTTCCTCTGGGTGCTCCGGTTTCCCCCACAGTCCAAAGACATGCAGGTTAGGTTAACTGGTGACTCTAAATTGACCGTAGGTGTGAATGTGAGTGTGAATGGTTGTCTGTGTCTATGTGTCAGCCCTGTGATGACCTGGCGACTTGTCCAGGGTGTACCCCGCCTTTCGCCCGTAGTCAGCTGGGATAGGCTCCAGCTTGCCTGCGACCCTGTAGAAGGATAAAGCGGCTAGAGATAATGAGATGAGATGAGAAGACCTACTACTACATTTGTAATGTTGGAGCTATTCATTTAGAACAGTGGTAATTGTTAATTAATGTGTTATTGTGTATTGTGTAATAATAGTGTGTATTATTATGATTTTATATTAGTTTACATTAGTTTATATTTTTTTGTTATATTTGTTATATTTTGGTAGTGTTCTTTTGAAAATGTAGGCTATATCCAAACCACACTCACTGTCCTCGCAGACAATGACCAGGGTTTGGATTTGTGAATGATAAGCAAACGTAAACGCTATATTACATTAAATAAAATTGACTAACACACGGTGGTCTAGCACCGTAGCACTTGTACAGCTCTGCACAAAAGTATCTCGATATCATATCGAGATACTTTTGATGATCGATGATAAATGTAATTTTTATCATTCTGTTCATAGACCAGGGAACATCAATATTGCATTATGCATATTATTGTGCTGTGTTTAACAATTGTAACTCCAGTCCGTACCTTCACATCTCGCTATGCCAGTAATACTCAGGTGCTACTTCGAGTTCCTCATCAGCGTGGAATCCAGTTAAAAAAAACACCATGTCGTAGCAAGCACTCGCGCAGACAGGCAACCCAATCAGAGGGGACGCAAGGAGAAGAGGGATTTTACTGGTCATAGAACTATCACGTAACAGGTGAATTCAAGAACACACACACGCCCGCGCACACATTCATTGCGCAATGTGCAAGGGCACTTATTTCTGAAAATTACGTCCAAAAGCAGTGTTTTTGAGGGTGCTGAGCTAGGGGGTGCTGAGCTCATTTTTGGGGGTGCTTGAGCACCCCCCAAAATAGGCTAAACACGCCCCTGACCTAACCTGCATGTCTTTGGACTGTGGGGGAAACCGGAGCACCCGGAGGAAACCCATGCGGACACGGGGAGAACATGCAAACTCCACACAGAAAGGCCCTCGCTGGCCGCTGGGCTCAAACCCAGGACCTTCTTGCTGTGAGGCAACAGCGCTAACCACTACACCACCGTGCCGCCCCGAGCGTATACATAAATTCTAAATTTACAAATATAGTACATGAATAGCACCATTTTAATACAACCCCAATTCCAAAAATGTTGGGACAAAGTACAAATTGTAAATAAAAACGGAATGCAATGATGTGGAAGTTTCAAAATTCCATATTTTATTCAGAATAGGACATAGATGACATATCAAATGTTTAAACTGAGAAAATGTATCATTTAAAGAGAAAAATTAGGTGATTTTAAATTTCATGACAACAACACATCTCAAAAAAGTTGGGACAAGGCCATGTTTACCACTGTGAGACATCCCCTTTTCTCTTTACAACAGTCTGTAAACGTCTGGGGACTGAGGAGACAAGTTGCTCAAGTTTAGGGATAGGAATGTTAACCCATTCTTGTCTAATGTAGGATTCTAGTTGCTCAACTGTCTTAGGTCTTTTTTGTCGTATCTTCCGTTTTATGATGCGCCAAATGTTTTCTATGGGTGAAAGTTCTGGACTGCAGGCTGGCCAGTTCAGTACCCGGACCCTTCTTCTACACAGCCATGATGCTGTAATTGATGCAGTATGTGGTTTGGCATTGTCATGTTGGAAAATGCAAGGTCTTCCCCGAAAGAGATGTCGTCTGGATGGGAGCATATGTTGCTCTAGAACCTGGATATACCTTTCAGCATTGATGGTGTCTTTCCAGATGTGTAAGCTGCCCATGCCACACACACTAATGCAACCCCATACCATCAGAGATGCAGGCTTCTGAACTGAGCGCTGATAACAACTTGGGTCGTCCTTCTCCTCTTTAGTCTGAATGGCACGGCGTCCCTGATTTCCATAAAGAACTTCAAATTTTGATTCGTCTGACCACAGAACAGTTTTCCACTTTGCCACAGTCCATTTTAAATGAGCCTTGGCCCAGAGAAGACGTCTGCGCTTCTGGATCATGTTTAGATACGGCTTCTTCTTTGAACTAGAGAGTTTTAGCTGGCAACGGCGGATGGCACGGTGAATTGTGTTCACAGATAATGTTCTCTGGAAATATTCCTGAGCCCATTTTGTGATTTCCAATACAGAAGCATGCCTGTATGTGATGCAGTGCCGTCTAAGGGGCCGAAGATCACGGGCACCCAGTATGGTTTTCCGGCCTTGACCCTTACGCACAGAGATTCTTCCAGATTCTCTGAATCTTTTGATGATATTATGCACTGTAGATGATATGTTCAAACTCTTTGCAATTTTACACTGTCGAACTCCTTTCTGATATTGCTCCACTATTTGTCGGCGCAGAATTAGGGGGATTGGTGATCCTCTTCCCATCTTTACTTTTGAGAGCCACTGCCACTCCAAGATGCTCTTTTTATACCCAGTCATGTTAATGACCTATTGCCAATTGACCTAATGAGTTGCAATTTGGTCCTTCAGCTGTTCCTTTTTTGTACCTTTAACTTTTCCAGCCTCTTATTGCCCCTGTCCCAACTTTTTTGAGATGTGTTGCTGTCATGAAATTTCAAATGAGCCAATATTTGGCATGAAATTTCAAAATGTCTCACTTTCGACATTTGATATGTTGTCTATGTTCTATTGTGAATACAATATCAGTTTTTGAGATTTGTATATTATTGCATTCCGTTTTTATTTACAATTTGTACTTTGTCCCAACTTTTTTTGGAATCAGGGTTGTATAAATTATAAGGCTAAATTTCAAGGATTTTATTGTCATTGATTTTAAAATGTTACACCATTTTGCAGCAAAGCATATCCAGGTTAAATGACTGAAAGTTTGTAATATGAAGTTAAAATGTTAAAAATGTTGAAAGATGTTTAATGTTAAAGGGTTAAAATGCTAAAACGCTGCTATGCTCAGACGGCTGGTTGCTAGGGGCTTGTTATGGGATGTTTCTATGAGCTTTCGATATGATCCCAGTTGGTTGCAAGGTTGTACCTCGTCCATTGCTAAGGAAACTCAGATGGTTGCAAGAGTGTTAACCGGTGACTCAGGTTTCGTGAGGTGGAGCAACACAGGTTTAATTGCTTTCAGTATAGCTGAACGAAGAAAGGCCCAAATCTTGTGAAAGCATGATCAACGAAACATTTAAAATGTATTCCCAAGGGGGAGAAAAAGCACTTTGAAGCATTGCTGCGTGGCAAATGTAATTCCTATCTTTCCTAAAAGCACAAGCGCCCTGTTCCTGTACAAGATCTATGATTCTGCCAACTTAATACTGATAATATAAATATTGCGCTTGGACATGAGGATTAACCTGCTACTGTTTTTAGTGAGACATACTGCCAAACATTTGACAGATGTTTGACATTTGGTTTATGAAAACAAATCAGTTCCCCAAAGTAGAGAACATTTTATTTTTTTTCCTCAGACAGTTTCCTCACACGAGGGCCTTTATTCTCTCCGTAATTTCAAGATGGCTATCAGCTCCAACAAAAACTCCATGTCCCAAAATCCTCAGCCAAACCACAAACTTCTAACCACCTATTCCCAATCAACACGCTTCACATAAATAACCTAGACGTTGCGAGAATCGCTGTGAGGTCTCGCTTTTAACATTCACCGGTGACGTTACTTCGCCTTTTGTTTGTATACATGTATTTTCCTGTATTTACTCTGACAGTTTTGTTTATCTTGTTCTACATGGCCTAGTTTAGTGAAATCTGCCTGTTGACTTCCTGAAACCTTGCCTGTATATCAGTTTTGATCACGTCTGCTCTTTCAGATTTATCTTCTTCAATGCTCTTGCATTGACTTGCACCACAAGTCCACCCCTGACAGCTAGATTTATAGATTTCTACCAAAACAAAAGACCAAATGTGAATTTTTTATGTTGCAAAAACATTCAGTAGTTATTGGTTTACCAAAGCACCGTTGAATTCTTGATTCTGATTGGCCAGAAGGTGTTGATTAATTTTGCATAACAGCAGCTCTGAGAGAAGTTTCACATCAACAGATTTTAAAACTGTGTGTAGACAAGACAATAAGCCTTTATTTATCACATGCACACTCAAGCACAGTGAAATGTCTCCTCTGTATTTAACTCATCTGAGGCAGTGAACACACACACGCATACACAAGTGAGCAACGAGCACACACACATACCCAGAGCAGTGGGCAGCTATGCTACAGCACCCATGGAACAGTTGGGCGTTAGGTACCTTGCTCAAGGGCACTTCAGCCCAAGGCCATGGCTGCCCCATGTTAACCTACAGTAACTGCATGTCTTTGGACTGTAGGGGAAATCGGAGGACACAGGGAGAACATGCAAACTCCACACAGTTGGCCGCTGGGCTCGAACCCAGAAACTTCTTGCTGTGAGACAGCAGCGCTAACCACTACACCACTACATACTACACTGTATCAGTCAGCATAAAGGTGTAACTTTAAGAGTTATACAACCCCGATTCCAAAAAAGTTGGGACAAAGTACAAATTGTGAATAAAAACGGAATGCAATAATTTGCAAATCTCAAAAACTGATATTGTATTCACAATAGAACATAGACAACATATCAAATGTCAAAAGTGAGACATTTTGAAATTTCATGCCAAAAATTGGCTCATTTGAAATTTCATGACAGCAACACATTTCAAAAAAGTTGGGACAGGGGCAATAAGAGGCTGGAAAAGTTAAAGGTACAAAAAAGGAACAGCTGGAGGACCAAATTGCAACTCATTAGGTCAATTGGCAATAGGTCATTAACATGACTGGGTATAAAAAAAGCATCTTGGAGTGGCAGCGGCTCTCAGAAGTAAAGATGGGAAGAGGATCACCAATCCCCCTAATTCTGCGCCAACACATAGTGGAGCAATATCAGAAAGGAGTTCGACAGTGTAAAATTGCAAAGAGTTTGAACATATCATCATCTACAGTGCATAATATCATCAAAAGATTCAGAGAATCTGGAAGAATCTCTGTGCGTAAGGGTCAAGGCCAGAAAACCATACTGGGTGCCTGTGATCTTCGGGCCCTTAGACGGCACTGCATCACATACAGGCATGCTTCTGTATTGGAAATCACAAAATGGGCTCAGGAATATTTCCAGAGAACATTATCTGTGAACACAATTCACCGTGTCATTCGCCGTTGCCAGCTAAAACTCTATAGTTCAAAGAAGAAGCCGTATCTAAACATGATCCAGAAGCGCAGACATCTTCTCTGGGCCAAGGCTCATTTAAAATGGACTGTGGCAAAGTGGAAAACTGTTCTGTGGTCAGACAAATCAAAATTTGAAGTTCTTTATGGAAATCAGGGACACCATGCCATTCGGACTAAAGAGGAGAAGGACGACCCAAGTTGTTATCAGCGCTCAGTTCAGAAGCCTGCATCTCTGATGGTATGGGGTTGCATTAGTGCGTGTGGCATGGGCAGCTTACACATCTGGAAAGACACCATCAATGCTGAAAGGTATATCCAGGTTCTAGAGCAACATATGCTCCCATCCAGACGACGTCTCTTTCAGGGAAGACCTTGCATTTTCCAACATGACAATGCCAAACCACATACTGCATCAATTACAGCATCATGGCTGTGTAGAAGAAGGGTCCGGGTACTGAACTGGCCAATCTGCAGTCCAGATCTTTCACCCATAGAAAACATTTGGCGCATCATAAAACGGAAGATACGACAAAAAAGACCTAAGACAGTTGAGCAACTAGAATCCTACATTAGACAAGAATGGGTTAACATTCCTATCCCTAAACTTGAGCAACTTGTCTCCTCAGTCCCCAGACGTTTACAGACTGTTGTAAAGAGAAAAGGGGATGTCTCACAGTGGTAAACATGGCCTTGTCCCAACTTTTTTGAGATGTGTTGTTGTCATGAAATTTAAAATCACCTAATTTTTCTCTTTAAATGATACATTTTCTCAGTTTAAACATTTGATATGTCATCTATGTTCTATTCTGAATAAAATATGGAATTTTGAAACTTCCACATGATTGCATTCTATTTTTATTTACAATTTGTACTCTGTCCCAACTTTTTTGGAATCTGGGTTGTTATATGGAAATTATTCACGATGGAAGACTTAGGACTTTGCAGTTTCTTGGTAACATGAGTTTCCTCACCATTAAATGTAACAATAAGGATTAAAAATAGGTACCCTGTGGGTACATGCGGCTACTGCTTATAAATAAAAAAAAATTCTGACACCATGTCCATACAGTAAATATAGCATATACAATATACATGTTATCAATTATACTCGCCTCATCTCTTGCAAGCATCACCAAGCTGTAAGCAGCATCAGGGCTTGTAGTATTTTGGTTACCAATTTTGTTTTGTTCAAAATACAGTGCTGTGAACTAGATCTCTTTTCATAATAGTACAAAAGCACTTGTTCATGAATTGTCTTAGAAGCATTGTTTAGTACTAATGAGCACATTTTGTTTCGCAAGTGTCATGTAAAGACTCTAAAATCTCATCTCATCTCATTATCTCTAGCCGCTTTATCCTTCTACAGGGTCGCAGGCAAGCTGGAGCCTATCCCAGCTGACTACGGGCGAAAGGCGGGGTACACCCTGGACAAGTCGCCAGGTCATCACAGGGCTGACACATAGACACAGACAACCATTCACACTCACATTCACACCTACGCTCAATTTAGAGTCACCAGTTAACCTAACCTGCATGTCTTTGGACTGTGGGGGAAACCAGAGCACCCGGAGGAAACCCACGCGGACACGGGGAGAACATGCAAACTCTGCACAGAAAGGCCCTCGCCGGCCCCGGGGCTCCAACCCAGGACCTTCTTGCTGTGAGGCGACAGCGCTAACCACTACACCACCGTGCCGCCAGACTCTAAAATAAAAAAATAAAAGTTAAAAATTATAGTGAATAGCAGAAGTTTGATATTGGCTTCTCAATATATCTGCCCAAAAGCTAAAAAAAAAAAAAAAAGCTTACAAAACCTTTCATTTGACCTTCCAGAAGGACCAAACAAAAGCCGTGATAATCAAAAGGTAAATTTTCTTAAAATAAACACCACTTACAGTGGTGCTTGAAAGTTTGTGAACCCTTTAGAATTTTCTATATTTCTGCATAAATATGACCTAAAACATCATCAGATTTTCACATAAATCCTAAAAGTAGATAAAGAGAACCCAGTTAAACAAATGAGACAAAAATATTATACTTGGTCATTTATTTATTGAGGAAAATGATCCAATATTACATATCTGTGAGTGGCAAAAGTATGTGAACCTTTGCTTTCAGTATCTGGTGTGACCCCCTTGTGCAGCAATAACTGCAACTAAACGTTTGTGGTAACTGTTGATCAGTCCTGCACACCGGCTTGGAGGAATTTTAGCCCGTTCCTCCATACAGAACAGCTTCAACTCTGGGATGTTGGTGGGTTTCCTCACACGAACTGCTCGCTTCAGGTCCTTCCACAACATTTCCATTGGATTAAGGTCAGGACTTTGACTTGGCCATTCCAAAACATTTTTATTCTTCTTTAACCATTCTTTGGTAGAACGACTTGTGTGCTTAGGGTCGTTGTCTTGCTGCATGACCCACCTTCTCTTGAGATTCAGTTCATGGACAGATGTCCTGACATTTTCCTTTAGAATTCGCTGGTATAATTCAGAATTCATTGTTCCATCACTGATGGCAAGCCGTCCTGGCCCAGATGCAGCAAAATGGGCCCAAACCGTGATACTACCACCACCATGTTTCACAGATGGGATAAGGTTCTTATGCTGGAATGCAGTGTTTTCTTTTCTCCAAACATAACGCTTCTCATTTTAACCAAAAGTTCTATTTTGGTCTCATCCGTCCCCAAAACATTTTTCCAATAGCCTTCTGGCTTGTCCACGTGATCTTTAGCAAACTGCAGATGAGCAGGAATGTTCTTTTTGGAGAGCAGTGGCTTTCTCCTTGCAACCCTGCCATGCACACCATTGTTGTTCAGTGTTCTCCTGATGGTGGACTCATGAACATTAACATTAGCCAATGTGAGAGAGGCCTTCAGTTGCTTAGAAGTTACCCTGGGGTCCTTTGTGACCTCGCCGACTATTACACGCCTTGCTCTTGGAGTGATCTTTGTTGGTCGACCACTCCTGGGGAGGGTAACAATGGTCTTGAATTTCCTCCATTTGTACACAATCTGTCTGACTGTGGATTGGTGGAACCCAAACTCTTTAGAGATGGTTTTGTAACCTTTTCCAGCCTGATGAGCATCAACAACGCTTTTTCTGAGGTCCTCAGAAACCTCCTTTGTGGAAGTGCCATGATACACTTCCACAAACATGTGTTGTGAAGATCAGACTTTGATAGATCCCTGTTCTTTAAATAAAACAGAGTACCCACTCACACCTGATTGTCATCCCATTGATTGAAAACACCTGACTCTAATTTCACCTTCAAATTAACTGCTAATCCTAGAGGTTCACATACTTTTGCCACTCACAGATATGTAATATTGGATCATTTTCCTCAATAAATAAATGACCAAGTATAATATTTTTGTCTCATTTGTTTAACTGGGTTCTCTTTATCTACTTTTAGGACTTGTGTGAAAATCTGATGATGTTTTAGGTCATATTTATGCAGAAATATAGAAAATTCTAAAGGGTTCACAAACTTTCAAGCACCACTGTACTTGATATCGAATCAGTAGCCTCGGCGAACCACGAGGTGAATTTCATTGATCTTTTATCTTCCAATACTACGAAGTTATAACGAGGTTTCTCTTATTTTGTTTCTGGTTCTGATTGGTTCCGAAGTTTATCAAGAAGTAGAACAGGTAATCAAACTTGATCAGGATAAGTGCTGATTGGTTATGAAGTTTCGTTATTGTTACACTCATTCTTACAACACAGTGACATTCTTGTGTACTTTTGATAACGCGAGATCAACTGAGATCACGATTCGCTGTTTTGGTGATTGTAATGCTTATGGGTATGTGCATGTACAGTGCACTATTGTTACATTCATTCTTACATTCTTATAACACGATGACATAGTGGCTACTGCCTCGCTTCGCTTCTACAAGGCAGTAGCCACAAAAAGTATATTGTATTCATTTCTGTGGTACAAGAGGAATAAAACACTTGCTGTTAGTCAACATTTGGGTGATAAAAGTAATTTGTCTTTGTGCTACGCTACATCACATCACCACTTCGTTGAATATTTTTCCTGTAACAGCACTCTCCCAAGTGTTTTATTCCTTACTTATCACTATACTTGCCTCTGATTTAAAAACTCACTCCGCTGGTAACGGACCCAGTTGATCCTTAGCCGGCTTCACAAGTCCTCACCAGACATCGCAATCTTGATTTAAAAACACTAGAATTAACTCAATAACCATTTGACCTGCTGGACAGCCAGGCCACCTTGTCAAAAAGCTAATTCTAGCATCAAAGCTAATTCAACAATAGTAGAGAATTATAAAGCATCCTGATGCAGAAAGAAAACGCCAGGGAGAAATGTAAAAGAGATGGAGGGGTGTGTAAGAATTAAATGAACCAAATAAAGGGAAAATTAAAATAAGCCTTATATTGCATATTCATCCTGGATATTACACTCGTAGAATAAAGTGATGAAGTTGCTCATTCTTTACTAAAGTTCCAGCTACAATCTTATAATACTGAGGTCACAGTATATGAAAACTACCTTGAGGACTTTTTATGAGTCATTCTCAGAAAATGATGACAAACCTGTCGATTAATTTATTGGTCATGGCATGACTGAAAATTTTCAAGAAGCCCCACATAACAGACCCCAATGTATAACTTTAAAGATTCCAAGGCAATAAAATCTACTGTTTTACTCTTTATTATTGTGGACATTTTTTTTTAGAAGCTCAACATCTAGCAAGGCCTTTGTTCCAATAACTTCCTCGACAGGAAAACAGACGTGAGTTTCCAGTTCCAGTCACTCAGCTTGGAAAGTAGGAACTAATCATGAGTAAACAGCTTTAAAAAAAAATCAAAAGATTGATTTATAGACAGAAAGCAATGGGAAAGGAAGCAACAACAATATAAATTAAAAGGCAAGGGGAAAAATTGCACTCGAAGATCTCCGGAGACATGAAATGTCTCTAAACCTGGAGGAGATGATGAGGCAGGAGGGGACAAGGTGTGGGGGGGAAGGTCGATCGAACAGGGATTAATCTGATGACGGGATGAGATGCACGTGATTATCGGTGCTCAAGTTACAAAAGTCAGCTTTGGTCAAAAACAAGGAAGGTGTCTGCAGAAAGTTGTTTAGATCTTGACAGTCAAGGACTCCTTATGAAATGCATCATTTTAAATCTGACTATGGACTAAAAGAAAAGATATGTTCTTTCCATTTCTAAGGAGCAACGCTGGATAGACCCAGTCTCATTGAATGGTGGTACTGAAACCTGGGAATATTACTACGGTCTATTGGAAGCTGGCATGGTCGGTGGTCCATTTTTATGAACTATCTATCTTTTTTGCAATAGCAAGATGTCTATTGTAGAGTTGCTTATATAATATACATGACCTCAGAAACTGTCCTAGTTTTACCTCTCCTGGGACAGAGTCCACCAGGAGACGGGGTATTGTTTTCGGTGGGGTTTCTTTGTTTCTTTTTGTTTCTTTGTTTTTTTGTTAGCAACATTATAGGAAAATGACTAGAACAATCTTCATGAAACTTTCAGGATAGATGGGCATTGGTCTCAAATAGAACCTCCAACATTCTGAGGGTCATCTGGTCAAGGTCAAGGGCAAAGTCACCAAAAAGGTCATAATTGTTTTTTTTTTTTTTCCCATGATATCTTCCTTTATACTCATCAAATTTACTTCAAACCAATTCCAAAATGTTCATCTTTCAATTCTGCTTCCATTGATATGTAACATGATGGGGTATCTCCAATAGTTTTCTTTCAAACCTTCATTTGTTTGTTTGTGTGTGTGTGTGTGTGTGTGTGTGTGTGTGTGGGTGTTAACAATCTAGCGTCTAGACAGTTGCACCAATTGACTTCAAATTTTCAGGGTAGGTGGGTAATGGTACATAGGTTACGTGATTAAATTTTGGGGGTAATCGGGTCAAGGTGAAGGTCAAGGTTACCAGAAAGGGCAACCTTTTGGTCAGAATAACATTTTCCATTATAACTCAAAAACGGTTGTGGATAGACAGATGTTTACTATTATGAGCACATAGGAACTCCCATATGGCCTTTCATTTGGCACTTTGATCTTTGACCTTGAGTGACCTTGAAAGGTCAAACTCAAGGTCATGGATTTTCAGAGGGCTGTAACTTGAAAATGGTTGATGGTGTACAGATATTATCAACTTATAGGAAGTGTCATATGGGCTTTCATTTGGCACCATGACCTTTGACCTTGAGTGACTTTGAAATGTCAAACTCAAGGTCATGGATTTTCATAGGACTATAACTTGACAACTGATGATTGAGAAATATTACCATTATTAACATCCATCCATTATCTGTAGCCGCTTTATCCTGTTCTACAGGGTCGCAGGCAAGCTGGAGCCTATCCCAGCTGACTATGGGTGAGAGGCGGGGTACACCCTGGGCAAGTCGCTAGGTCATCACAGGGCTGACACAGACACAAACAACCATTCATACTCACATTCACACCTACGGTCAATTTAGAGCCACCAATTAGCCTAACCTGTACAGTATGTCTTTGGACTGTGGGGGAAACCGGAGCACCCGGAGGAAACCCACGCAGACATGGGGAGAACATGCAAACTCCACACAGAAAGGCCTTCATCGACCGCTGAGCTCAAACCCAGAACCTTCTTGCTGTGAGGCGACAGTGCTAACTACTACACCACCATGCTGCCCCCATTATTAACATATAGGTATAAAATAAGCGGTGCTGGACGAGGTTTGTTGTGCCTGGCAACACTTGTTTTGAACATGGTTCCAAACTCAAATAATACCTGAATTCAGGTATCAGTTCTTCATGTTAATGACTTTCTAAGAGGTGACAAAGATTCTCGGTACAGAAATAGATGTCATAGTAACATTTTAGATAGTTAAATGTCTGTATACCTCCAAGAAGAATCTGTTAGATCAGGAAGCAGGAGAGAAATCAGAATATATGGAAAAAGCAGAGGTAGAAAATAGGTGTAAAAGCAATTAGAGATAAATAGAGATGACTACAGCACCTCAATGGCAGATATAAGAGACTTATTGTGCAATTAAAATGGGAGCTCGTGAGTACAATAGGTCTTTTCAGACATCATATGAGGAACGGACCATTTATAACTTGTAGGAGGATCAGTTATAATTGCTGGGTGAAGAAATATAATCAGACACACAGGCTATTTTATTTTCTGATGCATTTAATGTAGATTTCTGTGATGTAAAACTAAGAAAAACAACCTCAGATGAGACTTTCAATCAATGTCTAACTGGTAGAGGTGCTTTAGATAATCTGGTGCCCTGAATTACTACCTATTAATTTGCTATTTTCCCAAATCAATTTTACATGTGCCAAAATGCAGCTGGATAACACTGCTATATTTCAGAGTGAGGTCAATTAAACATTTTAGTCATTACTAAGAAAACTGCAGGAAGCTTGTCTCATAAAAGTCTACTTGAAAAGGGAAAGAAAAAAAGGCGGCGGGTGTGTGTGTGTGTGTGTGTGTGTGTGTGTGTGTGTGTGTGTTGGGGGGGGGGGGGGGTTGTTTAAAACCACCTTTCAGGAGTGTGCTGATGCCAAGAAGCTGATTAAGGCAATCAAAACTATTCAAGGCTTGGGAAATTATCACAAATTGAAAGAATGGGATACAATTGGCAGGGGATTTTTTCAAATTATTTTTATTAAATACAAAAAAAAAGTGTACAATGGAGAGTCCAAGGACGGTAATGGCAAAACAGCCAATGGTCTACAATGAATAGTGAATGATTGATATCAGAAAATGGTAGAACTTTGGAAAGATGGAAGAATTATACAAAGTCCACAATGAGTCCCAAATGAGTCTTAATTGACTATGCTGGAAAACATAGACAGGACCTGGGTTGGACGACCAACTTACTGAATACCAGAAAAGGTGACAAGACAAGGGTCTTGGATCTTATCACTAAAGCATTGGTTTGACTGCAGGTTTTCGTTCCAACCAAGTCGGAGACACAACTGATTCAAGCATCCATCCATCATCTGTAACTGCTTTGCCAGGCAAGCTGGAGCCTATCCCAGCTGACTATGGGCAAGAAGCAGGGTACACCCTGGACAAGTCACCAGATCATCACAGGGCTGACACATAGAGACAAACAATCATTCACACCTATGGTCAATTTAGAGCCACCAATTAGCCTAACCTGCATGGTTTTGGACTGTGGGGGAAACCAGAGCACCTGGAGGAAACCCACACAGACACAGGGAGAACATGCAAACTCCACACAGAAAGGCCCCCTTTGGCCACTGAGCTTGAACCCAGAACCTTCTTGCTATGAGGCGACAGTGCTAACCACTACACCACCGTTCTGCCCCTCTGATTCAACCAGCTGATCTTCAATCTACAGTTATGTGTGGCTTCTAATTGCCACCTGAATGCCTGAAGCCACATCGCCCTTTTGCAGATTGAAGATCCCGTACCATAATGAGGATCTTAAGAGCTTTCAGTTTTAAAGGTCCCATGGCATGGTGGTTTGTTGATGCTTTAAATGGGCTCGTGGAGGCTTCCGGATGTTATATCCGCAGCCTTTCTCGAAATGAACCCTCAGCATGTAAATATAGCCTCCTGGAAGAAAGCCCCATTTCAGTGCTTTTCCCAGTGCGTCGTTTTGCTAATGAGAAGCAGGAGCCGGGGAAGGGTAGAGGGTGGGGGTGGGCCGAGGGGGAGGGGCTTGACCAAGCTGCGCACACACATACGGTACTCGCTGCTATCAGCACCTGTAGCCACGCTGCTAAATCAAAACCCCGTTCTCCCTCGGACTCCTTTCGTAAACTCAACGTGACACAGAGAACAGAGAGTGAGAGTGTTCGGAGTGGTAGTTTACGAACGTATAATACCCTAGGCTTGAACACGCACTCCATAACCAAAGAGGATAGAAGCAGCAACTACAGCAACATATCGCTTATCCAACAGAAGACATGCATTGCGGAGCAATAGTCAAACATAAGCTCATAAGTTACAGTCAATTTCCAGACTAAACTCAGTTTAACAGAGCATGCTGCATGCTCTTTAGTTTTGTAGCGCAGATTACCTGGCTAACTGCAGGAAGCGGTTAGCTGCACAGCTAATGTAGCCATTGCTAGGCTAATGCACCGATTTTAAAGCACGGCAAAACGACCAGTTATACACCTTACTTGTTCGGTGTTTGTTGCTGATGCGGCAGGGATGCTTAGTACGGACCCAGGCTTCAGTGACAGTTGATGTGCAAAACCTGCCCTGTACTGTCCCAAGTTGTGGAAACATTCCTCAGGAAAATGCTTCCGACAAACATATACTGTCTTAGGTAGACTCGACGGCATATTATTGAAGTAAATAAAATTAAGCCACTGCGTCTTCAGGGGCTCTCCCGTTGGCAGTAAAAACAGACTCTTTTCTGTGTTGGGACATCCATGTACAGCGCAATTTCCATGTTTCGCTCGCTTAGGTGATGCCATGTTGTTGTGTCCTCTATGGTCTCCTCACTACAACTGGGCGGGCAATCCATACAGTGGGTGGGAATCCAGAGGGGGGGCGTGGGGATCATCTCCCTTGCTGACGTAGTAAAGGGAAGAGCTTATCAACGCGCCGTTTTGACGCGCCATTCTCAAATGCTGGGCATAGTTTGGTTTACACATTATGAAATTTCTAGCCACTGGGGTGACTTAAGAAGGTCAGAGGAACTCATTTTAACGTTAAAAAACCTCAGAAAGTGAAAATTTCATGCCATGGGACCTTTAAACATTTTGAGATTTGTACAGAATTACACCATGGATGGGACACTTGTGATTCTACCAAAGGAAATGCAGACCTTCATAATCCTGTTGTAACAGCCTCTGGGAAGGACACACTTCCAAGAAACTTTATTCAATTTTACAAGACAAGGGTTGGTATGAAAAGTCTTTTCTTTGTCTTAACAATGATGATCGGGAAAAAAAAGAACACTTCAGCAAAGAAGGGAGTGCTAATTTTTAGTACAGAGTACTCAGTGTTTAGACTAAAGGCTACAGGCTACTCTTGATTTTGCTTGCAATGAAAAACTCTTCTCAGGTACAGAAGAAATCAGACAAAACATTACTTTTTGTACCAAAATATTTTGGACTGGTACAACATATTTTGACTTCAGGACGGGGCGATTTAAGAAACACATAATAACTTGTAGGAACTTCTCATCTTTTTAAGATGTTACTTTATAATCTCATCTCATCTCATTATCTCTAGCCGCTTTATCCTTCTACAGGGTCGCAGGCAAGCTGGAGCCTATCCCAGCTGACTACGGGCGAAAGGCGGGGTACACCCTGGACAAGTCACCAGGTCATCACAGGGCTGACACATAGACACAGACAACCATTCACACTCACATTCACACCTACGGTCAATTTAGAGTCACCAGTTAACCTAACCTGCATGTCTTTGGACTGTGGGGGAAACCGGAGCACCCGGAGGAAACCCACGCGGACACGGGGAGAACATGCAAACTCCACACAGAAAGGCCCTCGCCGGCCCTGGGGCTCGAACCCGGACCTTCTTGCTGTGAGGCGACAGCGCTAACCACTACACCACCGTGCCGCCCTACTTTATAATTTGAGGGTTAAATTTCAACTTTGTACAACAGGATCGATTAGAATCAGAAAAAACAAACAAACAAACATGATCGAGGCCAGAGAAGATTAAAAAATGGTGCAGGACATCCTTGAGAACAGTGAATGAATGGCAAGCTCGGCAATTATTAAATGATGCTGAAAGTATTTTCCAAAAAGCAAGCTTTATTCAAGATTTGCTAAATATACACTCACCGGCCACTTTAATAGGAACTTGTTTTTATGCCTCCACCACCGTAAGGTGCAGGAGGCATTATGTTTTCGGGTTGTCCGTCCTTCCATGCGTCCGTCCCGAACCCTTGTGAACGCGATATCTCAAAGGCTAATGAAAGGAATTTCACCAAACTTTCACCATTTGTGTGCTTTGGGACAAACATGAACTGATTAGATTTTGAGATCAAAAGGTCTAAGGTCAAGGTCACTGTGAGGTCAAATGTCTGTCCGGGAACCTTGTGAACACAGTATCTCCAAGGTAAATCAAAGGAATTTCACCAAACTTTCACCATTTGTGCATTTGGGGACAAAGATAAACTGATTAGATTTTGAGATCAAAAGGTCTAAGGTCAAGGTCACTGTGAGGTCAAATGTCTGTCCGGGAACCTTGTGAGCACAATATCTCCAAGGCTAATAACAGTAATTTCAACAGGTCAAGATTACTGTGAGGTCAAATGTCCATCCCCAAATCACAACTTAATAAAGTGTGTAGTCTACCGGGCGGAGGCATCCCCATCGACGCCATTAGCGTCGAGTTCTATCTAGTTGATTCTAAGAGTCCTGTTCTTGGCTGGTAGGAATGGAACTCAGTGTGGTCTTCTGTCTGCTGTTGCATGCTAAGATGCTTTTCTACTCACAATGGTTGTAAAGAGTGATTATATGAGTCCTTCCTGACAGCTTGAACCAATCCGTCCATTTTCCTCTGACTTCTCTTATCAACAAGGCATTTGTTTCCACCCACAGAACTGTCGCTCACTTGATGTTTTTTGTTTTTCGCACCATTTTGTCTGAGGAAACTCTACAGACTGTTGTGTGTGAAAACCCCAGGAGATCAGCAGTTTCTGAAATACTCAAACCAGTCCATCTGGCTCAAACCAACACCCATGCTACAGTGAAAGAAAGTCACACTTCACTGTGAGATCACAATTTTTCCCGTTCTGATGTTTGAACATTGTGAACATTAACTGAAGCTCTTGATTTGTATCTGCATGATTTTATGCATTGTACTGCTGTCAAGGGATCGGCTGATTAGAGAACTGCAGAAAACAGCAGGTATGGGTGTTCCTAATAAAGTGAGTGGTATTATGGATCCTAAGCTACGAAAATAAAATTAGAAAATGATAAAATGAACCGAAATGAAATTAAGAGGGTTTTTTTTTTCAATTACAGGCAGAAATGAAATACCTTATAAAATTGCTGCTGCTCCTACTGTTACTTCCAGTGGCACCCCACCTGTATGACAAATATACTCAAAGCATACCCTGCCAGTTTTCATTAGTAGCATATTAAAGGCTATAGTGAACTTGGAGGAATGGAGAAGCAATGGCCTAAAGATTAGAGCAGCAGCTTTGGGACCAAAAGGTTGCTGGTTCAATACCTTGGACTAGCAGGAATGGAACCCCCAACTGCTGCCCAGGCTGCCTTCTGCTGTGGGTATGTCATGGTGTCGTTGTACGTTGCTCTGGATAAGCGTGTCTGCTGAATGCTTGTAACGTATTAGCGGAAGTGAAATTCGTAGCAAATTTCATCTCATCTCATTATCTCTAGCCGCTTTATCCTGTCCTACAGGGTCGCAGGCAAGCTGGAGCCTATCCCAGCTGACTACGGGCGAAAGGCGGGGTACACCCTGGACAAGTCGCCAGGTCATCACAGGGCTGACACACAGACACAGACAACCATTCACATTCACACCTACGGTCAATTTAGAGTCACCAGTTAACCTAACCTGCATGTCTTTGGACTGTGGGGGAAACCGGAGCACCCGGAGGAAACCCACGCGGACACGGGGAGAACATGCAAACTCCACACAGAAAGGCCCTCGCCGGCCACGGGGCTCAAACCCGGACCTTCTTGCTGTGAGGCGACAGCGCTAACCACTACACCACCATGCCGCCCGTAGCAAATTTGAAATGTCTAAAATACAGAAATAAAACGGAGTTTAGTTTAACTTTAAACAAGCAAGCTGTGGCGCCTAACAGAAGGCCGATTTAAACCCCTATATAGAATCTACGGTGTACATGTGGTCCTGATGCTCACGCAGGATGAAGTATTTATACTTGCACCTAAAGTGCACATCTCCTCTAGGAGGCACTGTCACATGAAACACACCAGAATTTACAGATTTTATACGAAGAAGAAGAGTGTAAAAAGCTAGTCTGGCTAACGCGACTGCAAAGCTCTACGAGCTATTGGTCTGGCCAAGATATTAAGCCCAACCATTTCCCAGAGCCCGTGGTTGACCCGCCTCCCTGAAATGCCTCAGTTTGCTACTGGTCGAAGCCAGAAAAGGCTGTGACGAAGCTTAAACCAATCACATCACTCTTTCCTCTGACGTATGTGACGCGATGGGGCTAACTGGTAGATTAAACTCTTACCGAAGCCGGTCGGGAGCAAGGCGAAAACATCCTTCCTTTCAATAAATACCTCCAGGGCTGCTCTTTGCTCCGTTTTCAATGAGAACTTGCTCCATGTTCGTAATGTTTCTAGTGAATGAAGCGCTTCCGGCATAGATTCTGTAAACAATCTATGGCTTCCGGTCGCAGTTCTACTACGTCACTGCCTTGAACATGCCTCTACCCAGGGCTGTTGGAGATGCTCAAAGTTGATTGGTTCCCGATTTTTCGGGAGCTTGGAAGAGCTGTAGATAGCTTGCCTGGCCAGACTAAGCTCGCAACAGGCCCTCGTGTTGCGTCACGCTTAGGATGGGCGGGCCCAGGCTAGTAAAAAGCAGCATGAGTTCTTTGTTCCACTGTAATAATGAACAGAAAATAACCCAGACAAAATCTTCCTTTGAAACAAAGTTACTTGGGGAAAAAAGAAACCTCACTTGATTAATCATAAACCAAGTGAATTCTCACTGAAAGCATTTCTGAATGCTTGGCTGTGTTCAGCAGGATGAATGGCTCAAAGCACTTCGCTGTAACTCGTGTTTAAATGCACAATTCTAATAATCACTGATTGACGGATGCTTTATTATTTTTATTGAGTTGTTATGGTTTACCCTACTGACATGTACTGTATGTGTTTACTGGGAGTCTTTTAGAAGAAAAAAGAGAAAAATATGCAATCCTGTAGGATTAAACTAGGCTTTATAATGAAAAACAGTTACTACAGAGCTTCAAGCAATATATGTTTATATTAACACAATATCGTATTAGTAGATTTCCGATTTTCATGGAGAAGAAGGAGCAGCTGGAAATGCGTAGGAGGAAATGTGATGCTACCAAGCTTACCAATCACAGTTCTTGAAGTCTGCATCGCTGCGATGTGTAGTTACATTTTTGGGGAGGTGTGCGACAGGCTACGCCGTAACCTATGGTGTAGATTTGATGCAGAATTATAAATTGGCCTTTCGCAATCACTGAGTTAGCATCTGGATCAAAACGTCACTCTTCTGGGTTAACCATTTTCAGAGAGCAAGTGAGATCAGTGCGAGTGGTTCAACCTCATCCACGGCGGCAAGGTGGCATCAATAGAAATGTCCTCATGCCTTATTTTTGAGCAATCTAAACAAGTGAAGGATAAATAAATGTGGGGAAGCTCTGGCCTAATGGCTAGAGAAGCAGCTTTGGGACCAAAAAGGTCACCAGTTTGAGTCCCTGGACTAGCAGGAATGGCTGAAGTGCCCTTGGGCAAGGCATCTAACCCCCAACTGCTACCCAAGCTGCTCTGGGTATGTTGTATGTTGAGCTGGATAAGAGCATCTGTGAAATGCCTATAATGTAATGTAATGTAAGTATTGCGAATATCTGATCTTATTTTTCAGTATCTTTAAAGCAATCTAGATTTCAGAATCAAAGTCCCTCTCACACCAGAATCTGGTCTCTAGAGAGTTTGAGTTCCCCACTCACATATGTATTGCAGTGTGCTTTGCCAGACAGTAGTAGGTACCATTTTTATGATGGTTTTTGATATGACCCGACCACAAGTAGAACTCGCAATCTCCCAGTCAAGAGGTGGACATACTAACCACTAGGCCAACTCGCGGTAGATTTCTGACTGGTGAATATTATTACCAAGGTTGGTTACTGTTCTGAAGCACATAATGAGCTAGCAACGAAGAAACATATTTGTTTTTAACCCAAAACTACAGCAAAATGAGAGCCTGTTTACGTCAATAGGCCAAGATGGTTTCTCTGCGTTTGCTGAAAATGAACTGCTGCCACTGGGAGGTTGTGCATGGTGGAATTTTTTCAGGTGCATACCCATTCATCCTTCCAGCCATTATCTGTAGCTGCTTATCCTGTTCTACAGGGTCTCAGGCAAGCTGGAGCCTATCCCAGCTGACTATGGGCGAGAGGCGGGGTACACCCTGGACAAGTCGCCAGGTCATTGCAGGGCTGACACATAGACACAGACAACCATTCATACTCACATTCACACCTACAGTCAATTTAGAGCCACCGATTAGTAGGGGTGCAACGATTCACCGATGCATCGCGATACTTTCTCCACGATACGATATGTATCGCCGGCCAAAACGAATCGTGATACACGACGATACTAACTCATTTTCCGCATGTAGAGACTATATTATACTCAAAACAATTATAGTCGGGCGTGATCGTCGAAATGACACGAAAGGTGGGTATTTATTTGGAAACATTTGGGAAATTGACATATGCCGCTCTCGTCATTTCGAACACGGTAACAATTAAGTCCTGCAATCAATTTATCATACACCGTACTCAATATGCTAATGATGATAAGCTACTAAGTTCAGAGTGATCAACTTTTACGTGCGGGGCAGTTTCAATACCGTGTCCGAGGTATTCGCGCTTGCGCAGTAGATCGTGCGCTTCCGTGTGCATTCGGTTCTGTCCGTAGCCAATCAGATCGTTTGGTAACATTGACGTTGGCACGTGTTGCTAATACATGAGGTAGCTTCGTAAAAATGGAACTTGAAAAACCACCAGCTTCATACAAATCAGTAGTTTGGGAGCATTTTGGGTTCCCAGTTCACCGTGAACAAGGCGTGAAAACAGTTAACAGACAGGTGACCGTATGTCGGCACTGTTCAGCAGAAATTAAATACACCGGGAATACGACCAACATGACTGTGCATATACGCCGCCACCATCGAGATATAGACATCGCCGAGTCCTCACGAAGCCCGATGCCTAAGTCACCCTTTTATGTAAACAGATGAAGGATGTGTTATTATCTGTTTATATCGGCTGGTCGCTCATCATTTCTCATACACTGTAATGTCTGCATAAATGTATGGTGTTATTGTTGATTCATATTAAAAATGTCATTTTTGACATTTTCACACCAGTTTGTCATGTATCATTGTGTATCGCGATACGTATCATATTGTGACCCTAATATCTTGATACGTATCGTATCGTGGCCTAATGTATCGTTGCAGCCTTACCGATTAGCCTAACCTGCATGTCTTTGGACTGTGGGGGAACCGGAGCACCCAGAGAAAACCCACGTGGACACGGGGAGAGCATGCCAACTCCACACAGAAAGGCCCTCGGCGGCTGTTGGGCTCGAACTAGGACCTTCATGCCATGAGGCGACAGTGCTAACCACTCCACCACCATGCCGCCCCAGGTGCGTACCATGAACAAGAATTCTGTTGGCACCCCTGACTACTACTAATTATTATTATAACCCATAATGAATACTGGGGCATTCTTAATAATAATCATACTTCTGCATCTCATGACAGGACATTTCGAAAAACATGGAATGACTTTTGGCTAAAGTCAGTCAAATCCAAAATAAACATGATTTATCTGGCTCTTGTCATTGCCAGATATCAGCTCATTGAGGGGAAAGAACCTCTGGCCTCGTCCTCCAATTGTTAATTGTCCATGGAAATGCTGGCACAAGCAAAAGCAATGTAATTGATATTCTTTCAATTATTACATAACACTCTCAATGAGCTGAAATGAAATTGACAATCAATATATTCTGAGACCTCACGGGCAAATCACTAAAACAATGCAAAAATCGGTCTTCGCTCAGCATCACAGGTAGAACAACTTTTAATCTATATAAATTTCAAAAGATTTTACCTTTGCAAATTCAGATCTTATTCAAGTTTTTCAATCATGCAAATTTATTGTTGTGGTGCAGAATTTGGAATCGAATTTCTGGTTTTCTTTGCCCAACGTTAATATAACTCAAGAAAAATGGCTACGATTACCCACCAGAGTACCTCAAAGCATTTAAGAGCACAGAAACCTATCAGCTCTTCATGTCAGGGTGGGTCCTCGGGTGTTTCATCAGGAGGAGAAAAAAGGAGGACTCTGTCAATATAAGAAGGGTAAGTCGATATCAGCTATCAAAGATTTGCTAAAGTTAGCAATACTTTGCTGCTGTGATAATCACCCCAGTTGTCCCATAACATAGCTAGCTACTGTAGCTTACATATCTGCAAAGCAGAATGTTACGGAGGCTCCACAAACACAATGACAGTCATATAGTCAGTCTTGTATTCATTCCACAAAGTGGCAGAGATTGATTTTGGGGGTCTGTTCCAAATTACATGAAGACTCTAAAGAGAACTGTTATTTAATGAGTCCTTCTTTGTTAAAGCTCAAATTGTACAAGCAGAATAATAGTTTTTAAAAGGCTTTCTGTAATAATTGTGCAGGGAAAAGACAAAGAATATGCTGAGCCCCTAATTATGGTAGGGACAGGCACGCAGATCAATAATGATATTACTCTCCTAAACACTAGAGGTTTCCTTAGGAAAGCCCTGAGCTGTGAGAAAATGCTTAATTTGTTTCAGGCACCAATTAAAATTGTCAATATATACAACGTTAAGGAGGAGAACTTACTTCCTGGAGACCTCCTCTATGCTTCTTTGCTTTTCCATCAATGGATTTATTGGTACTCTAGTATGAGAGCAGTAAAGCCTTTGGATAAACAAGACTGGGATGGTGAGAATTTATCATTCCCATTTAAAGTCAGACTTATGATGGGAGTCAGAGCAATGCTGACCAAAGTTTAACCAAATTACTGCTCTAATCAGTTTGGAAACCACAAACTGAAAAAGTTCTTGGGTCCTTCCACTAAGATCACATGAGCTAGATTCATGGATAAACCAAAACCAATTCTCAAAAGTCTCTTCATAATTGAAGGGATATTCACCACCGCCTTCCAGTAATGAATCATTACATTTATGAAGCTATTCATCCAATACCAGCTGTCTAATCCCAGTGGTCACTAATAGCGTTTGATTAATGTAAAAACCAATACGTAATCCCAATTGATTTTACTCTGACACACAGCACGACATGTCTGATCACATTATTTCTAAGTGCTTTCTCAGAAGAATTAATTCCCTGTGGATTATAACAGTCGGAAATTTGCATTCCGGCTCGCCAGAGGATTTAAACCATTCGGAACAGATTGTATAGAATGGACTTTCGTATTATTATCCCATGTCTTTGCTAAATCTAAAGACATAAATGAAGAGGTATTATGGGAAGAGCATTCCTAAAAATGATGTGGGGGGAAAATGCAAAGAAGACATGAAAACCCTGATGACTGGTGAAGGCACTTGGCGGAGTGAGAAAAGTCCAGGATTACTAATGCGAGACATTGAAATGTCCTGGATGACTGAAAATTTTAATGACACCTTCAAGACCTGGTTTCGGTACTTGCCAGACCCAACTTTTCAGATGATGACTGAGCTAATACAACATGGTCCAAAAGCCTGAGGTTACAACCAGGAGCTGTTACATTTTTTTCACAAGATATTTTTACACTGATGTAAAACATGTGGCTTGATGAGGCAATTGCATAAAATCAAGGAAAGTATAATTATATACATATATATAGAAAAAGTAAAAAGTCAGCTTTAATCTCTCCAAAGCCTGGCACCAATGTCTTCTTTCCCGTCACTGATTACCAGGCACACAGTGGTGCCAAAATCCAGGACGAAGGAAGATATGGAGGAGGACAGGAATCAAGCTGAAAAACCCCTTGCTGGAATCAAAAAGACCCGAGACAGAGCTTGACCGCTCCCCCCCGCTGCATGCTACAAAGTGCCTGTATGAATTCTCTAGTTCAGGGTACTTCCCACACTGCAGTGGCCTTATTTTATAGCAGTCTCTTGGTAGCTTTTCTCCTTGGTTTGCTGCTGTCCTACTTCTGGGTATGACATACTTAGAGAAATCACATCTGCTTTCCTCATCAACTCAGTCCTAAATTAAGGAATTTACACACACACACACACACACACACACACACACACACACACACACACACACACACACACACGCTCATATTTTGATCCTGACCGAACATGAGTAGATTCCACACGTATTAAACAACCCTCTATATCTATCATATCTTGTCTCAGAGGCATGTGCATTACAGCATCTCAAACCGACTCAAAAGTACACACACACACACACACACACACACACACACACACACACACACACACCTGCCTTTAGCCACATTGTATACATACACATTGTGGTGATTTGCAGTGCTGGGATGATTCAGAGAGGTTTATGTAAGTTTAGTGTTACTTTATTAATTCTCTTGTGTCTTCTTTACATAAGAGTTGCAGTAACTGGGGCCTGTGGCTTGACCTTGAACAGCTTGCTGTGTGCTTTCTTTTGTGGGTGTAAGCCCTCTCAGCACTTGGATACAGTGTGTGTGTGTGTGTGTGTGTGTGTGTGTGTGTGTGTGTGTGTGTGTGAGACAGATTCTGATTCATTATTTACATTATTCACCCACTCACTCTGATTCATTATTCATTCTGTGTACAGACTGAGGTCTACTTTTCAGCTTGAGGGCTATCTATCTATCTATCTATCTATCTATCTATCTATCTATCTATCTATCTATCTATCTATCTATCTATCTATCTATCTATCTATCTATCTGTCTGTCCATCTATCTACCTGCCTATTTTTCTGTCTTTTTCTCCAGCCAACCATCCATTCATCCATCAGTTTTTCTGTATATCTGTTAAAGTACTTATCTATCTATCTATCTATCTATCTATCTATCTATCTATCTATCTATCTATCTATCTGTCTGTCTGTCTGTCTGTCTACCCACCTCTTTTTCCATCCATCCATCCATCCATCCATCCATCCATCCATCCATCCATCCATCCATCCATCAGTTTTTCTGTATATCTATCAAAGTACTCTATCTATCTATCTATCTATCTATCTATCTATCTATCTATCTATCTATCTATCTATCTATCTATCTATCTATCTATCTACAGTATCTATCTATCAGTCTGGCTGTACTTTGATGTACTAACCTATTTTTCTGTCTTTCTCTCCATCCATCCATCCATCCATCAGTTTTTCTGCATATAAATCAAAGTAGTTATTTGTCTGTCTGTCTGTCAGTCTGTATGTCTATCTACTTACCTATTTTCTGTCTTTCCATCCAAACATCAGTTTATCTATCTATCTATCTATCTATCTATCTATCTATCTATCTATCTATCTATCTATCTATCTATCTATCTATCTATCTATCTATCTGTCTTTCAATGTACTAACCTATTTTTCTGTCCATCCATCCATCCATCCATCCATCCATCCATCCATCCATCCATCAGTTTTTCTGTATATAAATTAAGTAGTTATTTGTCTGTCTGTCTGTACATCTATCTACTTACCTATTTTCTGTCTTTCTATCCATCCATCCATCTGTCAGTTTTTCTGTATATCTATCAAAGTGCGTATCTATCTATCTATCTATCTATCTATCTATCTATCTATCTATCTATCTATCTATCTATCTATCTATCTATCTGTCTGTCTGTCTGTCTGTCTGTCTGTCTGTCTGTCTGTCTGTCTGTACGTCTATCTACTTACCTATTTTTCTGTCTTTCTCTCCATCCAACCATCCATCCATCAGTTTTTCTGTATATCGGTCAAAGTACTTATCTGTCTGTCTGCCTGCCTGTCTGTCTATCACTGATTTCATGGTATTGAAGCTGCTTTTAAATGCACACATACTGAAATAGAATGTATTCAGATAAAACAGGCCACATAGTTGCTTGTCTTAATATATAATAATCAGTAAAGTGTGAGGATGCTGTCTGGTAACTTTTCATTTTCTTGATCACCGGTGAGTATCCCACAATGCCTAAATTCATCATAGGTAAGTGAGCAAACTTTTTTTTTGGAAAAAAAAAGTGAGGGAAATTTAAAACTCTACTCTTCCTGCTGTGGCATTTGGGTGGGAATAGGGAGAAACTCATCACTTTAAAGTGGGACAGTGCAGTAACTCTGCAGACTCTGCGACCTCCAAGATATCCACTGAAGTCACACAGGAGATTGTGCTCAACCTTGTGAATTTGCATTGTGTTGTAGTTACAGGAATAGGAGAGAGGGAGGGAGAGGGAATGACCTTCATTGTTAAATGACTGGCTTTGAAGGACTTAGTGAGTGTTTTGACGGATGTTTGTGAGCCTGTTGGCAGGTTTTTCAGACTGGGACCTCGATTATGACAGTATTTGTTATACAGAACAAAAGTGGATCTTCAAGAAGGGAAGTACAGGTGTGTCCCAGGTGTGGCTTTTTGAACACATAAAAACTCAAAAGAGGGAACTTAGATGTATGCAAGTAAATAAATACAATTAGAAGAAATTACTAGTCAACTAAAACCAATATATCCAAATAATATACTTTCTGCTTTTTGAGGGTGCCAATAATTTTGGAGTGTTACATCACAATTAAGAGGCTGAGACTGTAATCTCATTTCACACTATTCACATTCTCTACCATACTGTAATAATATTATGTATACAGTCACCTCCAAAATTATTGGCACCCTTCATTAAAATGAATAAATGTACAGTACGAGCAGTGAGTACAGCATATTCTGATTCTGTATACAATTTTATTTTCAACCATAAAAAGCTCTGGATTTGACAATAAGACTGTAGTATCATGTTCTTTCCTCAAAAGCTGGTTTCAAAATTATGGTGCTGTACAAGTCATATTGGGTGAAGCCTTCCCCTGAAGAAAATAACAATATTGAACCACTTCCTGTAATTGTATCAAGGTTGTACTGGGATCATGGAGCAGTACAGAACATCTTACCCTCCTTTATATTTTTAGTTTGGTCTGCGCTGCCCTCTGAACTGCCCTATTTCATTCAGACCACAGGTTTTCATTAGGGTTCAATTCCAGAGACCGAGACAGTCTCTGCCGTATGCTGACATTCTTAAAAGTGTGCCAATAATTTAACTTTATTCTTTAGAACTTTTATCCTAGTCAGGGTTGCTGTGGATCTGCAGTATATCTCAGGAATGCAGAGCATGAGGCGAGAATAGAACTTAGTCACTACCTACTCAGGGTTGTGGTGTTTAAAATTCATCTACTTGTTTGATTATATTCGTGGAACTAATTTCATTGGAAAATATCATGGGTAAAAATGTTTGAGTGGGATTTAAAAAAAAAACAGTCCTGTACTCTAGCTGAGACTGATTATTAACTTTCGTGATGTAGCTGAGGTTGAGGAACTGTTAGAGCCAGAATTTGCACACCATGCTTACAGTGCTGACATTTTTGCCTCAGGGGCTTACTTTTTTTCTCAACTGATTGCAAGAATGAAGAAAAATAATAATACAACCCCGATTCCTAAAAAGTTGGGACAAAGAACAAATTGTAAATAAAAACGGAATGCAATAATTTACAAATCTCAAAAACTGATATTGTATTCACAATAGAACATAGACAACATATCAAATGTCGAAAGTGAGACATTTTGAAATTTCATGCCAAATATTGGCTCATTTGAAATTTCATGACAGCAACACATCTCAAAAAAGTTGGGACAGGGGCAATAAGAGGCTGGAAAAGTTTAAGGTACAAAAAAGGAACAGCTGGAGGACCAAATTGCAACTCATTAGGTCAATTGGCAATAGGTCATTAACATGACTGGGTATAAAAAGAGCATCTTGGAGTGGCAGCGGCTCTCAGAAGTAAAGATGGGAAGAGGATCACCAATCCCCCTAATTCTGCACCGACAAATAGTGGAGCAATATCAGAAAGGAGTTCGACAGTGTAAAATTGCAAAGAGTTTGAACATATCCTCATCTACAGTGCATAATATCATCAAAAGATTCAGAGAATCTGGAAGAATCTCTGTGCGTAAGGGTCAAGGCCGGAAAACCATACTGGGTGCCTGTGATCTTCGGGCCTTTAGACGGCACTGCATCACATACAGGCATGCTTCTGTATTGGAAATCACAAAATGGGCTCAGGAATATTTCCAGAGAACATTATCTGTGAACACAATTCACCGTGCCATCCGCCATTGCCAGCTAAAACTCTATAGTTCAAAGAAGAAGCCGTATCTAAACATGATCCAGAAGCGCAGATGTCTTCTCTGGGCCAAGGCTCATTTAAAATGGACTGTGGCAAAGTGGAAAATTGTTCTGTGGTCAGACGAATCAAAATTTGAAGTTCTTTATGGAAATCAGGGACGCCGTGTCATTCGGACTAAAGAGGAGAAGGACGACCCAAGTTGTTATCAGTGCTCAGTTCAGAAGCCTGCATCTCTGATGGTATGGGGTTGCATTAGTGCATGTGGCATGGGCAGCTTACACATCTGGAAAGACACCATCAATGCTGAAAGGTATATCCAGGTTCTAGAGCAACATATGCTCCCATCCAGATGACGTCTTTTTCAGGGAAGACCTTGCATTTTCCAACATGACAATGCCAAACCACATACTGCATCAATTACAGCATCATGGCTGCGTAGAAGAAGGGTCCGGGTACTGAACTGGCCAGCCTGCAGTCCAGATCTTTCACCCATAGAAAACATTTGGCGCATCATAAAACGGAAGATACGACAAAAAAGACTTAAGACAGTTGAGCAACTAGAATCCTACATTAGACAAGAATGGGTGAACATTCCTATCCCTAAACTTGAGCAACTTGTCTCCTCAGTCCCCAGACGTTTACAGACTGTTGTAAAGAGAAAAGGGGATGTCTCACAGTGGTAAACATGGCCTTGTCCCAACTTTTTTGAGATGTGTTGTTGTCATGAAATTTAAAATCACCTAATTTTTCTCTTTAAATGATACATTTTCTCAGTTTAAACATTTGATATGTCATCTATGTTCTATTCTGAATAAAATATGGAATTTTGAAACTTCCACATCATTGCATTCTGTTTTTATTTACAATTTGTACTTTGTCCCAACTTTTTTGGAATCGGGGTTGTAATAATAGGTGGCATGGTGATGTAGTGGTTAGCACTGTCAGCTCACAGCAAGAAGGTTCTGGGTTTGAGCCCAGTAGCCGACAGGGGCCTTTCTGTGCGGAGTTTGCATGTTCTCCCCGTGTCTGTGTGGGTTTCCTCCAGGTGCTCCGGTTTTCCCCATAGTCCAAAGACATGCAGGTTAGGCTAAAAATTGATGGCTCTAAATTGATCGTAGGTGTGAATGTGAGTGTGAATGGTTGTGTCTCCATGTGTCAGCCCTGCGATGATCTGGCAACTTGTTCAGGGTGTACCCTGCCTCTCACCCATAGTCAGCTGGGATAGGCTCCAGCTTGCCTGCGATCTCGACAGGATAAGTGTTGACGGATAATGAATGGATGGATAATAATAATAAAACATTTGATTTAGGTCATGCCCACTATTGGAACACTTTTTGAAGCACTAAACAATCACAGATATTGCCAGGTATAGCCATTGTATTGCATAACATTAAAAATCGCCTTACAATCATGTCCAAATGTTTAGAGGATATTACACAGTGGCATGAAGATATTAAGTTTATCTTTGAGTGGTAAACATATTCACAATTGAGTGACGCAAGCAAGTGACATATTAATCAACACTAGAAGATAAACTTTATATCTTCGCACCCCTGTATAATGTTCTTTATATGATATAGACACATCCAAAAAATATGCAAGTTAATCAAAAGAATTTTAATTTTGAACCATTTTGACAACACGCATCCAGTCAGCGGGAAAACACTGGGAGTGATGTCATCGGAGTGAAATATCAGGAATTATTCTATCCACATTCACTGGATAGCAGCAATCACACTCTCTGATTGGTTACTCTACTACAAGGATATCAGCTCATATACTGTGAGTAGAGAAAAACAAAATGGCGGAACATGTTGCTGAACCAACTGAGGATGAAATAAAAACTCTACTTGAAAACAAAACCCCAAAAATACAAAAAAGCAACAGAATATGGAATGAAAGCATTTGATGGTAAGAATATATCTTTTTTTTCAATTATTATTTTTATTATTATTATTGTTATTATTGTAGTATTTTTCACAAATTGCTCCTGTCATTTCTCTGGTTTGTTTACAGTGGTGCTTGAAAGTTTGTGAACCCTTTAGAATTTTCTATATTTCTGCATAAATGTGACCTAAAACATCATCAGATGTCCACAAGACACAAGTCCTAAAAGTAGATAAAGAGAACCCAGTTAAACAAATGAGACAAAAATATTATATTTGGTCATTTTTCCAGTAGCCTTCTGGCTTGTCTACATGATCTTTAGCAAACTGCAGACGAGCAGCAATGTTCTTTTTGGAGAGCAGTGGCTTTCTCCTTGCAACCCTGCCATGCACACCACTGTTGTTCAGTGTTCTTCTGATGGTGGACTCATTAACATGAACATTATCCAATGTGAGAGAGGCCTTCAGTTGCTTAGAAGTTACCCTGGAGTCCTTTGTGACCTCGCCGACTATTGCACGCCTTGCTCTTGGAGTGATCTTTGTTGGTCGACCACTCCTGGGCAGGGTAACAATGGTCTTGAATTTCCTCCATTTGCACACAATCTGTCTGACTGTGGATTGGTGGAGTCCAAACTCTTTAGAGATGGTTTTGTAACCTTTTCCAGCCTGATGAGCATCAACAACGCTTTTTCTGAGGTCCTCAGGAATCTCCTTTGTTCGTGCCATGATACTTCCACAAACATGTGTTGTGAAGATCAGACTTTGATAGATCCCTGTTCTTTAAATAAAACAGGGTGCCCACTCACACCTGATTGTCATCCCATTGATTGAAAACACCTGACTCGAATTTCACCTTCAAATTAACTGCTAATCCTAGAGGTTCACATACTTTTGCCACTCACAGATATGTAATATTGGATCGTTTTCCTCAATAAATACATAACCAAGTATAACATTTTTGTCTCATTTGTTTAACTGGGTTCTTTTTATCTACTTCTAGGACTTGTGTGAAAATCTGATGCTGTTTTAGGTCATATTTATGCAGAAATATAGAAAATTCCGAAGGATTCACAAACTTTCAAGCACCACTGTATTTCCCAGTAAAACACTTGTGTCCATGTGATATAATCTTTTATGAGATCATGAGATCCTTCGTCTGTCTTGCTCCTCTGGTCCAGCCATAGTATTATTTAAAGCTAGCCAGCTAACGTCACAAGCATGCTTCATCTCTTTATTTTGGCAGCAGCGATATTTCACTTTTGACTGAGACTCAGAGCACTAAGGCATGTTTGGGACTTTGTTTCATATACAACCCTGTAAATATAATTTCGATATTGATATGAATACGTTAGCTGCCTCTAGGGTGTATATATCTGCCTTTTCTCCTTCTCCTTGCTGTTCCAGGGTCAGTGTTACACTCAGAGAGTTCAGTCTTTAACAGCAAGGTCAGTTCCAATTCCTCTGAGTCAGGCATTATTGAGCCGCTGCAGTTATGTTTAACTGGCGCCGTAGCAGCCCAGTGGGCTGAAATTACACAAATTACACAACAGCATCACATGAAGGAATGCTGAGTCAGTGATTAAAGCTAACTAAGCTTTTGATTTGCATTTACTTATGCAGTTTGTTTCTTTGTACGTTAAATGTTTAACAACCTCTCTTGGGATAAGTAAGGGCTGAACATTCCTGATTTAATGTTATGCTGTACAAATGGATGCGCAATAGAACAGTCGTTAAATTAGACAGTGATTTAATGATGATACAACCACTAATGGCAAATATTAGACACATACATAATAAGTATGTTTTCAAAACTGACATTGATTTTCTACTTTTTGATTTGCTTAATGGATGTACAGTATATTCACACAGTTTTAGTTATATGTATATATTCATACAGCTGTTTTTTTTTTTAAAAATCACTTAAAGGTGCTGACTGCAAAGTTGAATTCTGGGCAAAATGTTGTATTTCTATTGCTGTTGGAGTTTCGAGATGTTTCGCTGCTTCACACACACACACACACACACACACACACACACACACACACACACCGTGCATCCTGTGTGTAAATGTTTTACTGGGATAAAAAACGTCCCACATTTTATGATTCTGAAGATTGCCAAAGCAACTGAGTGAGCAACAATATCACGTGACCACAAGGGGGCGTGTTTGAGCTACTTTTAACCAAAACAAGTCAGCATGGGCAAACATGATGGACTCCACTCTCCAGCCAGCGAAAAAGAAAAGGAAAGCCTGCCAAGTGAGTGCAACTGCAAGATAGACCAAGGTTAGATGACGTGTCATTTTTCTGGACGGATAACTAAATCATTCTAGCTAGCGCTTAGCTATCTTAGCCTTAGAATGTATTAGTTCGACTCCACGGTAGTGAGTGAGTATAGAGTTATACACCTAATGTTTTGATCTTACAGAGAGAAAAATGATAACACAAAAGCAGGGACAGAGAAGGGATATAGTCGTCTTGTGTTTCACGGATCTATTCGTGAATATCAACCACAAATTACATCCCTGAGACTCAAAACTCTCCGAGGTCGATACAGAGTCACGATGTTTTCCACGCATCGCCATCTTGGTGTGATACCGTTCCATTATGCTAATTAGTTAAAGCTTCTCCCTTGTGTTTGGCTGTTTCCTGTTTCCATCCATAGGGCCATACTGTTTACCTCAAGAGTGAGGAAAATGGTTCCAAAATGGAGAAAAGTGACTCAGGACATCAGAATGATCACATCTCGTCTGCATGATATTGTTCTTGCGAGACATAGGAAAATGCCATGCACAATTTAAAAAAAAAAAAATTGAAAATTTCAGATGACTTTGCAGTCAGTACCTTTCACTTGTTTTGCCCTATCTTGTCCTGTCTTATGTTCTGTTCTATGCTGTCTCTTGTTTTGTTTTGTCCTGTCCTCGTCTTTCCCATTCAGTCCTTCTTAGTCTTGTCCTGTCATGCACTGTCATGTCCTTTCCTTCCCTGTTCTGTTCTGAATGTCCTGCATTGTTCTGCCCAGCCTCATCCCAACCTGTCTAATCTTACTCTACCTTGTCCTATCATGCTATGTTTTGTCTTGTCCTGTATTGTCTTTTCTTTTCTAGATAGCCCTGTATATTGATGAGATTTGGGCCTCAAGTATGTAAAGGGACCAGGATCCATGGGACCCCCCCAAAAAATGCAGGTTGTGTTTACTTTCATTCAGGTGAGAACAGAAGGTTATATATGAAGCTTGTGGAACAAAGAAAGACCATGTTGATTATTAACATGGAAGTGGTGTGATGCTTGTACAGCTCTGCACAATCCATTCATCACACCGAACTTTAAATTGGTAATTTATTTATATATTTTTGGAAATAGAGCCAAACAAGGGCGGGACGGTGGTGTAGTGGTTAGCGCTGTCACCTCACAGCAAGAAGGTCCGGGTTCGAGCCCCGTGGCCGGTGAGGGCCTTTCTGTGTGGAGTTTGCATGTTCTCCCTGTATCCGTGTGGGTTTCCTCTGGGTGCTCTGGTTTCCCCCAAAGACATACAGGTTAGGTTAACTGGTGACTCTAAATTGACCGTAGGTGTGGATGTGATTGTGAATGGTTGTCTGTGTCTATGTGTCAGCCCTGTGATGACCTGGAGACTTGTCCAGGGTGTACCCCGCCTTTCGCCCGTAGTCAGCTGGGATAGGCTCCAGCTTGCCTGCGACCCTGTAGAACAGGATAAAGCGGCTAGAGATAATGAGAGATGAGAACCAAACAAGCCCTGTGATGGACTGGTGCCTGATCCAGGGTGTACTCCTGTGGTTTCTGAGATCTGTCCTGAATTCCTCCTGGTTCACAATGAGAGGTGACTGTTGTGAAGTTCTCCATGTGCTTTTGATTATGCTTTGCCATGTGGCTTTGTTTTGGGTTTGGTCCTGTCTTTGCCATGTCATGTCAATGAGCTGTTATCCACTGTGTTCATGATTTGGTGTTAGCTGTCCCTTGTTGAGCTTGTTTGCTTATACCTTGGTGTGTCTATTTCTCATTGCAAAGTCTTGCCAATTGTATTGTACATTTTTTGAGCCTTGTTTTCTGTCTTCTATCTTGTCTTACTTTTGACCCATGCCTGTTTATTTGACTTACCCCTTGGATAAGCAGATGATTTTCTTTGTCTGTTGGCACTCTGAGCCCCTTTGAATCTCTGACTATGATTCCTGGATCACCCTGAATAAAGCTCACAGCAAGCACATGTACTTGACTCTTGCCTCATTATCCCAGGTTATAAGGTCCATGAGAAAACAAGACTGTCATTGATGGCATAGCTCACTCCAGCGCAGATCTGGGTAGAAGTTATATGCACCCTAGGTACCCCTATGTACCTTCATGCCAGAAAGAAACAAAATCGGTGAAGAATGAGGAAGAAGAAGCAATTTGTGTGGAAACTGCTTGTAGGGCTTAATTACGCCATATCTTCATTATTAATTGCAATTATGCAAATTTGGGTAGAAGCCGTATGCAGCCCAGGCAGACCTACCTTTCTGCCAAAAAGAATAAAAATTGGTGAAGAATTGAAAGAGAAGAAGCGATTTTCATGTAATGTGGACGACACTGGATGGACGATGGATGACAGATGACAGACGGATGACGGACAACACATGATGGCATAAGCTCATCGCCCTTCAGCCAGATGAGCTAATACCTGTGGGGTCAGACAGATTTTGGTCAATGTTTCTTTGGCATTGGTCCTCTCAGAAAACAGACCTGGGCACATATCTAGCTTCAACTGGCTTTAATCTTATCCTCGAGAAAAGATAGAAATGAAGTGCATTACAGTGCTGCTAGAAAGCTTGTGAAGCCTTTAAAATTTTCTGTATTTCTGCATAGATTTGACCTGAAATGTGATTTTCATCAGTTTTAAGGGCGGCATGGTGGTGTAGTGGTTAGTGCTGTCACCTCACAGCAAGAAGGTCCGGGTTCGAGCCCCGTGGCCAGCGAGGGCATTTCTGTGCAGAGTTTGCATGTTCTCCCCGTGTCCACGTGGGTTTCCTCCGGGTGCTCCGGTTTTCCCCACAGTCCAAAGACATGCAGGTTAGGTTAACTGGTGACTCTAAATTGACCATAGGTGTGAATGTGAGTGTGAATGGTTGTCTGTGTCTATGTGTCAGCCCTGTGATGACCTGGCGACTTGTCCAGGGTGTACCCCACCTTTCGTCTGTAGTCAGCTGGGATAGGCTCCAGCTTGCCTGTGACCCTGTAGGACAGGATAAAGGGGCTAGAGATAATGAGATGAGATCAGTTTTAAACCTGGGATAAACAGAACCCAATGAGACAAATGGCGCAAAAAAAAACCCCAAAACTAATATATTAGTTTTTACATTTAGGGCAGCACGGTGGTGTGGTGGTTAGCACTGTTGCCTCACAGCAAGAAGGTCCTGGGTTCAAGCCAAGTGGCCAACGGGGGACTTTCTGTGTGGAGTTTGCATGTTCTCCCCATGTCTGCGTGGGTTTCCTCTGGGTGCTCCGATTTCCCCCACAGTTCAAACACATGCATGTTCGGCTAATTGGTGGCTCTAAATTGACCATAAGTGTGAGTGTGAATGTTTGTCACTATGTGTCAGCCCTGCAATGATCTGGTGACTTGTCCAGGGTGTACCCTGCCTCTCGCCCATAGTCAGCTGGGATAGGCTCTAGCTTGCCCGCAACCCTGCACAGGATAAGCAGTTATGGATAATGGATGGATGTTTCAATCAAGGGGATGGTAATCAGGTGTAAGTTTTGCAGGCCTGCCCATGTTTCAAGAACATAAATGTGGGTCTTCAGTATCAATGCCTGGGCTTCACTACACAGGTTTATGGAAATGTTCCATGCCTTGGTGATTCCTCAAGACCTCAGAAAAGAAGTTATCAATGCTCACCAGGCTTGAAAAGGTTACAAAGCCAGGAAAAATCTTTCTCACCCAATGCATTGCACAAATATATGCAGAACTACAGAAAATTGTAAAGGGTTCACAGTCTTTCTAGTGGCACTCTATTTGCACAAGTTCATTTCTTTCTTACTCCATGGTGATCAATAACCTCACAAAACCTCACAAATAAGCATTCCTGTTTCCTGTCTCCAGCGCTCCATTGTGCCATTCTGTAACATTTCTCCGTTTCATGGGCTGCTTGAATGTTTTGCAGTGGGGATTCGGTGAAGAAGAACATGGTGCAGAATGAATAAACGTGCCTTTCGATCTGTAGCCCAACCTCATGCCGAATATTTCCTGCTCACACAGGCAGCCTTGGAGTCATAAAACATTTTCATTTCACTTCTTTTCACATCGCTGCTTTTTCTCTGTTCTGTGGAAGAAAAATTAGAAGAGAAAATCACAAATGGTCATGTCTTTTTTTCATTATTATAGGCTATTAAAAGAAGCTAAGATGTAATGTTACACTTTGGAGTTATCAAAGCATTATTTTATGAAAAAAAACAAAACAAAACTAGAAATCATAATGTGCTGGTGCTCAATGGCTAACGGTCATTATCAGGAACCAAAGTGAATGGCGCAATACTACAAGGCTGAGATGTTCTTCCAGGAAAGTGGAAAGAAGGAGGAATCTGATCCCTCTCACTTTTCCCCTTTCACAACAAAGAATATCTGATCATGATGTGACACCTTGCCTCCACATCTGATGTATAGGAGCTACTCGACCTTGTGAGTGAATAACGAGCGCCATCATCGTATCAAATAGCACCAGTGTAACATGAGCTTCAGAAAGTTGCAAAGTCACTGCTTTCTCATTTTAGCAGCAGCAGTAACGGCTGTTTTATTTCCCACCTCCTATCCTTGCACTCGTGTCTTCTGGAGTTTAAAAGCACAGCAGATTGGTCTTTCAGTGCAATATAAAAGATGTCTAATTTAAAAAAAAAAAAACGCTTTCATATTGGTATATTTGTCATGCATATGTGTCCATTGGCTCAGAAGAAATCCACATGAACTTGAGTCCTTGAACAAATTGCAAATGGCAGCATTTTATTCCTGGTAAATTTCAAGTTTGGGAACATTTTATGTATTTGCATTATGTCTAATACGCACATATGCAATGGGGCTTCTGTTCATTTCCAGTTGAACTGAATCATCAAATCTCAGCAGGCTTGTGAAAATAGAATTCATTCAATAAACCTCACTGCTATTGTTTATTCAAGCACACAAAGCCACATTACATTTTTTATGGGGCATTTGAAGCTGACAAAATGGAGATGTCCAATAACTGAAGTTTGGGGGGAAAAAAAACCACACCTGGGACTCCTTGCTCATATATTTTCCCTGCCTGCCTCATCTGATCTCAGATCCCCCAGCTCCCTAAGTCCTCCATGTTCTCCATGAATCCTCTCTCAAAGCTGTCTGCATTCAGTCAGAATGTAATAATAATACATGATACAAGCTTCAAAATTTGATTCAACATGAGTGGTACAGTGGTTAGCACTGTCAGCTCACAGCAAGAAGATTCTGGGTTCGAACCTCTCCATGTCTGGATCGGCTTCTTCGTACAGTCCAAAGGTCAACTGGCGGCTCTAAATTGCCAAAAGGTAAGAACATTAATGTGAGCAACCTTACCAGGGTGAACCCGACCTCTTGCCTGAAGTCAGCTGGGATTGGCTCCACCTCTCCTGCAACCCTGATGGATAAGCAGTATTGAAAATGGATGGTTGGATCATGGGCAGCACAGTGGTGCAGTGGTTAGCACTGCTGCCTCACAGCAAGAAAGTCCTGGGTTTGAGCCCAGCAGCCGGCGAGGTGGCCAACGGGGGAGTTTCTGTGTGAAGTTTGCATGTTCTCCCTATGTCTACGTGGGGTTCCTCCGGGTGCTCCGGTTTCCTCCACAGTCCAAAGACATGAAGGTTAGGCTAATTTGTGGCTGTAAATTGACCGTAGGTGTGAATGTGAGTGTGTCACATTGTCAGCTCTGCGATGACCTGGTGACTTGTCCAGGGTGTACCCCACCTCTTGCCCATAGTCAGCTGGGATAGGCTCCAGCTTGCCTGCGACCCTGTAGAACAGGAAAAGTGGCTACAGATAATGGATGGATGGTTGGATCATATACTGGTGTCTCGAAGTTATATGATTGTCAGTACAAAAAAAAAAAAGCATTTCCTAAATATGTATGGGTGGCACAGTGATGTAGTGGTTGGTACTGTTGCCTCACAGTAAGAAGATTCTGGGTTCAAGCCCAATGGCCGATGGAGGCCTTTCTGTGTGGAGTTTGCATGTTTTCCCCGTGTCTGCGTGGGTTTCCTCTGGGTGCTCTGGTTTCCCCTACAGTCCAAAGACCTGCAGGTTAGGTTAATTGGTGGCTCTAAATTGATCGTAGATGTGTGAATGGTTGAATCTTTTTTGCTTGTCTCTATGTGTCAGTGACTTGTCCAGGGTATACCCCACCTCTCGCCCATAGTCAGCTGGGATAGGCTCCAGTTTGCCCGCAACCCTGCACAGGATAAGCAGTTATGGATAATGGATGAGTAAATTTGTATGTATTGTGCCATAGGTTTCTCTTTTCAGTTGATTAAATCCGTCAGCATTCTAAAAGTACAATCATTGACCCAAGCTTTATCTCAGTGTTTGAGTGGGTCCTTCAGACTCTTAGCCGCATCAAACAAAAGAAAACCTGTGCATTAAATTGGAGCAAAATTAAACATGGTTAATGAAACACAAGCTCTCTGGATAAACATTCACTGGTTTGACTCTCAGGGGGGATTGTTGAGTTGAAGCATTGCTCAGAAATGTCCACAAGCACCGGTGACTGGTGGTTTTCTCCACCTACACAGACGGTCTGCGCCGGCTACTCAATCCCAGAAAAAAACAAAACAAAACACCTTGCCTTTCACTGTTCAAGTGATTTATATAGTCTCTGCTGCCCATAATTTGCTGCAAATCCAATTATTCCACCAAGAAATTGTCTTCGATTTGGATCTAGCAAGACTGGAAGCAACGCCATATTCGTTGATTGATTCTCGCGCTCTGATTGGCTGAGCTGGACCATATGACCATGCCATAGCGTATGTAGTTATGTTACAGAACCAGACAGCATACTACAGAGAGTAACTAAGAAAGCCAAGCACACACACACATCTGGAGGGAAATTTCATACATATTTTGCAAGCATTTTACAGGGAAATGGTTAGTAATTTATGAGCTGAGAATGCACCAGAAGTCACCAGAAAGCAAGGAAATTTCAAAGTTTTCTGGAGGGGCATGCCCCCAGACCTCCCAACATTAGCATGTTTTTGGCACACTATTGCTGCTTTGCAGCCGCAAATTCCAAAGCGACCTATTCTTCTTTTTTTTTTTTTTTTTTTTAGCTGGCTACTTCAGATTTTCTGGAGAACCCTGATTGTTAGGTTGAGGATTCCAAAAAAGCCATGTTTTTAGTCTTTGACGATCAAGTCATCATCATCATCATCATCAAAAGCAAACTGTTCTCAGAGCATGGCTGCTTGCACGGCAGCGCAAAACCTCTCCCTATCCATTGCCATTCTTCCTGCTTGTTCTATAGGTCCTAGGGCATCTGTGACAGTCTTTTCCCATCTCACTGATGGTCTTCCTCTCCATCTCTTTCCTGGGATATGTGCCTCTAGAGCAGTCTTCTCTATGCTATCATGGTGTTTGATGTGGCCAAAGTATGTTAGCTTCCGCTTCTTTATATAATGCAGTAGCCAGTCATCTTTAATTTTTAGCTCTGCCGTAATGCTATCATTCATTCTTCTTTGTAGCCAGGAGACACAAATTTCCCGATAGCACTTGTTCTCGAATGCTGTTATACGTTTCTCATCTGATTTGCGTAGCACCCAAGTCTCACACGCATATGTAGCTACTGGAAAAAAACAAAACAAAACCTAAGCATTTGCATCTTTGTCCACTTGTCTTGGCCTTGCCACAGCTTCTTCATATCATTCAAGGCCCTCAGTCCCATTGCTAGTCTACATCTAATTTCACTGCTGTTATCTCCTTTACTTTCAATCCTGACACCAAGGTACGTAAAATGGTTGACTTCTTCTAGTCTAGAGCCTTCTATCGAAAGGTTTGTCACATTTTGGTTGTCTTGGCCTCCTTCTATAGCCATTACTTTTGTCTTTTTTGCATTCATCTTCAGTCCATATGCCCCACTTCGCTCGTTCATCATATTGACATAGGTGGCTAAGCCAGTTCTGTTCTTGGAGAGCAAAACAATATCATCTGCATTGCGGAGATCACCCAGCATTGTTCTACCAATGCAAAGAAGGTCATAATTACCTACATGATCATAGTCCATTACCTCTCTCAAAACAGCTAATATAATTTTATGCTTTATGTATTCAGTTAATCCAGATTAAATAAGCAGAATCGCATTACCTTTCATTGCCATGGATCATTCCTAAAATGCCCTTGTTGCACAAGCTCATTCACAAAAGTACAAATGACACAAGATGGATGATTCGAGGTCTCACTTTATTGCGAAAATCTGTATTTTGTTAAAATGAGTAACTAAAGAGTTGTACATCTTGGGTATATCTCTTGAATTACTAGTCGTTTTGAAGTAACTGATATGATAATAAAGACAGATGCCAAGCATGTCTCAATCTCATTTATTTCTGTTTGGTACTAAGCACATATTTTTGCAAATAAGTCATACAATTCTGAAAAGAGATCTCTACTGCCAGCATTTTATGTTGAGATACACTACCGTTCAAAAGTTTGGGGTCACCCAGACAATTTTGTGTTTTCCATGAAAAGTCACACTTTTATTTACCACCATAAGTTGCAAAATGAATAGAAAATATAGTCAAGACATTTTTCTGGCCATTTTGAGCATTTAATCGACCCCACAAATGTGATGCTCCAGAAACTCAATCTGCTCAAAGGAAGGTCAGTTTTATAGCTTCTCTAAAGAGCTCAACTTTTTCAGCTGTGCTAACATGATTGTACAAGGGTTTTCTAATCATCCATTAGCCTTCTGAGGCAATAAGCAAACACATTGTACTGTACCATTAGAACACTGGAGTGATAGTTGCTGGAAATGCGCCTCTATACACCTATGTAGATATTGCACCAAAAACCAGACATTTAGTAGAATTTAGCTAGAATAGTTATTTGCCACATTAGCAATGTATAGAGTGTATTTCTGATTAGTTTAAAGTGATCTTCATTGAAAAGAACAGTGCTTTTCTTTCAAAAATAAGGAAATTTCAAAGTGACCCCAAACTTTTGAACAGTATTGTACATATAAAACTAGAAGGGCAAACGGTACAGTGCATACCCCCACCAAGTCACATTATCAATGTCAAAATCAAATCACTTTAACCTAGGATAATACTAAAGCTGTACACCAAATTTTATCCAAATCCGTTCACTACTTTTTGAATTACTTTGGGAACAGACAAAACAACAACAACAAAAACTCCTGGGTCTGCATACATATATCTAGATCTTGGATACATATACATATCTAGATTTGCATCAGAATTGAATTGGTTGTTCCTTGATCCATGGCCCATATTTCCACCAAATTTCATCCAAATCTGTTCACTAATTTTTTAATTACTTTGGGAAAAGACAAAAAAAAAAATCCTGGATCTGCATGCATATCTGGATCCTGGATCCATGTACATATCCGGATTCGTATCAAAATTGAATCAATTGTTCCTTGGCCCATGGCCCACCCTTCCACCAAATTCCATCAAAATCTGTTCACTACTTTTCAAGTTACATTGGGAAAAGTCAAACAAATGTAGGTGAAAACGGTGGAGGTATAAATAACAATTTCATAAGACACTATCCCCCCCCCCTTGATATACGTAAAAGTTAATACAAAAAAGTGCAAGTATTATCATCTCAAATGATAAAAGATCTGGATAGCTTAGACTGCTCTAGAAAAAAAAAAAGATGTGGCATGTATGGAAAGCCCTTATACTAACCAGGATATAAGAGCTTAAAAGTAAAGGTTGTGAAATTACCCTGAAAATAGCCCAGGATTCATAGGGTTAACCCTTTCACCACTGCAGACCGCTATTCCAGTCACATTGTAGTTGGGAAATCCCTTCTGGAAAAAGTTATGCAGTGGTGAACGGGTTTATCTAATATTGTTGTGCATTCCTCCTCCACTTCAAAATACTATATCAATTTATGCCCCTTAGTTAAATCTCAGATTAGTATTGGCATCTTGGATTCAAGCTTGGATCAGTTAATATTAGCATTTTGTCCATCTTTGTAATTATAAGACATCAGTTTCTGTGAGTCAGAGAGGTGTTGGTGCCTCACGGCTCCTGTCTCACTGACACTGGATCTAATCTTGTTATTGATTTTGGATGTTACAAATACATGGCGATGAAGAGTGACAGTTTAACCTGAACCACTTCATTATCATGAAATGTGGTGCAATTTAATGATTGAGTAAATCACAAGCTGAAGGCAAATTACCAAAACACACAAACAAACATGAGCTTCAAGACGATGCCTCAGCCCTCTTGTCACTTAGTGCTGAGATCCAAATTGGCATGTGTGTGGTTTGATGGACATGTGGAGGCTTCATCCATCCAAAACTGCAGCGTAGATGCTGAGGAGGCAGGTTACATCACTAAACAAGAACAGTTGCCTTCTTTCACAATGTAGCTTTGGGATCATACCAAATATTGAGCTTCATTTCTGTTTGTTTGTGCATTTTTTTTAAAGTTCTGTCATAACACGAGGAATAAGGAATGGTTTTGCTCTCATTTTGCAAAACTCCGGTTCAGGACCTGCACTGGACATCAGAAGGTGGTGGGTTCAAATCCCAGGAATGCTAAAAAGCCTCTCTTAGGCTTTTTAACTGCTCAGACTGGAGTAGATTGAATTCAGCCTTGGATAAATGTGACTATAAAATGGATACATGTCATGAATGACCATTATGTTAATAATACATTAACAAGCACCAGATTTGTGAACAGATTGAAGAAGTGCGTAATTGTTGATCTAGAGAATTATTCTGTGATGATACGTCTTTAACATTTCAGGAAGGGGTTTCTGTTATCAGTACTTTGTAATAGAGGTAAAACAAAAGAGAATAAAAGAGAGGTTAGTGAGAGAATAGTTATTTATAGCTGTGATATAACGAAAATGAGAAATGGTTGGGAAATTCTCATCTCATCTCATTATCTCTAGCCACTTTATCCTGTCCTACAGGGTCGCAGGCAAGCTGGAGCCTATCCCAGCTGACTATGGGCGAGAGGCAGGGTACACCCTGGACAAGTCACCAGGTCATCACAGGGCTGACACATGGAGACAAACAACCATTCACACTCACATTCACACCTACGGTCAATTTAGAGTCACCAGTTAACCTAACCTGCATGTCTTTGGACTGTGGGGGAAACCGGAGCACCCAGAGGAAACCCATGCGGGCACAGGGAGAACATGCAAACTCCACACAGAAAGGTCCTCGATGGCCACGGGGCTCGAACCCGGACCTTCTTGCTGTGAGGCGACGGCGCTAACCACTACACTACCGTGCTGCCCTGGTTGGTAAATTATTTCTGTAATTTGTAAGAGGAATAAAACATGTCAAGAAAATAATCTGCTTTTTGTCAAGCTGCATCACAACATACAACAGTTGATTATTTTCCGATAACAGCATGGCTCTTTGTGTTTTATTCTTTACTCTATAGCAGCATAGTAAGTAATCACCAACTTTTTTTATTATTATTTAAAAGACCAATCTTGACTGACCAAGACCTATGAGCTGAACATTGGTAGAACATTTCTTTTCCCCTAGATGGTTTAAGTACTTTGCAAAAGCAATCTTTTCAGACATTGTGTCTCAACAGAAATGAAGATGCTATCAAGTCTTGATTAATGTCACAAATAAGAGCATCCATCCATCCATCTATTCATCCATCCATCCATTATCTGTAACTGCTTATCCTGTACAGGATCGCGGACAAGCTGGAGCCTATCCCAGCTGACTATGGGCGAGAGGCAGGGTACACCCTGGACAAGTCACCAGATCATCACAGGGCTGGCACATGGACACAAACAACCATTCACACTTACTTTCACACCTACGGTCAATTTAGAGCCACCAATTAACCTAACCTTATGTCTTTGGATTGTGGGGGAAACCGGAACACCCGGAGGAAACCCATGCAGACAGGGGGAGAACATACAAACTTCACACAGAAAGGCCCCCGTCAGCCACTGGGCTCGAACCCAGAACCTTCTTGCTGTGAGGTGACAGTGCTAACCACTACACCACCATGCCACCCCCTCCCAAGTCAAATGGCTAGTCTAAATTGGCCCTAGGTGTGAATGTACAGTATATCTCAGGTGGATTCCAGCTACATGTACTGTGATAGGCTACAGACCCCTTATGACCCTAACCAGGATCAAGATCCATCCATTATCTGTAACCGCTTATCCTGTTCAGGGTTGCAGGCAAGCTGGAGCCTATCCCAGTTGACTATGGGCGAGAGGCAGGGTACACCCTGGACAAGTCACCAGATCATCGCAGGGGTGACACATGGAGACAAACATCCATTCACACTCACGTTCACACCTACAGTCAATTTAGCACCACCAATTAACCTAACCTGCATGTCTTTGGACTGTGGGGGAAACCAGAGCACCTGGAGGAAACCCACGCAGACATGGGGAGAACATACAAACTCCACACAGAAAGGCCTCCGTTGACCGCTGAGCTCGAACCCAGAACCTTCTTGCTGTGAGGCAACAGTGCTAACCACTACACCACCGTACCGCCCCCAAATAAGAGCAACTAATCAGAATATTAGTCAAAGACTTTCTTCTATTTTTTTAAGGTTTCACATACAACGCTGTGCATTTCTTGAGTCTGTATTAATACAAATAACCAACGAATTTGCCCATCAAGCTTTTGAATTCATTTTGTAAGCTTGCCTAGCTAGTTATAACCAAAAACACAAACATGGGAGTGCACTGAAGCTTTTACTTGCATGATTATTCAAATTAATTAGTGATTCATAAGTAGGGATTTATGATACACTCTCAGAAAATAAAGTACATTACTGTACCTTTAGGGGTACAACAGCTTGTCACTGGATCAGTACCCTCTAAGGTATTGATTTGTACCCTTTATATACTGCTTGTAAACTTATGTACCTTTCTGGCCCTAAAAAGGTCCATATGTTTACTTTGAGGTACAATAATGAGCCCTAGGGGGTACATTAACATAGATCGTACCTTGAGGAACAGAAATGGACTCCTACTGTATGCCTATTTCTTACAGAGAAGAAGAACAAGCCTTTATTTATCACATGTGCACTCAAGCACAGACTTAAACACTGTGAAATTCCTGCACTGTATTTAACCCATCTGAAGCAGTGAACACACACATGTGCACACAAGTGAGCAACAAACACATGCACATACCCAGAGCAGTGGGCAGCTATGCTACAGCACCCAGGGAGCAGTTGGGGGTTAGGTGCCTTGCATAAGGGCACTTCAGCCCAACCTCAGGCCAAGGCTGCCCCATGTTAACCTAACCACATGCCTTTGAGCTGTAGGGGAAACCAGAGCATCCAGAGGAAACCCACACAGACAACATGCAAACTCCACACAGAAAGGTCCCCGTTGGCCACTGGGCTCAAACCCAGAACCTTCTTGCTGTGAGGCAACAGTGCTAACCACTACACTATCATGCCGCCCAGTAGCTGAGTGCTAAAGCAGGCATTCTTTTGGATTGCATTTATTTATTTATTTGTTTATTTTTTGATGAACATATTTAACCCACTGTCACAATTACAACTTTTTTTTTGTATAGAACATGACATGGAGCTTGTAGTTACCTCTGGCAACTTTGTTGGACGAGGTTATGTTTCCGCCTACATTTGTGACTTGCGAAAATCGGAGATTTTTGCAAGTATGTTGATTTGTCTGTTTGTTTGTTGGTGCTCTAGCGTCATCATTTCTTGACCAATCTTCACCAAAATGCACAGGACAACTCAGTAGGGTCACACAGAGACATCATTATTTTTGGTGGGTCAAGGTCACCAAGGTCATATCTTCTAAAAACACCTAATCGGCCATGACTTCCATTTCTTTGTGATTTTCTCAAGTATTGTGCTCTCCACAAATTTTTGTTTGTTTGTTTGTTTGCTGGGCGGCACGGTGGTGTAGTGGTTAGCGCTGTCGCCTCACAGCAAGAAGGTCCTGGGTTCGAGCCCCGGGGCCGGCGAGGGCCTTTCTGTGCGGAGTTTGCATGTTCTCCCTGTGTCCGCGTGGGTTTCCTCCGGGTGCTCCGGTTTCCCCCACAGTCCAAAGACATGCAGGTTAGGTTAACTGGGGACTCTAAATTGACCGTAGGTGTGAATGTGAGTATGAATGGTTGTCTGTGTCTATGTGTCAGCCCTGTGATGACCTGGCGACTTGTCCAGGGTGTACCCCGCCTTTCGCCCGTAGTCAGCTGGGATAGGCTCCAGCTTGCCTGCGACCCTGTAGAAGGATAAAGCGGCTAGAGATAATGAATGAATGAATGAATGCTTGTTTGTTTGTTCCCCAAGTAACTCAAAAAGTATTGAACAGATTTTGATGAAACTTTAAGGAAATGTGATCCCTGGACCAAGGAACAATTGATTAAATTTTGACACAAATCTGGATATGTATGCGGATCCATGGTAATTTCACGACCTTTACTTTTAAACTCTTATACCCTGGTTAGTATAAAGGCTTTCCAATTATGCTGCATCTTTTTTTTTTTCCAGAGCAGTCTAAGCTATCCAGATCTTCCATCATTTGAGATGATAATACTTGCATATTTTTTTGTATCAACCTTTACGTATATCAAGGGGGAAAAAATAGCATCTTATGAAATTATTTTTACCTCCACCAACTTTGTTGAAGGAGGTTGTGTTTTTGCCTCCATTTGCTTGACTTTTCCCAATGTAACTTGAAAAATAGTGAACAGATTTGGATGAAATTTGATGGAAAGGTGTGCCATGGGCCAAGGAACAATTGATTCAATTTTGATACAAATCCAGATATGTATGTGGATCCAGGACCAAGATATGCATGCAGGTCCAGGATTTTTTTCTCTGTTCCCAAAATAATTCCAAAAGTAGTGAAGAAATTTGGTGGAAAGGTGTGCCATGGGCCAAGGAACAATTGATTAAATTTTGACGCAAATCTGGATATGTATGCGGATCCAGGATTTTTTTTGGCTGTTCCTAACGTAACTCAAAAAGTAGTGAATGGATTTGGATGAAATTTGGTGTCCAGCTTTAGTATTATCCTCAGTTCAAGTGATTTGATTTTGATGTTGATAATACGTGGCTTGTTGGAGGTACACACTCTACTCTACTGAGTTGTTACTGTGTAATCATGTGTCTGGGAGAGAGTTAAAGAGAGAAGGAGAGAAAAGAGAAAAGTTTTGTTTGCGTGCATAACTCCAAAGCAAAGCCAGCACATTGTCTGAGACTTGTGCTAAATGAAGTGCTTGTTCTGGTAAATTACGTGATAGAGTCCTTGCTATTTGGCCGAGTTTATTTTTACCCATAAGTCCTGGCAACGCTGCCTGAATGGGGCAGGGCTGTTAATTGGCAGTGTTTTCCCTTGAATTAAGGCTCTGATTTCCTTCTGTTTGGTTTTCTCAGACACGCTAGAGGAGTGATAGGCGTTATTTGAGACAAATGAGCCAAAGTCATCACAGTGATACAATAAGTGAAAGATTGGGGAGAGAGAAACGCATGAACATATGGATTTATTAAAAAAATATAGAAAAGGAAACAGACCTGGAAGCTGTGAAAGGGGTCTTTGTTGATCCTTCAATAATGTGCAATCTTTAAATAACCTCAGGTTAGCACTGGAATGAGAGATTTTGATCAGAATTCTTCAGGGATGACAAATGGCATTGACATTTGCATTTGCAGCTATAGTAATGATATCTGCTTCCCCCTTTATATAAAGGAGTTATTTGAGTAGGCAGGTGTTAGCCATTTTTTAAAATACACATCTGAGTGCAATTTAATAAGCACGTGGACTGCTGAACTGCTCGTTTTCACATCTGCATCAGGTATTTTCTTCTCTGCTTGCCTTCTTGTAATGCCATTTGGTCAGCTCTTTAACTACTGTTGTAATAAAGGAAGCTTTGAGACGTTTGCGGATTAACATTATCTTCATGCTAATTCCGTTGAAGTCAATAATTATAGTACAGTTCAACACCCAGGCGTGGAAGTTCCATTGATGAGTAAATCCAAGATCATAATCAAAACCATGAAAAATTTGCACAGCGAAATTTGCAATGCGAATATTTTTTGTTCTGTTCTGTTGCGTGCTCATTACACTCTAATTTCCAACAGCCATGACTGTCAGTAGTGTCCTGAGTGAATGGTGGATTCATCTCGCAGTGATGAAGACAATAATTACAAACATGCTCTGAAGAAAGAGAAAGTTTCGGGTACAAACGACAGGGAGAGTTTAATAATCTCCTGAAATAGTTGAAGCTGAGAGACGGGATGCTGGACAACAAGAAATTAAGCAATGCTCACGGTGTTGTGTGTTCATGGGTTAAATAATAATCTCTCTCTCTCTCTCTCTTTCTATCTCTCTCTCTCTGTCAAATAGCACCACTCACTCGCATTCAGACTGCTTTGTGCGCTTGCAAATCTTCTGCTGACAGATACAAAATCTGAAAGTGAAATGAATAAATACTGCTTTCAAATCAAAAGACTGCACTCTTAATTAAATACAGGAATACACTACTGTTCAAAAGTTTGGGGTCACCCAGACAATTTTGTGTTTTCCATGAAAAGTCACACTTTTATTTCCCACCGTAAGTTGTAAAATGAATAGAAAATATAGTCAAGACATTTTTCTGGCCATTTTGAGCATTTAATCGACCCCACAAATGTGATGCTCCAGAAACTCGATCTGCTCAAAGGAAGGTCAGTTTTATAGCTTCTCTAAAGAGCTAAACTGTTTTCAGCTGCGCTAACATGATTATACAAGGGTTTTCTAATCATCCATTAGCCTTCTGAGGCAATGAGCAAACACATTGTACCATTAGAACCAGGGCTTTGAACCGGTTCAAGGAACGAAAACGAAAACCGGGAACTTTTTCTATTTCACATGGAACAGAAACGAAACCAGAAACTTTATTATTTTTTATGTTCCGGAACAGAAATGCTTATTAAAAATAATGGTAACCGGTTAATACCGGTTTTTATTTCGTTCCTCAAAGTTTCCGTAGCCTACAAATAAAAAAGTCATTCTTCTCCTGCACAAGTTTCTATGACCCGCTGGGGTTCACTTCCTGTGTGACGGTCGCTGATTGAATGGAGAGAGCGGGAAGGTGGACTACTATCACGTCTCCATTACTGAGTGTCTGAGCAAAGAAGAGCCTGAACGATGCAACCTCCCTATTGGCTGTTTTGTAAAAATGTATCAGTTGTTGCCCTTCCCACGGGAATCATCGCGGGCTCGAGAGACGAGACCTGACGAGTTAGTTCGTTGGTAGCAGAACAAAATGTCTGGACACAAATTGGGTTTTCAGAAAAGGAAAGAAAATAAACAGAGGGTCGAAAATACAAAAAAGGAGGCAGAAAATGAATAACAAGTTTTAAGGTAGGATAAATGGTTACTTTTCTGAGGCAGCCCGCCGTGGCTGCAGGCTTTCAGTTGTGTCATTGAATGGTTACTTTTCTGAGGCAGCCCGCCGTGGCTGCCTGCAGGCTTATTTATTATAGCCCATTTAGTTAAAATAGTTGATATAAAATGTTTATAGTTATAGTTATGTGATGGTTGTCCTGATTTAGACTGGTGTTTTTTTTTTGGGGGGGGTGTTGCGCGATGTTGCACCCGGGTCCAGATTAGGGCAGAACCGGCCCTGGCTACATTTCAGGTGTAGTTTGTTTTATGTATGTATGTACTTGCATAGATGTGTACTTGGTCTTCCAATATGGCGCCTAACAAAATCTCGCGGCGTGGTGACGTCATGCGGTAGCCCTCTATAGGGCCTGACTAGCCTTTGGTAACACACTAAACGAATTATCTTTCATTTTTGGCACTTTTTCTGTTTGTGTAGATGGGAAGACATACTGAGAATCCAAATTGCCAACATTTGAAATAATAATTGTTTTGAATTATTTCTTATCTTATTTAATGAAGGTTGTAATAGAATTAGCCTACATTTGGCTTAAGCTGGATGAGACAGAGACATAATTTTATAGCCATTTGTTAAACAGCTGACAGGGAACGTAATTAACCGTTCCGGGAACGAAATTTTTTTTTTCTAACCGGTTCGGGAACGTCTATTTAATGGTGGAACCCAAAACCGGAAACGTTAAAATTCCGTTTCTGTTCGGAACGAACCAATAGGAAAAAAATTCTGGTTCAAAGCCCTGAAGAACACTGGAGTGATAGTTGCTGGAAATGGGCCTCTATACACCTATGGAGATATTGCACCAAAAACCAGACATTTGCAGCTAGAATAGTCATTTACCACATTAGCAATGTATAGAGTGGATTTCTGATTAGTTTAAAGTGATCTTCATTGAAAAGAACAGTGCTTTTCTTTCAAAAATAAGGAAATTTCAAAGTGACCCCAAACTTTTGAACGGTAGTGTACAACTACTATCGCCACGTGATGTCTTTTACGCACAACGTGATTAGTTGATGCCTTTATTTGCGGTGTAAAAGCTCAGAAAAATCGACCTCGGTGCAAAAAATGTTTGTTTTTTTTCCGGTGTGGAATATTCATGTAATATTATATGGACACAAGTGTTTTACTGGGAAATACACAACTCGTATTTTTCATCCGAGCTACATCCGGGACATGGAGAACCAAAGCCGTGACATAAGTCTCTATATACCACTCATGAAGAAATCGATGATTGAGTTGTTTTGATAATTTTGGGTACTTTTTGTTTGTGAATGTGTCTATATAATAAAAAGAAAATCACAAGTTGACTTGAAGATATGAATTATATCTTCTCGTGTTGAAAAACTCGCATTTTTCATATGAAATACATCATGGCTCTGATCGACATATTTAAGTTATTCCATGAAATCAAGTCATACATGAGCTGATAGCCGATGAGGCGCGTAGCACCTAGTCGGCTATAAGCCATGTACGACGAGATTGAGTGGAATAACCTGTACTCGAGTTGAGGGGGGATGGGGGGATGCCATCCCCCCTGGAATAAAAAATGGTCAAAATCATCCCCCCTCCCTTCCCTTGAGCAATTTTATCAATAAATGTGGACATTACTTTTATTTAACATTGGAATTAGAAATGCCATTCCACGTAGCTTTGCTGAAACTGAGCAGACAATAAGCTACTGCAAGAGAGGGCACATGCAAGCGAATCGTTTGAGGAGGTGACATTCAGTTGGGGTTCCGTTATTTTTGATTTCATTCGGCGTCAGTGACAGCAACGGATTGCAGCATCATGGCCAAGCGGAGTGGACAGCAAGACCTAAGCAAGTTCGGATTTAAGATCGCAAGAAAAAACATTTCAGGAGGTAAGTCAAGAGTTACGAATATCAGTCACACTTTCTGTGAGCCCACTATCATGCTGTAAAGTTACCGATATGGAACATATCTGTGAAGATACTCAGTCGTCCAGGTACATAGTAATCTGTGGTTGGTAGAAGAGAGCAACTGGACTTGCTTGAAAAGTCTTGAAGACGTTTCGCCTCTCGTCCGAAAGGCATCATCAGTTCTGTCTGTCTAATAGGGAGTATCAAGTATTTATCCTCTCATGGATCATAATAGAATCCAAATCAGAATGCTGATGGCTGCATTGAAGGTGGCTGATAGATGTCATAGACCCCACCTCTGTTCAGTGATGGTCGTTCCAGGCTGACAAAATTGAACGATCCTCTCTGGCTAAGATGTCTGCCAGTTTTCTGGAAGTCCTCTCATACTCCCGCACTAGTCGAAGGGTACTCATCCCAAAGTGTGTAGAAACATATCTGTGAAGATACTCAGTCGTCCAGGTACATAGTAATCTGTGGTTGGTAGAAGAGAGCAACTGGACTTGCTTGAAAAGTCTTGAAGACGTTTCGCCTCTCGTCCGAAAGGCATCATCAGTTCTGATGATGCCTTTCGGACACAGATTACTATGTACCTGGACGACTGAGTATCTTCACAGATATGTTTCTACACACTTTGGGATGAGTACCCTTCGACTAGTGCGGGAGTATGAGAGGACTTCCAGAAAACTGGCAGACATCTTAGCCAGAGAGGATCGTTCAATTTTGTCAGCCTGGAACGACCATCACTGAACAGAGGTGGGGTCTATGACATCTATCAGCCACCTTCAATGCAGCCATCAGCATTCTGATTTGGATTCTATTATGATCCATGAGAGGATAAATACTTGATACTCCCTATTAGACAGACAGAACTGATGATGCCTTTCGGACGAGAGGCGAAACGTCTTCAAGACTTTTCAAGCAAGTCCAGTTGCTCTCTTCTACCAACCACAGATTACCGATATGGAACCTAATTTGTGGGCGGCGGATAACAACACAGCTATCATAATGAATGTTAGTTTGGAGTCTAGCCAGCTATCGATAGCTTACTCAGGTTCATGTTAGCTTTGATTTCTTGCATAAGGCCATTAATTTAATCAGCCTGGACGTTCGTTTGTTATTCTTCAGGCAACAAAAAGTGTTATTCAAGACAGGAAGGCTAAAATAAACGACACTAGCAGTTTTGAAGGCTTCATTGCCTCATTAGAGAGCCGGTCACAACATGTAAGGCTGATTTACAATTTACTGTTGCTTGTTTTAGCTTATTGTTTACCTACCTACGGTACCTCTGCATTTAACTCAATGTTCCCAATGTTCAGCTTTGAATAAAAATTCTATTGACTCGATATGAAAAGATTCAGTTGTTCATTTACATTGCCTGCTGAGGTTTTAATAAATTATTTACCAAACGATTTAAAAGGAAGCCCCGGGGCCGGCGAGGGCCTTTCTGTGTGGAGTTTGCATGTTCTCCCCGTGTCCGTGTAGGTTTCCTCCGGGTGCTCCGGTTTCCCCCACAGTCCAAAGACATGCAGGTTAGGTTAACTGGTGACTCTAAATTGAGCGTAGGTGTGAATGTGAGTGTGAATGGTTGTCTGTGTCTATGTGTCAGCCCTGTGATGACCTGGCGACTTGTCCAGGGTGTACCCCGCCTTTCGCCCGTAGTCAGCTGGGATAGGCTCCAGCTTGCCTGCGACCCTGTAGAAGGATAAAGCGGCTAGAGATAATGAGATGAGATGAGATGAGATGAGATGAGATGAGATTTAAAAGGAGCCTACCATGACTATGAAGTTACACTTCAAATTTGTCATCTGCATTTCACCCTAATATGGAGAATGTGGTCGGTATGTCAGCCAGGAGACTGACTAAATAGGACACATGACATCCACACTGTGCATGTTTTACAGTAAAATACCAGTGTATTATTATTTTTTTTACAACAATAAAAAGGGTACACAGTGTATACGACACACTTTATCAGCACAAAATACTGTATGGCTGGTAAATGAACAAGGTCCACAGACCTATGTTGTGTGCAAACCCTCCTAAAAGCAAACCAGTTTCCCACCAACGGACCGACCGATGGGTCGACACGCGACTAAAAATTTCACCATCCCCCCTGGTTTGATTTTACAACTCGACCACTGGGAATAACTGTTTTATTTTATCAACATTCACTGGATTTTGAGAAACGGAGCATTTTTATTTTTTGCAAATTCGATGAATAAAAACTTTATACAAAACGTCCGACAAAATCATTTCCGCTTAGAATGTAAACAAACCGGTGAAATGACAGGAGCAATTTGTGAAAAATGCTACAATAATAATAATAATAATTCTTGAAAAATAAAAAAAGATATGTTCTTAACATCAAATACTTTCATTCCATATTTTGTTGCTTTTTTTGCGGTTTTGTTTTCAAGTAGAGTTTTTATTTCGTCCTCAATTGGTTCAGCAACACTCTCCGCCATTTTGGTTTTCTCTACTCACGGTACATGAGATTATAGTCTAGTAGTAGAGTAGCCAATCAGAACATGCGATTGCTCATATCCAGTGAATGTGGACAGAATATTTCACTCAGATGACGTTACTCCCAGTGTTTTCCCGCTGACTTGGCACTCGGTGTCAAAGTGGCGAACCGGTTCAAAATTAAAATTATTTTGATTAACTTGCATATTTATTAATTTTTTTGTGGATGTGCTTATATAATATAAAGCACATTACACTGTGGTGCGAAGATATGAAGTTTATCTTCTCGTGTTGAAAATATTTTCACTCGTTCGCGTCGCTCAATCGTGAACATGTTCACCATTCAAAGATAAACTTCATCTCTTCGCACAACCGTGTAATATCCTCTATCCGTGTGAAGTCACTCATAACAAAAACAACAGTTCAAAAAGAAATATATTAACATACGAATTAATTGCACGAAGAAAAAAAAACACCTGTGGTGTTTAAAGGTGTTGAGTCTTCAGGACAGAAGAGACGCTTTGTGTCTACGGATTCAACGTAACATGACAAGTTGTATTTTTTAAACAAAAATAAGAGACAAAACACAGGTTGGTGAATGAACGATTGTTTATAGCTAACTTGACAGCATGATAACAGGAGCTAGCTTGTTTTTGAGGGCCTTCTTCAATGAAACGTAAGTATAAATGAGTGTATCGTTCTTCAAACAAATAAAACAAGTCATCACTGCTGAGTAACTGTGGTATAAGAAGAATAAAACACTTCAAGATCGAGTTCAGCTTGGTAAATGTAACTCTGCTGTATCGCACCACCCTGTCGTTTATTATTTTCCTACAACAGCGTGCCTCTACGTGTTTTATTCCGATGTGAACCAGAAATCCTGACTCTTCATCTCAAATTGTTTGGTTTCAGGTTTGTTTCAGTTCTATTTATAAAATGAAAATATACTTTTTACAAAGATTCATTAGATTCCTTGATTGATTGATTGATTGATTGATTGATTGATTGATTGATTCGTAATAATTGGAATAACTTTAATGTAATAATAGTAACTGTAGCGGGAGTAGCATTGAAGGAACTGAAGATTTGTTCTAACATCCTGACATTTCGTTCATTTTCTGCACATGGACACATGCTTTAATGCTGGACATCATGTTGTTGAGTGCTTTTGAGTGCGGGGAAGCCATGGCTTAATGGTTAGCAAAGCAGCTTGGTACTAAAAGGTTGCTGGTTTGATTCCCTGGACCAGCAGGAATGGCTGAAGTGCCCTTGAGCAAGGCATATAACCCCCAACTGCCCCCTAGGCAGCTCTGGTTATGTTGTATGTCGCGCTGGATAAAAGTGTCTGCTAAACGCTATTAATGTAATGCAATGCTTTAAACTCCAGGTGATGGACAGAGACATGAAGTTGAAGTGGAGGTTTGTTTAATTACAGTGCTTCTTATACTTCTACCAGAACTCCTATTGCTCACTCAAGCACCTGTGATGAGGTTGCCTGGATACAAAGAGTCCTTTTTTCTGTCATCACGCATTGCAATGTTTTTACACACACACATACATACAACGTACCCCTCCCTCATTTTTTCTTCCTCCAGATGCACCGATATCTCCTCATTCCCTCTCTTTGCTCTTGTCTCCACAAACAGATTGGCAAAAAGCGCAGACATTTTGATCAGATTTCAAAGAGGCCATTTTCATTTTTGTGTAATCACGCCTCAAGCCTCTGCACTTGAAATTCAGCCCATGTCCTTTTCCAGGAGTGATTTATGGTGTTTGGTAGGCCGGCGAGGGATCACCGTTGTGCAGAACAGCTTCTTTGATCTAATGCATTTAAGTTTCTTTCTCGCCACGCCTCACGTTCTCCACTCCACTTGTCTTTTCCTTTGTTATAGTTCACCGGGGATTTTCATTTCATTTTGGTAGGAGTGTGTTTCGCATCAGTGTTTGTGTCACTGCATGTAGACTGTGAGGCTGGATAATTCTTTGATCACCTGTAAGTTCTGCACAGGGGAAATATTATGTATTCTGGTTGTATTTCCTCTGTTTAAAGGGTAGAAAAGTCAGTCAGGTTGGATTTAATAGCAACACAAGTGCAACTTGTATGTTAAAATAGTCAATAAATCTCAAGCTCAAGCAATATAAATAAGTTTAAGTGAAAGGGCATGGAATGAGGACCTGGAATAATGAATGAGAATGTGACGGGAAAAAGAGGAATGGGTAAACAGTGTGTGTGTGTGTATGTGGGGGGGGGGGACCCATCATACATTTTTTGATTACTGATGTGTTGGTGACTTAAACCAGGACCAAAATATGTTTACATCTCGTTCAGTCATTCATAAAACCAGGTCTTTTACAAATTACTTGTTTTGCCTTGTGCTCCTTGTAGAATTTATGAAATATTTCTGACTTTTTTCACTCTTCATCCATTGCTATTCTCTAGTTAATTATCTTTATCATTAAAATAATTTGGAAAGTGTTCAAATTGACACTTCATTGTAGTTTTTTTGGTCATAATTTGGCCCAGTTTGGCCAATTTTCCACCTAATTTCATCAAAATCCATTCACTACGTTTTGAATTACATTGGGATCAAGATTTTTTTTTTGCCTTTTCCCAATGTAACTCAAAAATTATTGAATGGATTTTGATGAAATTTGGTGGAAAGGTGAGCCATGGGCCAAGGAACAGTTGAATAGATTTTGATGCAAATCCGGATATGTATGTGGATCTAGGATTTTTTTTTTTTGCCTGTTCCCAATGTAACTCAAAAATTAGTGAACGGATTTGGACGAAATTTGGTGTACAGCTTTAGTATTATCCTAGGTTCAAGTGATTTGAGTTTGATGTTGATAATATGTGGCTTGGTGGAGATATTCGGTCTACTTATTGGTCATAATTTGGCCAAAATTCTCTCTTGCTTTTTTTTTTTTACCTCCATCAAGTTTGTTGCCTCCGTTTTCATTCTAGATCCACATACATATCTAAATTTGTATCAAAATCTAATCAATTGTTCCTTATCCCATGGTTCAGCTTTCCACCAAATTTCATCAAAATCCATTCACTACATTTTGAGTTACATTGGGATCAAGAATTTTTTTTTTCCTTCTCCCAACATAACTCAAAAATTATTGAATGGATTTTGATGAAATTTGGTGGAAAGGTGAGCCATGGGCCAAGGAAGAATGCTTTCAATTTTAATGCAAATCTGGATATGCATGTAGATTCAGGATTTTTTTTTTTTGCCTGTTCTGAATGTAACTCAAAAATTAGTGAATGGATTTGGATGAAATTTGCTGTACAGCTTTAGTATTATCCTAGGTTCAAGTGATTTGAGTTTGATGTTGATAATGTGGCTTGGTTGAGATATTCGGTCTACTTATTGGTCATAATTTGGCCAAAATTTTCTTTTGCTTTTTTTTTTACCTCCACCAAGTGTGTTACCTCCATTTTCATTCTAGAGCCACATACATATCTAGATTTGCACCAAAATCTAATCAATTGTTCCTTATCCCATGGTTCACCTTTCCACCAAATTTTATCAAAATCCACTCACTATGTTTTGAGTTACGTTGGGATCAAGATTTTTTTTCCCTTTTCCCAGCATAACTCAAAAAGTTACAAAAATTAATTTTGATGAAATTTGGTGGAAAGGTGATCCATGGGCCAAGGAACAATTGATTTGATTTTTAATGCAAATCTGGATATGTATGTGGATCCAGGATTTTTTTGGTTTCTTCTCAATGTAACTCAAAAAGTAGTGAACAGATTTGGATGAAATTTGGTGTACAGCTTTAGTATTATCCTAGGTTCAAGTGATTTGAGTTTGATGTTGATGATATGTGTCTTGGCAGAAGTACACACTCTACCAAGTGCCCTTCTAGTTTTAACTATTTTTGGATGAAATTTCCATGCCTAATAAATCTAGCTGACTTTAAGCTAACTAAGTTGAACATAAATTGATAGATTTTATTTCACATGTTTAAACATGAAAGCAAGGGCATGATGTCAGAGCATCTTTCAGGTTGGAAAATGAAAGGGGCTGGCTCACCCTTCCAAGAAACCTTGGCATTCATTCACTGTTTTACATCCATGGATATTCCACTGTTTGAAAAATAATCCTCAAGAATTCAGCAATATCTGGAGCCATCGATCATAAATTCTAACATAAAATTGAAGATATTTGGTCAAAGTGTGAATATTTTGAATTATTTTAATCAACCCAATCCGTTTTCATTTGGTTGTTTTTCTTGTAATGGACCAGAACTACACGAAGGAAATAAAATATCCAGCATATTCGACTCAAAATGTCCAAATATGATATGTAGATTAAGAAAAAGTTTTAGATGGATTTCAAAGGGAACACTAACAGTACATTTGCTGAGGTTTTACTGCACAGAGAGCTAGCAAAGTAGCAGTCACACGCTTTCAAAACAAAAACAATGAATTGGATTCTGGGAAAGGTATGTCGGCCCTTTAAGAGGATAAGAACATTTACTAATATGAGCTCAGAGAAGGGGCGGGGCTTCCAGGGATTATCAGTTATTATTCTATCCACATTCACTGGATATGAGCAATCATGCACTCTGATTGGTTACTCTACTACTAGGCTATCAGCTCATATACCATGAGTAGAGAAAAACAAAATGGCGGTGCCTGTTGCTGAACCAACCTAGGATGAAATAAAGACTCTACTTGAAAACAAAACACCCAAAAATACAAAAAAAAGCAACAAAATATGGAATGAAAGTATTTGATCGTAAGAATGTAGCTTTTTTATTTTTCAAGAATTATTATATTATAGCATTTTCCACAAATTGCTACTGTCATTTTGCCAGTTTGTTTACATTCTAAGCAGAAATTATTTTGTCGGACGTTTTGTAAAAACGTTTTTATTTGTCGAATTTGCAAAAAATAACAATAAAAATGCTCTGTTTCTCAAGATCCAGTGAATGTCGATAGAATAAAACAGTTATTCCACTCAGTCTTGTCGTACATTGTTTATAGCCAACTCAGTGCTACGTGCCTCACCAGTTATCAGCTCATGTACGACTCGATTTCATGGATTAACTGTTAAATATCCGAGAGTTCAAAATACCGACACAATTCCAGATTGTTCTGTCAATAGGATCTACTTACTTTCCTGTCCACTCATGTCACATCGAATCATGATATTTTCGTTGTTGATTTTTTTTAAAAACAAGTCGTGTTGACAGGTCACCAATCAGACCAGAGAGGGTCAATTTAAATAAATAAATAAATAAATAAATAAATACACTACCGTTCAAAAGTTTGGGGTCACTTTGAAATGTCCTTATTTTTGAAAGAAAAGCACGGTTCTTTTCAATGAAGATCACTTTAAACTAATCAGAAATCCACTCTATACATTGCTAATGTGGTAAATGACTATTCTAGCTGCAAATGTCTGGTTTTTGGTGCAATATCTCCATAGGTGTATAGAGGCCCGTTTCCAGCAACTCTCACTCCAGTGTTCTAATCAGAGATGGGACCAAGTCACACATGTGCAAGTCTCAAGTAAGTCTCAAGTCTTAACCTTCAAGTCCCAAGTCTTTTTTGTCTTGGGCAAGTCAAGTCAAGTCAAGTCACAGGCTATGTCAAGTCAAGTCAAGTCAAGTCCTATAATAAGTCAAGTCAAGTCCAAGTCAAGTCACCTTAGGCGTATTGGCATAATTTTAGCAGCAGAATATGAATTTAATACATTGAAAAGGCAATACATAAGTAAATGTCAGTAAACATCCCTGGCACATGTGCCCAACCTGTTAAATATTTGCATTTTAAATACTCATGTTCTGTAAAATACATCATGGAATAAAACAAAACAGTAATAATGTCACAAAGTTATTTATTGATGGCAAAATTGATTGCAATATTGAAAGCCAACTAAGTTTCTCACATTGTCATCAGCCAACAAGACAGTCTGGCTAATGTACACGAACACACACGAATTTGTACTGCTCATGAACGTGTACATGTTCACAAGCTGACCATTAGCTTAACCCTGAAACAGAACAACAGGGTTGGAAGCTGCTTATGTTATTCAGCATCACGACTGCAAAGTGCACAATCAACTTACTACTACTGATATACAATATCATTAAACTTGACGTAACTACATTGCTTACCAGCATTTACATAAGAATTTCACAATAATAAACTGAATCCCTAGCTACATCTGCAACGGCTAAAATCCTCCTACCGCTCACTCTCGTGGCTAACATTGGCTAACGAGGAGTTTAGCTGCTATCACCAAATAACAACACATTAATAAACTTACTGGGCAGAATGGATCTTCAAATGCCGGACGAAATTGGAGGTCGTGGTCTGGCTGTCAGAAATAGTCACGTTGCAAATCTTGCACTGCGCCGTTCGTCGTTTACCTTCTAGGCAGTAGCCCTTGAAGCCGAAAGTGAAGACTCTTGGGATGGCTGACATGATGATATGATGTGAAATCTGTGAACACATCGTGGCATGGGGCGTGGTATATAGCCCATGCAGAGAGCGTGCCTGATGGACAGGGCAGTGACAACGCAACGGCAGTGCAATCAAAATTACTGAAGTATGTGCATATTACATTTTATTTTCACAATAAAAACACGATGGAAATAACACTCAAGTCATTGTGTGTCAAGTCAAGTCAAGTCCCGAGTCTTAAACTTCCAAGTCCGAGTCAAGTCTCAAGTATTTTCATGTTTTGTCAAGTCAAGTCACAAGTCATGAAAACAGTGACTCGAGTCGACTCAAGTCCAAGTCCCCAAGTCTCAAGTCCCCACCTCTGGTTCTAATGGTACAATGTGTTTGCTCATTGCCTCAGAAGGCTAATGGATGATTAGAAAACCCTTGTACAATCATGTTAGCACAGCTGAAAACAGTTTAGCTCTTTAGAGAAGCTATAAAACTGACCTTCCTTTGAGAAGATTGAGTTTCTGGAGCATCACATTTGTGGGGTCGATTAAATGCTCAAAATGGCCAGAAAAATGTCTTGACTATATTTTCTATTCATTTTACAACTTATGGTGGTAAATAAAAGTGTGACTTTTCATGGAAAACACAAAATTGTCTGGGTGACCCCAAACTTTTGAACGGCAGTGTAAATCTGTGAAAAAAATAAAAATAAAAAAAAACCCACTGCCCTTCTAGCCCTAGTATCTTGATGAGTTGTGTTCAATTTACTCATGTATGTAAATGTATGCAACAAGGGATCTGCTACAGAAGGCAACCTGGAGTCACTGATTTATAGCCTGTGATTTTCAGACGTTTATATTAATAATCTTCGTTACTGTATTTTTTTCCAAGTAGACGGTTTGATCTGCTGAAATAATTCACTGGATCTACTTCTAAACCAGAGTGTGCAAGTTGATGATGTGTTGCTATTGCTAATGAATTTTAAATTAATTCAAAATTTTAAAAAAATGTTAAAATGGTCTAGAAAAATAATCTACAGTATGTGATGGTGAAACTACTGAAATAAAAACAAAGCAACTTATTGAATGTATGGATGTTTTAAGGAATTTAAAAGAGTGGTGAAAAGTTCCTTCATGGTACAGTAAATACTTAGGCTTTGTTCTTTTTATTTTTAATATTTATTTTTTCAACATTTTTTTTCTTTATCATGTTCTTTTTATCATATTATTTATTAGAATCTAACTGGTTACTTAAGTCTAGTTTTTAATGATATGTAGTTTATTATATCATCATGCATACTGTATGTACAGTGGTGCTTGAAAGTTTGTGAACCCTTTAGAATTGTCTATATTTCTACATAAATATGACCTAAAACATCATCAGATTTTCACACAAATCCTAAAAGTAGATAAAGAGAACCCAGTAAAACAAATGAGACAAAAATATTATACTTGCTCATTTATTTATTGAGGAAAATGATCCAATATTACATATCTGTGAGTGGCAAAAGTATGTGAACCTCTAGGATTAGCAGTTAATTTGAAGGTGAATTTAGAGTCAGGTGTTTTCAATCAATGGGATGACAATCAGGTGCGAGTGGGCACCCTGTTTTATTTAAAGAACAGGGATCTATCAAAGTCTGATCTTCACAGCACATGTGTGTGGAAGTGTATCATGGCATGAACAAGGAAGCTTTCTGAGGACCTCAGAAAAAGCATTGTTGATGCTCATCAGACTGGAAAAGGTTACAAAACCATCTTGAAAGAGTTTGGACTCCACCAATCCACAGTCAGACAGATTGTGTACAAATGGAGGAAATTCAAGACCATTGTTAACCTCCCCAGGAGTGGTTGACCAACAAAGATCACTCCAAGAGCAAGGCGTGTAATAGTCGGCGAGGTCACAAAGGACCCAGGGTAACTTCTAAGCAACTGAAGGCCTCTCTCACATCGGCTAATGTTCATGAGTCCACCATCAGGATAACACTGAACAGCAATGGTGTGCATGGCAGGGTTGCAAGAAGAAAGCCACTGCTCTCCAAAAAGAACATTGCTGCTCATCTGCAGTTTGCTAAAGATCACATGGACAAGCCAGAAGGCTATTGGAAAAATGTTTTGTGGACGGATGAAACCAAAATAGAACTTTTTGGTTTAAATGAGAAGCATTATGTTTGGAGAAAGGAAAACACTGCATTCCAGCATAAGCACCTTATCCCATCTGTGAAACATGGTGGTGGTAGTATAATGGTTTGCGCCTGTTTTGCTGCATCTGGGCCGGGACGGCTTGCCATCATTGATGGAACAATGAATTCTGAATTATACCAGGAAATTCTAAAGGAAAATGTCAGGACATCTGTCCATGAACTGAATCTCAAGAGAAGGTTAGTCATGCAGCAAGACAACGACCCTAAGCACACAAGTCGTTCTACCAAAGAATGGTTAAAGAAGAATATAGTTAACGTTTTGGAATGGCCAAGTCAAAGTCCTGACCTTAATCCAATCAAAATGCTGTGGAAGGACCTGAAGCGAGCAGTTCATGTGAGGAAACCCACCAACATTCCAGAGTTGAAGCTGTTCTGTATGGAGAAATTGGCTAAAATTCCTCCAAGCTGGTGTGCAGGACTGATCAACAGTTACCGCAAATGTTTAGTTGCAGTTATTGCTGCACAAGGGGGTCACACCAGATACCGAAAGCAAAGGTTCACATACTTTTGCCACTCACATATATGTAATATTGGATAATTTTCCTCAATAAATAAATGACCAAGTATAACATAAATGTTATACTTGGTCATTTATTTATTGAGGAAAATAAATATCTACTTTTAGGACTTGTGTGATACTCTGATGATGTTTTAGATCATATTTATGCAGAAATATAGAAAATTCTAAAGGGTTCACAAACTTTCAAGCACCACTGTATATATTTTTTTCAACTTTTCCAGAGTCCTACTGAAAATCATATTGTATGACGTAGGTCTTCTGAATAAAGATCACTGAGAATGTAAAGGTTAACTGAATGATGCTAAATGCTGTTACTCGTACTGTTTTTGGAGATTATTTCATGCAGGTGATTGCCACGTCTGTTCACCTCACACTTTTCAAGGACATCATATTTCACAGTTTATCTGCATCAGATCGCAGCATCCTCGTGTTTAAAAAAAAAAAAGTCTCTCTCGTGCCAGGATCTGGTCTTTCCAGGCAGTCTCTTGTCCCAGTACGACCCAACTCCTTGAGGCATATGGGTGCAAATCTCCATTTCAGTATCCTTCAGCCTCTCACCTATTATATAGCTAGGGTTACAGTGGGGGGCGGGTCCTCTGGTAACCACAAGAGTTTGACTTCCCCACTCACATCTGTATTGCAGCGTGCCTTGCCAGATGGCAGCAGGTCCCATTTTTATGACAGTCTTTGGTATGACCTGACCATGAGTAGAACTCGCGACCTCCCGGTCGAAAGATGGACACGCTAATCACTAGGCCAACTCATGGTTATCCTCGTGTAATCACATCCGCCAAATCCAACATCTCAGAAACTCTGACTCAGTCTCGTTCTACCATTGGCAAGTTCACATATTGACTCAGAAATACCACACACACACACACACACACACACACACACACACACACACACATTTGACATAGTTATTAATACAGCTAATTCATTCTATCCTTCACCTAAATCTATCCCTAAACTTAACCTCAGTAACCAAAAGGAAGCCATTTATTTTTTTAATAAAAAAAAAAAATCTGCAGTTTTTGAAAGAAAAAAATGGCAGTTTTCTTTGTAGGGACCAACAAAATATCCCCGCAATGTCAAAAAAAGAAAAAAGTCAATAGTCTTGTCCTGGCTGATCCTGAAGAGAAAACTTTTTTTCAAAGCAAAAAATTCAGTTTTTCATCTCATCTCATGATCTCTAGCCGCTTTATCCTGTTCTACAGGGTCGCAGGCAAGCTGGAGCCTATCCCAGCTGACTACGGGCGAAAGGCGGGGTACACCCTGGACAAGTCGCCAGGTCATCACAGGGCTGACACATAGACACAGACAACCATTCACACTCACATTCACACCTACGGTCAATTTAGAGTCACCAGTTAACCTAACCTGCATGTCTTTGGACTGTGGGGGAAACCGGAGCACCCGGAGGAAACCCACGCGGACACGGGGAGAACATGCAAACTCCACACAGAAAGGTCCCTGTCGGGTGCTGGGCTCGAACCCAGACCTTCTTGCTGTGAGGCGACAGCGCTAACCACTACACCACCGTGCCGCCCAACTTCAGTTTTTATTTTAAAAAAAGAAAGAAAATTAATAAGGCGGCACGGTGGTGTAGTGGTTAGCGCTGTCGCCTCACAGCAAGAAGGTCCTGGGTTCGAGCCCCGTGGCCGGCGAGGGCCTTTCTGTGCGGAGTTTGCATGTTCTCCCCGTGTCCGCGTGGGTTTCCTCCGGGTGCTCCGGTTTCCCCCACAGTCCAAAGACATGCAGGTTAGGTTAACTGGTGACTCTAAATTGACCGTAGGTGTGAGTGTGAATGGTTGTCTGTGTGTCAGCCCTGTGATGACCTGGCGACTTGTCCAGGGTGTACCCCGCCTTTCGCCCGTAGTCAGCTGGGATAGGCTCCAGCTTGCCTGCGACCCTGTAGAAGGATAAAGCGGCTAGAGATAATGAGATGAGATGAGATTGTGGGTTGACTCTCATTAAAACAGGATAGGTGTTATAACTTTTGCAACATACATGTACATGCATGCATTTTCACTGATAAAATGTAAAAGGCTAAATAATCAGATGAACTGAGACAATCACATTCTGAAGCAAATTTAATAATCTTATACCGGTAACTTATAAGATTAAGTTATAAGATGAACTTATAAGGGTGGCACGGTGGTGTAGTGGTTAGCACGGTCGCCTCACAGCAAGAAGGTTCCGGGTTCGAGCCCAATGGCCGGCGAGGGCCTTTCTGTGTGGAGTTTGCATGTTCTCCCCGTGTCTGCGTGGGTTCCCTCTGGGTGCTCTGGTTTCCCCCACAGTCCAAAGACATGCAGTTAGGTTGACGTGGGGTGGCCTTGGGCTGAGGTGCCCTTGAGAAAGGTACCTAACCCCTGACTGCTCCCCAGGTGCTGTGTGTGGCTGCCCACTGCTCTGGGTGTGTGTGTTTACTGCTTCAGATGGGTTAAATGCAGAGGATGAATTTCACTGTGCTCAAAGTGTGCATGTGACAAATAAAAGTTTCTTCTTCTTCTAACTTAAACATACAATAGAAGTTACATGTATTAATCTAAATGCAGGTAAATAACAAGTTTTGTTGGTGTGTATCCAAATGAGAGTTGCATCTTACCCATCTGCGTTCTCACTTCTTGAAGGCCGACCTTGTGGCTGATTGTTTTGAAACAATCTGACTTTCAGTTGTTCATTCAGTTCTCCATTCATTCGCTTCCTCCACGTACGAGTGAGATATTGCTGCTGAGGCAAGCATATCCAGCAGAGAAATCAGACGGCTGGTCCACTCATTCTCCATTTTCTCTATACTGAATACTCCGCCATTACTGCTCAGCTCAGGCAATGACTAAAACCCGGGACGGGACAGGATGTCACCGGTTTTAGCAACAACTGCGGGGAGGTCACTGCCCGAGTGATATTATGTCACATCACGTCACATTCCATCCTGGGTTTTAGCAACAACCCTCAGCTCACACTCCAGGAGAAGTGGTTCAACTGAACTTACTTTTCTTTTCTTGTAGTTTTCTTTTCCTTTAATTGTTGGTACTGCACTCTCTTTCAATACAGGCTTTTAGCCAACGGTCCTCAACAGATCAGAGGTCTCGTACGAGTCTTCAGTAAAATGTGCAGAGCAGAGGAGAGACCACTTCATAGGTGCCCAATGTGCCCGTGAACTTCTCGCAAAACGTGTCCAAGTCTTTGCAGTTTAAACATTCTTGGGCCATGAATGCAACATACTGTAAATCCTTCTGTCGTGTTGCTGCACCTGCCAGCAACACATCTACATGACATGGCGATAAATTAGCTCAATATAGAAGCTCAAAGTTGCAGTCAGCTCTGTGTTTTAGTATAGTGAAAATAGCAATGAGACCGATAGACTTCCTGCGGTGATGTCACAGATGTCAAGGTCATTCACTCAGACCGCTACCTGTATAAATCACTTTAATCGTAAAAAATACTATATTAGATTTATTGTTAACACTTAAAACTATTCCTATGCCATTGGTGAGGTCTCAAGGCATTTATAAACAAAAAGTGAGGCCATGGTTCTGCATATCTCCTTTAAGCTTTGGTTTAGTTCGTTTTGACACTTCTTTGAAAGTTTTAGGGAGATTTAAATTTGAAAGATTACTGTCAGTGTGTGACGCCATGTTGTTTTAGTTTGTTGTCCACAGAGTGGGACTTTGTGTAAGAGTGGCCAGAAAAAAGCCATTGCTGAAGAAAACACTTTTGAAGTTTGCCCAACAGCATGTGGCAGACTCCGCAAACACATGGAAGAAGAGTCTCTGGTCAAATGAGACAAAAATTGAACTTTTTGGCCATCAAGGGAAATGCCATGTGTAGTGCAAACCCAACACCCTGAGAACACCATTCCTACAGTGAAGCATGGTGGTGGCAGCATCATACTGTGGGGATGTTTTTCATCTGCAGGTACAGGAAAGCTGGTCAGGACTGAAGGAAAGATGGATGGCACTAAATAGAGGGCAGTTCTGGAGGAAAAGCTGTTTGAGTCAGCCAGGGGTTTGAGACTGGAACGAAGGTTCACGGTCTAGCAGGACAATGACCCTAAACATACTGCTAAAGCTACACTGGAGTGGTTTAAAAGGAAACATTTAAATGTCTTGGAATGGCCTAATCAAAGCCCAGACCTCAATTCAATTGAGAATCTGTGGCATAACTTGAAGATTGCTGTACACCAACGCAACCCATTTAACTTGAAGGAGTTGGAGCAGTTTTCCCTTGAAGAATGGGCAAAAATCCCAGTGGCTAGATGTGCTAAGCTAATAGAGACATACGGTACCCCAAGAGACTTGCAGCTGTAATTATAGCAAAAAGTGGCTCGATAAAGTATTGATTTGGGGGGGGGGGGACTTATGCACACTCCAGATTTGTTTTTTTCATCTTAATTATTGTTTGTGTCACAATAAAACAACAATGTGCTCCTTTAAAATAGTAGGCATGTTGTGTAAATCAAATGGTGCTAACTCTCCAAAAATCCATTTTAATTCCAGCTTGTAATGCAAAAAAAAACAAAAAAACAGGACAAACACCAAGGGGGATGAAGACTTTTGCAAGGCACTGTATCTGACAGCTCTGGCCTTGTGGGCCCCACTAAGATATAAAAATGTCTCCACACATACACACACAGAAGGGAGTACCTTCCAAAGAGAGATATTTTGATCATTTTATGGACTCTTCTCTGCTTTTCCTGTTTCCTTTCTTTCTCTCAGCACCACTGTTTATTGTATTGAGGTATTTCACCTGACGTCACAGGGTCACGTGACGCCCCGGTGTCCGCCATTTTGAAGGTCAAGCTAGCTAATGTCAACAACATAGTAGCTAGTATGTTACTGTAGCAATGTTTACGTTCAGTCATTTGGATGACGGCTCGCTCCCAGAGCACTCCGGGAGCAAGCCGGAGCGCGCTGCTTAATTTGAGGGGGAGCAAGCCAGAGCGCGCTCCGGAACCTCGGCCGGAGCACTCCGGGAGCAAGCCAGAGCGCGCTGCTTAATTTGAGGGGGAGCAAGCTGGAGCGCGCTCCGGCAGCTATTTACACTGGATCCGGTGTAAATAGCTGCCAGATCATAATTACAGTAAACTAGTAAATACAGTAAAGGAAAAACTTGAGACTGAAAGGTTTTAACAGTCATCCAAATGACTGAACGTAAACATTGCTACAGTAACATACTAGCTACTATGTTGTTGACATTAGCTAGTGCTAACAGCTAGCTGCTAGTACACTGCTACAACACAGACACCGACCCTAATAATACAGTTCTTGGTCATTGCTTGGTAACAGCAAATTTATAACGGGCCATGTCTAAACAGACTAAGAAGTTATTTCAATGACATTTAATAACATTTTGTTTATCCTGAGGACCGAAAGTAAATGAAAATGTGAACAAACCTTAGCTGTAATAAGAGGGCGACCACCGGCTCCAGGGACGACCCGCTGATGTAGGCATGTTACCCAGCCTGACACAAAATATTTGTAGGCATCCAAACTCTTATACACTTTCAGATCAATACCTGTGTATGGCGATGGGTTTTTAACGACATAGGTATACAGATCATGTGGGCCGAAGTCAGGTAAAGACGAGGGCTTCGTGTACTTCCGTACGTCAGTGAACAATCCTGGTGGAAGCAGGTAAACGTCGTTCTCTAAGCCTGCTAACCTCAATTTTTGCAAATACCTCTCCCTCTGCTCGCCCTGTAAATCCCCTACGTCGCTGGATAGTGAAGGTGTTTTCTGCATCTCGCTCCTTTTTCTTTTATGTTTTTCGTTTGTCGCCTTCCTCGCATTCAAACTGATTCGAGCCGTGATGTCCAAAATGGCAGCCTAACGATGCATCACATGACTTGGTCACGTAGGTGAAAAACCTCAATTCAGTCTCTTGTAGCCCCATTAACAATGCGTAAAACGCCTTATAAGCACAGCATGACATGTTATGAACCTATTCATAGGTCATTCAAAGTTGTCTGTTTCTGTTTTCTGATCCTTCTCCCTTTACAACCAATCCTAACGAGATTCTGTCACTGTCATGACATTCACCCCCTGTTCCAACTCGAGACCCCCCGCTTACATCAACTCTGGCATTTTCTCCGTAAATCTGCTCCTGATTTTCCTGCTGTTTATGTCAGGTTTTCCATCTGAAGTCTGGGTGGCAGTGGCTTCTGCAACAATTGCGTTGTTGAGTGCCGGCTGTTTAAAATGTTTGTGTTTCACTAATGCGTCACTCATCTGCTCCCACACGTCCATATGCGCAAAAGCTAACACCTGTCACAAATCAGCACTGGAGTCTCGTCTGAGGCGGGAGCCGAGTGTTGTGCAGATGTGCAAAGAGGACTAGAGAGAGAGAGAGAGAGAGAGAGAGAGAAATGACAGACACAGAAGAGAAAAACAAAAACAAAGGTTCCTGAATATGGGGGAAAAGAGCAACAAAAGATTAAAATGATTGTCAGACGTTAAAGCTTTTCTTTCAGAGTCTATAATCTTTTCCAATAAACAAACACAGACATTTTGGAAATTCCCACCACTCTTTGTCTTGACATTGTCTTGCATAAAATTCCTCACAAACCTTCATTTCCCATCATTCCTTTCCCTTACTCAATTTGATACTTATAGTATATTCAACAGTTATTCCACGGAATCGAGTTGTACGGTACATGAGCCGATAGTGGCTATAAGCCATGTATGACGAGATTGAATGGAATAACTGTTTTATTCTATCCACATTCACAGGATTTTGAGAAACGGAGCATTTTTATTTTTATTTTTTGCAAATTTGATGAATAAAAACTTTATACAAAATGCCCGACAAAATAATTTCTGCTGAGAATGTAAATAAACCAGCGAAACGACAGGAGCAATTTGTGAAAAATGCTATAATAATAATAATTTTTGAAAAATAAAAAACATGCGCTCTTACCATCATATACTTTCATCCCATATTTTGTTGCGTTTTTGTATTTTTTTTGGGGGGGGGGTTGTTTTCAAGTAGAGTTTTTATTTCATACTTGTTTGGTTCAGCAACACACTCCACCATTTTGTTTTTCTCTACTCACGGTATATGAGCTGATATCCTACTCATAGAGTAGCCAATCAGAGCGCGCGATTGCTCATATCCAGTGAATGTGGATAGAATAATAAGTGTTATACTGAAATTAAATGCCATGATAGTTTCGCTCCTTTGAGTGAACTTCATATAAGCTGAAGTTCATCAATTTGCTAATATTCTCCTTATTACTTCATTTTTCCAAGTTATTAATGATATACTGTATATAAAACATTATCTCATTACAATGGCACCTGTCAAGGGTGGGTTATATTAGACAGCAAGAAAACAGTCAGTTCTTGTAGTTCATATGTTGGAAACAGGAAAAATGGGCAACATAAGGACCTGAGCGACTTTGACAAGGGCCAAATTGTGATGGCTAGATGACTGGGTCCGAGCATCTCCAAAATGGCACATCTTGTGGGGTGTTCCCGGTATGCAGTGGTTAGTACCTACCAAAAGTGGTCCAAGGAAAGACAACCAATGAACCGGCAACAGTGTCATGGGTGTCGAAGGCTCATTGATTTGCATGGGGCATGAAGGCTAGCCCATACGAAGGCTAAAACAGAAAGGTGTTCACATTAACTTTTTCAGTAGTTTGTGCTACAGTCACTCTTCTGTTGGATTGGACCATATGGGCTAGCCTTTGTGCCCCATGAATTATAATCCGGTCAGCTATAACATAAAAACCACTGATGGTGGGATATACTAGGCAGCAAGAGAACAGTCAGTTCCTGAAGTTGATGTGTTGGAAGCAGGAAAAATGGGCAAGCGTAAGGATGTGAACGACTTCGACAAGGGCTAAATTGTGATGGCAAGATGACTGGGTCTGAGCATCTCCAAAATGACACATATTGTGGGGTGTTCCTGGTATGCAGTGGTCAGCACCTACCAAAAGTGGTCCAAGGAAGCTGGCGGAGGCAGTGTGATGCTCTGGGCAATGTTCTGCTGGGAAACTGGGCCCTGGCATTCATATGGAGGTGAATTTGACAAGTTAGCTTAGATTAGATCAGATCAGATCAGATTAGATTAGATTCAATTTTGTCATTGTGCAGAGTACAGGTACAGAGCCAATGAAATGCAACTGGCATCTAACCAGAAGTACAAAATACAGTATTATTTACAGATAAGTGCCAGAAGTAAGTACTGCAGCATTGTGATATTACAGGATATACAATGATGGACAAGTGGAGAGTTACAATCTACAAATATTATGTTTGTAAATATTTAAATGCATATTTACAGAGGGGAAGTGGGCAAGATTCGAGAGTATATAGGGTTGTACGGACAGTTAGAAATATTTAATACATATGGACAGTTGTTTATATGTACAATAATACTATTGGATAAGTGGCACAATCTGTACCACCTCCCTAAACACTGTTGCATACCAACTCTACACCCCTCTTTCAGCAGGATCATGCACCCTGCTACATTGCAAAAATTGTTCAGGACTTGGTCTCCAAATTCCTCAGATCTCAATCCAATCAAGCATCTGTGAGGGCAGCCCTGGCCTAAAGGTTAGAGAAGCAGCCTCAAGGCCCAAAGGGATGCTGGTTCGATTACCGGGACCAGCATGGCTGAAGTGCCCTTGAGCAAGGCACTTAACCCCCTACTGCTCCCCAGGCCTGGGTATGTGTGTGTGCTCATTGTACATCACTCTGGATAAGAGTGTCTGTTAAATTCCTCGAATGCAATTCAGTGAAATGTAATGTAATCTATGGGATGTGCTGGAAAAACAAGTCTGATCCATGGAGGCCCCAACTTACAGGACTTAAAAGATCTGCTGCTAATATATTGGTGCCATAGCACACCTTCAGAGGTCTTTTCAAAGGGTCAGAGCTGTTTTGGCAACGCAAGGAGAACCTATACAATATTAGGCAGGTGTTTTTAATGTCATGGCTGAGTGGTATACACTGTACAATGATGAGACATGAAATGTGAATGTATTATCATGTTTTCCATGTGCAAGGCTGCCAGATGTTTCTTAACAACAGGTGTCGGGCACAAGTTTGGTGTTTTTTTTGGTTTTTTGGTCCCCCCCGTAGCATCGAAACCACTCCCATTAAACACAAATACTTACAGTGGTGCTTGAAAGTTTGTGAACCCTTTAGAATTTCCTATATTTCTGCATGAATATGACCTAAAACATTATCAGATTTTCACACAAGTCCTAAAAGTAGATAAAGAGAACCCAGTTAAACAAATGAGACAAAAATATTATACTTGGTCATTTATTTATTGGGCGGCACGGTGGTGTAGTGGTTAGCGCTGTCGCCTCACAGCAAGAAGGTCCCGGGTTCGAGCCCCGTGGCCGGCGAGGGCCTTTCTGTGCGGAGTTTGCATGTTCTCCCCGTGTCCGCGTGGGTTTCTTCCAGGTGCTCCGGTTTCCCCCACAGTCCAAAGACATGCAGGTTAGGTTAACTGGTGACTCTAAATTGACCGTAGGTGTGAATGTGAGTGTGAATGGTTGTCTGTGTCTATGTGTCAGCCCTGTGATGACCTGGCGACTTGTCCAGGGTGTACCCCGCCTTTCGCCCGTAGTCAGCTGGGATAGGCTCCAGCTTGCCTGTGACCCTGTAGAACAGGATAAAGCGGCTAGAGATAATGAGATGAGATTTATTTATTGAGGAAAATGATCCAATATTACATATTTGTGAGTGGCAAAAGTATGTGAACCTTTGCTTTCAGTATCTGGTGTGACCCCCTTGTGCAGCAATAACTGCAACTAAATGGTTCTAGTAACTGTTGATCAGTCCTGCACACTGGCTTGGAGGAATTTTAGCCCATTCCTCCGTACAGAACAGCTTCAACTCTGGGATGTTGGTGGGTTTCCTCACATGAACTGCTTGCTTCAGGTCCTTCCACAACATTTTGATTGGATTAAGGTCAGGACTTTGACTTGGCCAGTCCAAAACATTAACTTTATTCATTCTTTGGTAGAATGACTTGTGTGCTTAGGGTCATTTTCTTGCTGCATGACTAACCTTCTCTTGAGATTCAGTTCATGGACAGATGTTCTGACATTTTCCTTTAGAATTTCCTGGTATAATTCAGAATTCATTGTTCCATCAATGATGGCAAGCCGTCCTGGCTCAGATGCAGCAAAATAGGCCCAAACCATGATACTACCACCACCATGTTTCACAGATGTGATAAGGTTCTTATGCTGGAATGCAGCGTTTTCCTTTCTCCAAACATAACGCTTCTCATTTAAACCAAAAAGTTCTATTTTGGTCTCATCCGTCCACAAAACATTTTTCCAATAGCCTTCTGGCTTGTCTACGTGATCTTTAGCAAACTGCAGATGAGCAGCAATGTTCTTTTTGGAGAGCAGTGGCTTTCTCCTTGCAACCCTGCCATGCACATCATTGTTGTTTAGTGTTCTCCTGATGGTGGACTCATGAACATTAACATTAGCCAATGTGAAAGAGGCCTTCAGTTGCTTAGAAGTTACCCTGGGTCCTTTGTGACCTCGCCGACAATATTGGATCATTTTCCTCAATAAATAAATGATCAAGTATAATATTTTTGTCTCATTTGTTTAACTGGGTTCTCTTTGTCTACTTTTAGGACTTGTGTGAAAATCTGATGATGTTTTAGGTCATATTTATGCAGAAATATAGAAAATTCTAAAGGGTTCACAAACTTTCAAGCACCACTGTACCTTTAAGCCCCCCCAAAAATCAGGGATGTGACTTGAAAATGGAATTTACATTTTTTTCTTCCCTTTTACTGTTAAATATAGTACAACATAACACAAACGCAAGATACAATGCAAAAATCAAACACAAAATATGAGGATAGATGAATCTAGTCGGAGTCTGTGAGTACTGTGTGAATATTCCTCGCTGTAATTATCACATTAATGGCTTAATTTCATTATTTGGTAGCTTATAGAATAGCACTTGGTCCAGAACATTCAAAAATTTGGTATTTTATTATCTAGTTGCCATATTGTGAGCTAACAGTTACAGCTAGACGGCCTTTCGATTTCATAAAATTGGTGAAATTTAGTTCCCTCTGAAATTTTGTCATTGTGATATACATTTATTTCTGCAATATCTAAAAAAAATCAGGCCATTCTGTGGCTGGGAAGTTGTTTAATTTAAGGGGATTAAAGCAAATAATGTGCATGAATTCGCTCACTTCACACAGTCAAGCAGACAGAGGAAGTCCGTGTGCATATGCGCAGGTTTACCTTCCTCTTATTTTTCTTCTTCTTTTGGGTTTTATGGCAACTGGCATCCAGACTGTTACATTACTGCCATGTACAGGTTTACCTTAACCATGCACTGACAGTTACATCATTCTGTCTCTAAATGAACAGATGATCACACCAAGGTGCTCGCTGACCACCGATATTTATTAGTTTGGTCCTGCGTTTCCTTTCCTTTGCAACATAACGCCTTTTCTTCTTGCTTTCTTTTACTGTAGTCGGTCTTTCACATTTCATTCGCGTTTTCCTCTCTTGTTTCAAATTTCTATCCCACAATGCCTTGCTCGAACAGGGAAAGTCCATCATGTGATGCATGATGTAGTATCTTGTATTGCGTCATGGTGAAGCAGGAAAAAATAGCAGAGAATTTAGGTCCACATTGCCCAAAATTCATTAATTGTTCCATTTAAAAAATAATAATAATAATAAAATTGGAAGTCTGTGATTCGAATTCAGTAGTTTTCGGTCCACTAAACAAAAATAATTAGGTGTCAGGGAAAATTATTTTTATGACCTACACTTGAAAAATCTGAAAGGCAGTCTCGCTTTAATTGTGTACATAATGTAATGAAGATGCTACATGTGGATTGAGGTCATGAAATCATAATATTTATTCAGGATGGAGACTTTAACAGACTTTGATGCTACATCCATGCAAAAAAAAAAGAAACATGGACTTTAAACGTATGATTATGTTAATGACTCAATAATGTCATGTTTATGTATTTAATATTGGCATCAAATAGCATTCCATGGTTTTTGAGTCTATTTACAGCCCAAAGCATGAATTTCAGTGTGACCTGTTGTGGTTGCATCAAACAATCAGACTGTGGCGCTGAACTTAATGCTGCTCGCTGGGTGAGCTGATAAAAATGGGCTTCAATCCAAGGTCAGAATTATGTCTAACAAGACAGCCTTGAGTGCTCAACGCTCACATAATTTCAGCTTCAGTTTGAATATGGATTCAATTTTGGACTTAAACCCTCACTGCTCATGATCCAGAGGCAGAAAAACATCCAGAGAATTGAGACAATCTGTGATTATCCTCTTTCACGCATGATAATACATACAGTATACTGTATGGATTACAACGGATGGATGGATGGATGGATGGATGGATGGATGGATGGATGGATGGTGTAAAATCTCAAATATTTTGGGTTTTTTCACACGCTTTTTGTTTACCACATAATTCCATGTATGTTCCATATGTTATTAGCTCATCCGACTGATGGGCGATGAGCTTATGCCATCATGTGTTGTCCGTTGTCTGTCCGTCATCGTCCACATTTCACGAAAATCGCTTCTTGTCTCTCAATTCTTCACCGATTTTTATTCTTTTTGGCAGGAAGATAGGTCTGCCTGGGGTGCATATAGATAGCTTCTACCCAAATTTGCATAATTGCAATTAATAATGAGGATATGGAGTAATTAAGCCCTAACAAGTAGTTTCCACACAAATTGTTTCTTTGCTCTCAATTCTTCACCAATTTTGATTCTTTCTGGCATGAAGGTAGGGGTACCTACGGTCCATTTAACTTCTGCCCAGATTTGCTTCACTCATTCACTCACTATCTGGTTTAACATCACGTAAACACCACCGGTATGTTGGACGCTGCACAGCAAGTCCTTAATTCCTTCTTCCAGAAGTCCCTGTCTAAAGCATCTTTGGGTGTAAGACACCACTTTTTGAGGTCCTGGTTGACCAGCTCACACCAGGTCTTGTGGGGGTGGCCCTTTTTCCTTGATCCATCCACCTTCTGGGATATGACCCTTCCAACACAAGAGGTGCTCCGATGGACATGGCCAAACCACTGTAGGCGCTTATATCGAAGATTGGCATCAAGCTCCACTAGGACAAGTCTCTGACGAAGACAGCTAGAGCTGACCACATCATCAGGCTTTACTCTACACATCCATTTCAGCCTTGCTCTTTCATTCTTCTCCAGGCACTTCACATCCACGCTTCTCAGAGGCCAACTCTCACTAGCATACAGCATAGCACTCCTTACACAGCAGCTATAGATGTGGCCACAAGTACAGAGAGTAAGACTCCGGCATGACAAGAGAGGGAGCAATTCCCTGAACTTTCCCCAGGCTGCTCTGGTTCTCATGATTGCTCATATCCTCCACCAGGGCATAAGGTGTCACCAAGGTAACAGAAAGAGTCAACTACATCTAGGACATGTTCACCAACAGGAACTTGGTTACAAGGCCTGGCATCAATTGGATGGGCAAGACCAAGACATCTGTTGCACCTGAAGGATGGATCTGCAGAGAGTCTGCCACGGATGCTGGTACACTTCTTGTGCACCCAGTGTTGACAACCATTACAAAAGATGGAGTTGCAGCCTACACCTTTCCTGCAGACAGCACATAGGTATTGACTAGAGCCCCTTAAAGTGCATATTCTGGACCAATTTTGTTTTTTTTTTTAATATGAAAGTATGTCCCTTTACACACTCATCCAGAATGGTAATTTTGCACAAGGCCATCTGTCTATAGCAGAAAAAAATAAGATAACAAAACACGTCTGGAAAAATCCCAAGGAAGTCTGGAGCCACATTTGTGACATTACCTGCGGAAGCACCAGCAGGCTGTGCGAGCTTGCACAGTTTCAGTGCACAGCCTGTGTAAACCAAGAGCTCCCATTTCTCTTTCATTGTCCGGTCTTTTGGGAAACGATGAGTACTAATCCCATCATGATTGGTGTTGCTACACCCTCCTACAGTACGATATATCTGTTAACCATTTTAATACACGATAACGTTGAAGAAATTTGCAGAAAACCACCAGGTTGTTTTCTCATAAACAAACCAGCTCTGGCGTAGGATTCAGAAGGAGGCGTCCCGCACGCGACGTCATGAAAATCAATGTTTGCTGGGAAATCCAAATGCCAAGTTTTTTCAGAGGTGGACCAATTTGCCTCAAATGGCTTGATTTCACCTGAATTTTTCTGGTATTGCGCAAGGTAAAAAAAATTGCACAAAATGCAAAATGTGACAGATATTTGACCAAAGTTTAATATAAAATAGGAGAATTACATTGATCTTGCTCCTGAATTTACCCATGATATGCACTTTAAGGTGTTAAGGTTTGGGCCAGATATCAACACTTTTTGGTTTTAGCCATATTCACTCTCAGTCCTTTAGACTCCAGACCATTCTTCCACAGAAGAATCTTCTCCTTGAGCTCCTCTAGTGTCTCAGCTATGATTACAAGATCATCCACATATAGAAGTTCCCAGGGATTATTCCTTCTGGACTTGACGGGGCCGGCGTGAGTCACTGATGGTCTCATTTCATAGTTTTGATGTCTTCAGTATTGTTGTACAATGTAGAAAATACAAAATACACAAAAAAACCTATGAACGAGAGGGGTGTGCAGACCTTTGACTAGTCCTGTATCTGCACCTGTCTTTCATTGTGATGCATAAATATGCATAAAAACATTATTTTTCTCCTCAAGGCTCCCTTTAACTCGCCTCACTCTACCTTCTCCCCACTGCATTCCAGCGTGTGTTTGTGTTCAGACAGGAAAAGGGGCACTGTTACAGAGAAAGTAGCCAACAAGTCTTTTAAGGACTTTGGTTTGCTTGGAATGCTTTCTGACCAAGTCATTCTTGGCACAGTGCTGGTTTACCAAACCAGGGAAATGCCGTGCTGGGTGTGACATCACAACAAAACATTGTGACCGCTGTCTCTTGAGGACAAAGTTGGAAGAATCTCTAAGTAGTTTGTAATGAAATGTCTCGTTCTTATATCAAAAACTAATGCATGTCTTTTGAGATGAGATTATATTACTTGTCAATAATTGAGCCTAAATCTCTGCCATTCTTTATTAAACACTGCCATTCTTTATTGAACATTATAATGATGATAAAAATTGGAGAAATATATTAATTCATGGGCGGCACGGTGGTGTAGTGGTTAGCGCTGTCGCCTCACAGCAAGAAGGTCCGGGTTCGAGCCCAGTGGCCGGCGAGGGCCTTTCTGTGTGGAGTTTGCATGTTCTCCCCATGTCCGCGTGGGTTTCCTCCGGGTGCTCCGGTTTCCCCCACAGTCCAAAGACATGCAGGTTAGGTTAACTGGTGACTCTAAATTGACCGTAGGTGTGAATGTGAGTGTGAATGGTTGTCTGTGTCTATGTGTCAGCCCTGTGACGACCTGGCGACTTGTCCAGGGTGTACCCCGCCTTTCGCCCGTAGTCAGCTGGGATAGGCTCCAGCTTGCCTGCAACCTTGTAGAACAGGATAAAGCGGCTACAGATAATGAGATGAGATATTAATTCATCAATAACAATAAATAACATGTGATGAAATATTCTAAAATTAGGATCCAAATCTATTAGCACCCTGTGAGAAAATGGATAAAAATGAATGCATTAAATAAACATGACACAACGATTCAAATTTTCCACTCAACCGCTTCACCTTTCCGTCAAAATTATACATTAAAAAAATCATTACATAATTATTTTAAATCCTTAAATAAATCCTTTATTGTTGTATATGATAAGTTATGAGAAGTCAAATATTTTAGTTATCCTTATTTATGGGGAAAACATTCAAAAATAAATTCAAAACGTTAACTAAATAGTTTGTTTTTGTTTTGTTTTTTTTCAATCTTATTAGTTTTGTTTTTATAATGTCCTTATTACACACAACAAAAGAAGTATTTGTGTCCTGGATAATTCAGCTTTGAAAGAAAGTTTGAATGCCCTTCATACACCTTGCCACATTTATTTAACATCAAAGTTGGAGGAGGTTGTGTTTTCGCCTTCGTTTGTTTGTCTGTTCCCAACGTAACTCAAAAAGTAGTGAGCGGATTTGGATGAAATTTGGGGTACAGCTTTAGTATTATTCTCGGTTCAAGTGATTTGATTTTGATGTTATGTGGCTTGGCGGCAGTATGCACTTTACCGATTCATTCATTCATTCATTATCTCTAGCCGCTTTATCCTTCTACAGGGTCGCAGGCAAGCTGGAGCCTATCCCAGCTGACTACGGGCGAAAGGCGGGGTACACCCTGGACAAGTCGCCAGGTCATCACAGGGCTGACACATAGACACAGACAACCATTCACACTCACATTCACACCTACGGTCAATTTAGAGTCACCAGTTAACCTAACCTGCATGTCTTTGGACTGTGGGGGAAACCGGAGCACCCGGAGGAAACCCACGCGGACACGGGGAGAACATGCAAACTCCGCACAGAAAGGCCCTCGCCGGCCCCGGGGCTCGAACCCAGGACCTTCTTGCTGTGAGGCGACAGCGCTAACCACTACACCACCGTGCCGCCCACTTTAACGATTGCCCGTCTAATTTTAACTATTTTCGGATGAAATGTCCATCCCTAATAAATCTTGCTGACTGTAATGCTATCTAAGTTGAACATAAGTTGATAGATTTTATTTCACATGATTAAACATGAAGCATTCTCCGTTTATCTTGACAGAATGCAAGGGTGTGATGTCAGAGCTCCAGATCAGGATCCAGATTTTTTGTTCTCAAGATAATTCAAAAAATAATGGACAGATTTTGATGAAATTTGGAGAAAAGGTGGGCCAAGGGACAATTGATTAGATTTTGATGCAAATTCAGATATGCATGTGGATCCAGGATCCAAGTATGTACGGTATGTGGATCCAGGATTTTTTTGTCTGTTCCCAACATAACTCAAAAAGTAGTGAACAGATTTGGATGAAATTTGGTGGACAGCTTTAGTATCATCCTAGGTTCAAGTGATTTGATTCGGATCAGGATCCAGATTTTTTGTTCTCAAGATAATCCAAAAAGTAGTGGAAGGATTTTGATGCAATTTGGTACAGTGCGTACCTTTGTCCGAACCCAGCTTAGAATTGATCAACTTTTGGAAGTGGTCTGTATCTTCTTCTGGATCCTGGACCTAGAAAATTGTAATAGGGTAAGTATTGATCGAATTTGACTCTTGACTACTTTCACATTACCCATAATGCTTTGCACCTTGAGGGGTAACCAGGTGGTATATTTGTTTATTAAGTCAGATAATCTCAGTCATTTATTCAAATTCACATGGGGAAAAATGACTTTTCCTGATTTAAAGCTTTATAGAATAAGTCAGCTAAGCGTGGGGCGGCACGGTGGTGTAGTGGTTAGCATGGTCGCCTCACAGCAAGAAGGTTCCGGGTTCGAGCCTAGTGGCCGGCGAGGGCCTTTCTGTGTGGAGTTTGCATGTTCTCCCCATGTCCGCGTGGGTTTCCTCCGGGTGCTCCGGTTTCCCCCACAGTCCAAAGACATGCAGGTTAGGTTAACTGGTGACTCTAAATTGAGCGTAGGTGTGAATGTGAGTGTGAATGGTTGTCTGTGTCTATGTGTCAGCCCTGTGATGACCTGGCGACTTGTCCAGGGTGTACCCCACCTTTCGCCCATAGTCAGCTGGGATAGGCTCCAGCTTGCCTGCGACCCTGTAGAACAGGATAAAGCGGCTAGAGATAATGAGATGAGATGTGAAGTCAGCTAAGCGTCAAAATACGTGGTTAGATAGAATTCGCCATCAAAATTGTACACTGACAGACAACACACGACTGTGTTCTGCACACTTCAGTAGTGGAGTAAAGTCTGATGATCCAAGTCGCGAAGCCTACAACTCCTCTGTCTTTGTGTTTAGTCATAAAAAGTGCGAAAACCGACAAAGAAGGACAAGTCAAAGACAACTTTATTGAAGGATCAAATCCAAAAACAAAGTGCAAATGATGCAGTGTAAGTAAGCTAACATGTGCTTCCCCTTTTAGTGTTTCTGTAGGTAGATTGAATGTAGTATTTGACCCTGTAGCCCTAACAGCTTCCTCTAACAGCCCAAAGATTGTCGTGATCTGGTAGCATATGAGCTCAAATAGTGAGAGTGAAGGAAATCAAAATCAACTTAAACTTAAAAAATAAATTTGACCATTCTGCTGCGTTTACAGTACTTACTTGACTGAGTGAATTCCTTACTTGTGTTCCCGTGCATTAAGTGTTTTGTATTTTCTTACAGCTTGCTTGTCGTAACCAGCACCCAGCAAAAACTATTTCACTGTGGATTCTTCTATAATCAGTGTCGATCTTTCTCAGTTCTTCTGCCAATCTTTTAACTTCTGCAGGTCGGTAATTGTTGGAACACCCATGCTGACAGACGAAGAAGGCTGCTGACTCACTGTCACCCAAAGTAGAGATATTCAAAGTGTTCGATATGATATTTACAAGCGCTTTTTTTACTGATTGATTTCTCAAAGTCCACAGAAAAGCCTTTGCAGAGTTCTTTAAAGGAGATACGCAGAACCTTTATTTTTAAATAGATTTCTGAGTGGATAGTATATCCATATTTGACTCTTGTATGCTGCCTAAATGGGAATAATTTTTTTTTTTTTGAGAGTTAAAATCGACCGCAAAGTTGGCATTCGAGCTGCCGTGCTGAGCCAGACAGCCCTGAGTGCGTGACGTCACTGCGGTAACCGGTTTTAAGGCCGAGGCCTTTGACAGCTATAGACCAAAGCCAGACTTGGCAGGTGAGAGTGGTTGCAATGGCCTCTTCATTCGGATTCTTCGGATTCCTCAGATAGTAATACACCTGACTGTGAGAGTCCTGAAATTGGAGTGTGTGTACATGCTACTGCTATACACGTAGAACCATATCAGTTCGAACCATCGGAAAGTGAATCGGATCGTAACACGTCGGCCACAGAGGCCCCCACCGTATGAAATAAAGCCAGAGAACAAAGCCATCTAGAGAATTGGATGGAATTGAACTGACAGCCTCAAGTGACTCTCATTAAAACAGGATGGGTGTTATAACTTGTGCAGCATACATGTACATGCATGCATTTTCACTGATAAAACGTAAAAGGCTAATTAAATAATCAGATGAACTGAGACAATCACATTCTGAAGCAAATTAAATCATCTTATACTGGTAACTTAAACACACAATTCAAGTTACATGTATTAATTAGTGCTGTCAAGTGATTAAAATATTTAATCGCGATTAATGTCGTGACTGTCATAGTTAACTCGTGATTAATCGCAATTTAATCGCACATTTTTGTCACATAAAAAAACATTGTAATTCTCTTATCAGCATAAAAAAGTGAATGGGCTTGCTTTGCACCAATGTTTTTTTTTTATTGCAAAGCATAACACGTCTTGACACAGCCACCGCAAAGTGAAACCTAAGCCGAGCACCGGCGCGGGGCTAGCAAGAGAACCATGAGTGAAATGATCTACTGTTTGAGTTAGTCTACAACTAAAGACAGACAGGTTACACAGTGACGGTAGGCTTGACATGCTTGATTATAATATAAAGTACACTATTATATTAAGTTTAAGTTGTTCGTTGATAAATATTGCATTGAATCTGATCTTTACTGTTTCGGCTCACTTAACACATTTTGTACTTTTACACTTTCTGCCTGTTGATGCGTCGCACTGTCCAATCAGAGGCGGCCAAATTTGCATATTACAGGAAGGATTTCTGGGATAGCATTGAGTTTACAGTTCAGAGGGATCTGGCTTCTTTAGACGCTGTTTTCTTAAAACTGAATAAATATTTAAAAAGAGCCAAATGAGCCAGTCTTTTGAACGGCTCTTTTCAAAGAACGGATCACAAAGATGCGGATCCCATCAAAGAGCCATAAATCCCATCTCTACTAGCGCGCCCTCCCCGCGCTGGTTCTTGGGGGTAGGGGGCCGAGGACTCTGGCTGTGCGGGACGTGGCATTACAGTCTAGCTGCTATCGGTTTTCTAACCAAAGTCTCTGTTCCAAGTTCCTGGCAGTTTCAAAAGCTTATGAAAAACCTACATCATGCCACAGAGCGTTAATCTCGTGATAAAAAAATTATCGCCGTTAAAATTGAGTCAAGTTAACGCGTTAATAACGCGACATTTTTGACAGCACTAGTATTAATCTAAATGCAGGTAAACAAATGAGAGTCGCATCCGACCCATCTGTGTTCTCGCTTCTTGAAGGCGGCACAGTGGTGTAGTGGTTAGCATGGTCGCCTCACAGCAAGAAGGTTCTGGGTTCGAGCCCAGTGGCCGGCGAGGGCCTTTCTGTGTGGAGTTTGCATGTTCTCCCTGTGTCTGCGTGGGTTTCCTCCGGGTGCTCCGGTTTCCCCCACAGTCCAAAGACATGCAGTTAGGTTGACGTGGGGTGGCCTTGGGCTGAGGTGCCCTTGAGCAAGGTACCGAACCCCTGACTGCTCCCCGGGTGCTTTGGTGTGGCTGCCCACTGCTCTGAGTGTGTGTGCAAGTGTGTTCACTGTTTCAGATGGGTTAAATGCAGAGGATGAATTTCATTGTGCTTGAAGTGTGCATGTGACAAATAAAGGTTTCTTCTTCTTATCTTGTGGCCGATTGTTTTGAAATAATCTGACTTTCAGGTCTTCGTTCATTCGCTTCTTCCACATAAGGGCGAGATATTGCTACTGAGGCAAGCATATCCAGCGGAGGAAAAAAAAGCATATCCAGCAGAGAAATCTGACGAATGGTCCACTCATTCTCCATTTTCTCCATACTGAGTACTCCGCCATTACTGCTCGGCTCACACTCCATGAGAACTGGTGCAACTGAACTTACTTTCCTTTTCTTGTAGTTTTATTTCCCTTTAATTGTTGGTACTGCACCCTCTTTCAATACGGGCTTATAGCCAACACTCCTCAACAGATCAGAGGTCTCGTACGAGTCTTCAGTAAAATGTGCAGAGCAGAGGAGAGACCACTTCGTAGGCGCCCAATGTGCCCGTGAACTTCTCGCAAACGCGTCCAAATCTTTGCAGTTTGAACATTCTTGGGCCATGAATGTGTAACCCATATGATTTTTAGACGCCCCCTAACCCATTCTGATGCACTGAGAGTTTGCTGATAGCTCCTAGAGCGTGCGCCAGAGTATTTACTCAAATAATAATAAGCAACTGCCGCTTTAAAACCAGACTTGAAATCGAGAAACTGGATAGACACGATTACCTTCGATACCGAGAGAGAGAGAGAGAGAGAGAAACTGGCATCTAATCTATCCTTATCTACAATCAAGACCCCGAGATCGTTAGAGAAGAGCAGATATCCTGGTGAGCTAATGTTTTAGCGTCTGGCAACGGTCAATTTTATATGTATATGCTAAGCTAAGCAAAGTCATCTCAAATAGGTTTTAGATGTCCTTATTAGATCCTGACATGCTTCTTTGACTTGACATCCATTTAAAACCCGTCAGGATAACCTGTAGAGACTTCGATTTTATGACTTAGTAGGGTTATGAACATTTTAAGACTTTAAATGTTATTAAATGCTTTATTACTGTGGGTCAAGGAAAGTTACGATATTAGCCACCTAGCTTCCAGCTAGCTCGGTCTCCCAGCAACCAAACGAACTCACAGCAATCTAGCGAGCTCCAAACGTAACTGAATTAACAGAGATTTAAATGTTTTTACATTTTTAAAATTTAATAGACTGTTTTGTATACTGCTGTCTTAAGCAGTTGCAATAAGGGTATCATTGGAGCAGTCAACAGCAATATGCTGCTGTTTATTCTTGCTCATAGGAGCTAGTTTTACTGTAGGTCCATACTAATTATTGTATGGACAGTTTAGTTACAGTTTAACTGCAATAGTATATTGAATTGCCATATTGTAAATAGAATTATAAGGATAAAGATTTATTGAATTGAATAGTAATCTGTGCAATTGCGTGCAGACTGTTTTTTTGTACACCTGGAAACCCTGCGTCACCGCCGTCTTCGTCTGTGGATACCTTGGAGTCCCCCACCTGTGGTCCCCATTTCTCCTGCTCACCTTCATTCCTCTTCGTTCCAATGCATACCTCCATCTCTCCAAACCCAACTCAACCTCCTTTCTACTTTCACCACATATCACAATGTCATCTGCAAACATCACGGTGACTCTTGCCTCACTTCGTCCGTCAAGCTATCCATCACTATGGCAAACAAAAAAGGACTCAAATGTATTAATTAAATGTAACTATAACTGGTTAAAAAGCACAATTAGAAATTGTCATCATAAGAAATTTTATCTGTAATGGAGAGGCCGAGCTGTATCTGTACAAAGGATATTTTTCAGAACTGGGCGGGAACACCAAGATAGGGTCCACAGGTGGGGGACTCCAAGGTATCCACAGATGAAGACGACGGTGACACAGGGTTTCCAGGTGTATAAAAAAACAGTCTGCACACAATTGCACAGATTACTATTCAATTCAATAAATCTTTATCCTTATAATTCTATTTACAATATGGCAATTCAATATACTATTGCAGTTAAACTGTAACTAAACTGTCCATACAATAACTAGTATGGACCTACAGTAAAACTAGCTCCTATGAGCAAGAATAAACAGCAGCATATTGCTGTTGACTGCTCCAATGATACCCTTATTGCAACTGCTTAAGACAGCAGTATACAAAACAGTCTATTAAATTTTAAAAATGTAAAAACATTTAAATCTCTGTTAATTCAGTTATGTTTGGAGATCGCTAGATTGCTGTGAGTTGGTTTGGTTCCTGGGAGACCGTTAGCTGGAAGCTAGGTGGCTAATAACGTAACTTTCCTTGACCCACAGTAATAAAGCATTTAATAACATTTAAAGTCTTAAAATGTTCATAACCCTATTAAGTCATAAAATCGAAGTCTCTACAGGTTATCCTGACGGGTTTTAAATGGATGTCAAGTCAAAGAAGCATGTCAGGATCTAATAAGGACATCTAAAACCTATTTGAGATGACTTTGCTTAGCTTAGCATAATAAAATTGACCGTTGCCAGACGCTAAAACATTAGCTCACAAGGATATCTGCTCTTAATCAAGATCTCCAACGATCTCTGGGTCTTGATTGTAGATAAGGATAGATTAGATGCCAGTTTCTCTCTCTCTCTCTCTCTCTCTCTCTCTCGGTATCGAAGGTAATCGTGTCTATCCAGTTTCTCGATTTCAAGTCTGGTTTTAAAGTGGCAGTTGCTTATTATTATTTGAGTAAACACTCTGGCGCACGCTCTAGGGGCTATCAGCAAACTCTCAGTGCATCAGAATGGGTTAGGGGGCGTCTAAAAATCATATGGGTACATTTGCAACATAAATCCACCTTCTGTCATGTTGCTGCACCCGCCAGCAACACCTCTACGTGGCATGATGATAAATTAGCTCAAAATGGAGGATCAGTTTTGCAGTCAGCTCTGTGTTTTAGTATAGCGGAAATGGCGATGAGACCGATAGACTTCCTGCTGTGACGTCACAGATGTCAAGGTCATTCACTCGGACCGCTACCTATATGAATCATTTTCATCATAAAAATTACTATATTAGATTTATTGTTAATGCTTAAAGCTATTCTTGTGCCATTCTTGAGGTCTCAAGGCATTTATAAACAAAAAGTGAGGCCATTGTTCTGCGTATCTCCTTTCTTTGGTTTAGTTAGTTTTGACACTTCTTTGAAGGTTTTAGGGAGATTTAAATTCAAAGGATTACTGTCAGTGTGTGACGCCATGTTGTTTTAGTTTGTTTAGATTTTGGTTACCCTCCCAAGGTGCAAAGCATTATGGGTAACATGAAAGTGGTCAATAAGTTGGCGGGTGGCTTTCTGTTGATACTAGAAGGCAAACTGGAAAGTTTGATGATGATCCAGATCTAAATATAACAAACTGTTAATACATGTAAATATTGGTCCATGGATATTTAAACCCTTCTGAATTCAGAGTCCTGCGACCTCAATATCCATAAGGGGGTGATTCCTGGAATCACTGGTGGAAGGGTGAACACAGGCTGAAAGCCAGGTGGTCCAAACGCTCTGGTGATTCCTGTGGCCAATGCAGACATGTATCCCATCTTCCTGGGAACCGTCATTGGAGGTGCAGCCCCCCCATTAGCCCTGGTCATCCTGCTCCCTTGCTTGCCACCTGGATCCCTGGTGGTGAGAGATGGCAAGAGACAGCGACAACCCCAACAGTAACAGCAGCAAGACCTGGGAAGGCAAAGAAGACAACAGAGAGGAGGACCTCGTCATCATTGAATATCAACGGACAGCCATAAGCAGAGCAAGTAAGTAAGCAGAATATTCAAACCCCTGTATAATCAATATAAAACTGTAGGCATGGACAATATGGGTTCAGATCCTCGAGTAGTAAACATCTGGATATTCAAATATGTGGCTTGTTGGAGTTATGCACTCTATCAAGTGCCCTTCTAGTTACAATTATTGTATTATTATGGATTAAAATCTTTTTAAATAATTATTTTAAAATGTGTAACATGAACACAGGTTTTGTGTTTTTTGGTTTTTTTTTTTGCACCCAACATACATAGGGGCACCAGTGCAGAACCACAGAACAAATGAAAGGTTTACATGGTCATTCTTTTTTTTTTCTAACAGAATATTAAACATTTTTATCCATACAATATTTAGGCCTCAGTCGATTTAGTTTGCTTTTATTTAGTTGTTCAGCTAAACATTTTTTTTTTTTTAATCCCTATTCCCATTGGCCTGACTATGAGGTTAAAGACATATGTAACCACTCAAATGAATCTTCTCTGAGCTGGATATTTAGATGGATTTCAATTCAGTGAATGGTTTTCTGAGGTTTGTCTTCATTTTAAAGAAAAATAAATATAATCTAAATGCAGTTTCGAATCTGTTTTTGATTTATGATCCAATAAACTAGGAGTGGATACAGATGTTTGGACCATCAGAAAGCAGCATTGATAAATACTCATACATGAGCGGCACGGTGGTGTAGTGGTTAGCATGGTCGCCTCACAGCAAGAAGGTTCTGGGTTCGAGCCCAGCGGCCGATGGGGGCCTTTCTGGAATGTATTTGACACGGTAGATCATTCCATACTGTTACGTCGACTGGAGCACTGGGTTGGATTTACTGGTATACTAATCAACTGGTTAAAATCTTACCTACAACAAAGATTTCTTTATGTGGCCATTGGAGGCCACAGTTCATCACCCGTGTCCTTGAACTGTGGGGTTCCCCAGGGCTCAATCCTGGGACCATTACTATTCAACCTTTATATGCTCCCACTTGGACAAATTATTAAGAATAACTCAATAAACTTCCATAGCTATGCAGATGACACTCAGCTTTACTTAGCTATGTCACCTAATGACTATGCCCCTCTTGAGTCTCTTCATAGATGCATTGACCAAATTAACAAATGGATGTCTCACAATTTTCTTCAGCTGAACGCAAATAAAACTGAAGCAATTATATTTGGCAAAAAGGAGGAAAGGCTTAGGATTGCCACTGTTCTTGAAACTAAGGGGCTTAAAGCAAAGGATACTGTCAAAAACCTTGGTGTCCTTATTGACAGCGAACTTAACTTCAACAGTCATATGAAAGTGGTAAAAAAGTCTGCATTCTATCACCTAAAAAACATTTCTAAACTCAGGGGTCTCATGTCAAAACATCTCATCTCATCTCATCTCATTATCTCTAGCCGCTTTATCCTTCTACAGGGTCGCAGGCAAGCTGGAGCCTATCCCAGCTGACTACGGGCGAAAGGCGGGGTACACCCTGGACAAGTCGCCAGGTCATCACAGGGCTGACACATAGACACAGACAACCATTCACACTCACACCTACGGTCAATTTAGAGTCACCAGTTAACCTAACCTACATTTCTTTGGACTGTGGGGGAAACCGGAGCACCCGGAGGAAACCCACACGGACAAGGGGAGAACATGCAAACTCCACACAGAAAGGCCCTCGCTGGCCCCGGGGCTCGAACCCAGGACCTTCTTGCTGTGAGGCGACAGTGCTAACCACTACACCACCGTGCCGCCCCATGTCAAAACATGATCTAGAAAAACTTATTCATGCTTTCATCTCCAGTAGGGTTGATTACTGCAATAGCCTTTTCACAGGTCTTCCAAAAAAGACCATCAAAGAGCTTCAACTAATCCAAAATGCAGCAGCAAGGGTTCTTACAAGAACAAAAAGGGTAGTTCAATCCTAAGGTCTCTGCACTGGCTCCCAGTGAGCTATAGAATTGACTTTAAAGCATTACTTCTTCTATTTAAAACATTAAATGGGATGGGACCCAGCTACCTACTGGATATGTTTCAATTATATGCACCAACTAGGTCTCTAAGATCACAAGAGAAAAACTTGCTAGTAATACCAGCTGTCAAAACGAAGTGTGGTGAAGCAGCCTTTAGTTGCTATGCTGCTAAGCTTTGGAACCGACTTCCAGATGATATCAAAAATGCTCCTACTGTTGTTAGTTTTAAATCCAGGCTCAAGACAAAGCTGTTTTCAGATGCTTTCACTTGATTAATTTTTACCTAAAGTGTAATTAATTTCCTTTAACATAATTTCTTTTAATTTTGATTTTAATGATTTTACTTTCTTTATTTTAATTTCTTTTTAATCTTGGATTTTAATGATTTTACTTTTACTTTAATTCTTTGTTACTGTTCTTATGCTTTTATTTTTTGTGAAGCACATTGAATTGCCTGTGTGTATGAAATGCGCTATACAAATTGCCTTGCCTTGCCTTCTGCGTGGAGTTTGCATGTTCTCCCCGTGTCTGCGTGGGTTTCCTCCAGGTTCTCTCCGGTTTCCCCCACAGTCCAAAGACATGTGGTTAGGTTAATATGGGACGGCCTTGGGCTGAGGTGCCCTTGAGCGAGGCACCTAACTCCCAACTGCTCCCCGGGTGCTGTTAGCATGGCTGCCCACTGCCCTGGGTATGTGTGTGTGCTCATTGCTCACGTGTGTGTGTGCATGTGTGTGTTCACTGCTTCAGATTGGTTAAATGCAGAGAGGAAATTTCACAAGTGTGTGATGAATAAAGAAAGCTTTCTTGCTTTCTTCTTTCTTTCATGAAGACTGAAATCTGTGCTATACTCCTATCACTCAAAGTGATATTCTTCAGTTTGATCCATTAGTGCATTAGTTTGACAGTTCGCCGATGTGATATGGAATGATAACGTAGGCCATAATCAAGTCCACACATTGAACCAAAACAACAACAAAAATAATTGCACACAATCATTCACTCGTCCTTCTCATAATGGGAATTCATTCTCCAGCCCAAATGGAAATGCACAGTGGTCCGTTACCACAGCCTGGTCGACTCTGGCTCTAATTGTTGCTAAAAGGTTGCACATTTGCTGTCTTTCCTCAGGCCTGCGTTTAAACATGACTCACTCTGACGTTAGCGAGGCTAAATCACACCCTCATGGTTGCATGATGTCAGCCAGTGGATTTGTTCAGAAGTGGGCTGTGCTCCTTTTTTTCCCCTCCCTTTTGTCTCTGTCCTTAGAAGGCTGTGTTTGGAGAAGAGGGTTTGCACACCAGAGCCTGAGTGGATCTCAAGAATCGTGTGACCTTTCTCACGTCTGCTGTCAGCTATGCTGAAATGCACCCTCTTGTTTTACAAACAAAACAAGACCAAAGTCATAGAAATGGATGCATTCTTTATTACCTGTATGTGGAGATTAATATAGTGGTTTTAACGTGGCTGTTTTCCCCCTCTCCGGATGCTAAAAAAGCTTGACAGATAAAGCCAAGTGTGAAAGAGAGTGTCAGACGGCATGTTTGTCAGACGGCATGTTTGTCAGACGGCATGTTGACCCTGTGGTTATGTCGCATTAACACAGCCTTGTATCTTTAAACAGCTGAGATTATTCCAGTAAGGGATAAACTCCGGGTGATTAACCTCACTCATTCCTGTCTCACCCGGCCAAAATCCACAAACTGAAGCTCGTACAGAATTATGTTATATAAAATATGTCTATCTGAAAAGCCACTGATAGCCAGTGAAGCTACTGGATGGCACTTTAACATCACAAATGTTTACTTGCCCTGTGAATGTGAAACTATTCCTGGAGTGTGCCCTTGCTTTTAGTCTGTTAATGTTATGAGCGTGAGCCAAACTGAAGCCAATACCCTTCCATTAGAGGGCAGAAAATGTCTGAGGTAATGAGCTACCCTTACAAAAAAGAAGTTTATTCAAGTATACTTCTTTTTAAACTAAAAATAAGAGAGTATGCTTTCAGTTTACTTTTTATTTACTTATCAGAGATATACTTAATAAGGTTATACATATGTATACTTGGCTTATACTGAAAAGTATATAGAAAAGTCTAAGTATATTAAGCTTATACTTAAACTTTTGATCAAGACATACTTAACAAAAGTAGAATAAAGTATTAAAATATTTGTTCCTTATGTTTAAGTGGACTTGCCCTGTCGTTGTGCTTCAGCATTGTAGACTCTTAGGAATGTCTGTGGTTCCATATAAGTTTTTTTTTTTTAATTTCTCCTGAGTAGGATAATTATTTTTTTTTATTATTTTTCTTTAGAGCTTGGATGTCAATTTCAGTTGTCATTGCCATGTTTTTGTACTTTGGCATTTAATATAATGTTGCTTTAAATTTTGATTTTTAAAGAAAATTAATATGTTCTTAATCCTGAGTATCTGTTATTTTGTGAATTCTTACCTTTATAACTTCATTGTAACTTAAGGTACAAAACACTTAAGTTGTCTACTGGTAGTGTGCATGAGGTAAGGATTAGGTAGGGCTAGAAAACTAATAGTATACCTAGAAGGGTAATTGCAGTATAGTTCAAAACTAAAAAGTGGACTAGATGTATATAACCAGTAACTAATAGTATATTTCCAATATGCTATAAAGTATACATTAGTAAACTAAAAAGTGGACTAGAAGTATAAAACCAGTATATGTCCAGTATACTATGAAGTATGCTTTTGTAAACTAAAGAGTGGACTACAAGTATAGAATTAGTAAACTATTAGCATACAAGTTTACTTGTGGTATACCTGCAGTACAACATAAAAAATACTACTTGCATACTCAAAGTTTACTTCTCTTAGACTTAAAGTCTACTTTTTATAAACTAAAAGTGGGCCAATTTAGTCCCAAGAAGTATTAGATTAGTTTACTTACAAGTATACTGTACTGTAAGTGCATTGATATCAGTATACTTGGTACACAAAAGTATACTTAAGGAAATATACTTTAACTTTACTTAAGTATACTTAACAAAATGAACTTGAAGTATAATTCTTTTTGATAAAGGTAGGTCTCCATTAATCATATTTATTTGGGGCGAAGTACCAGGTTGTAACATTTTGAACATTTGGGGAAACCTGATATCTGTTTCTGGAAGTTGATACAACTGAAATAAAACTGCAATTGTCATGTTCAGATGCTGAGCTGGCATTAAGCTTTAACTTGCACAACACTTCACAAACAAACAAACAAACTAACTAACTAACTAACTAACTAACTAACTAACTAACTAACTAACTAACTAACTAACTAACTAACTAACTAACTAACTAACTAACTAACTAACTAGCTAGCTAGCTAGCTAGCTAGCTAACTAACTAACTAACTAACTAAGTCAAGTCAACTTTATTGTCAAATATGCTATACAGTACATGCTCGACATACAGCACAGATGAAATTACAGTCCTCTCTGACCAACTAACTAACTAACTAACTAACTAACTAACTAACTAACTAACTAACTAACTAACTAACTAACTAACTAACTCTATTTTGTGCATTTGTTAACGTTACCTTTAACAAACAGCATGAATAAACCACAAACAGTAATGTTAATTAAGTAGCAAGTAAGGAGTACCATATAAGGGGCATGCTTTTATCAGAAAATAATCAACCATAAATGCTTTTTAACCATTTATATTCACATTTAATGTTGAACATCTGCAAGACAAAATTCCTGTTGCTGTTTATGTTAGAATAGCTATAAACTTTTTTTTTTCTTGCATGTTGTTAAAAATAATTATAATAACAGCTTGCCGTGTGAATGGAAAATCAGAAATCATAACATACACTGTCCTGAAGACTATCCTGTGTAGGAAAACATACAGAACAATGAATTAATAAAGCACTGGCACTGGAGACTCCTTCCATAAACAACATTAAAGCAAAAAAAAAAAAAAGCAATATCAACAATTATTCTACATACAGGCCACTTTTTCCATGGAATAAAAACATGTAGTCTATTCCTTTCTAGCAGGTTTATTGATAGCATGCAATATTGTTATATTGCTTATCCTCCATGTATTACACCACTCTCCCCAATGGAGAACAAGCGTGCAATATTGTTATAATATTGCACGTTGTCAAGACAACACAACGTCACACATTGGAGCTCATGTGAAGATCCAATGACAAAACTTTTCTGCTGCACATGTGCATAATCATTTCTTTGTCTGCCAGGAAAGACAGAATCCGAGGCTAATCCAGTGTTACTACTAGGATTAAGCGTTAAATAAATAAACTGAAACTGAAGATGTGCTGAACACCCAAAAGGCTACCAAAACTTCATTAAATGTTCTTCATGCATATTTACAAGAGAAAAACATACCAACAGACATAAAAAAAACTGGAAAGGAGACACGTCGGAGATGTAAAACTTCCACGCTAGCGAGTGACTGTGACAGTTTGTAAACAAACATGGCTGCAAGGTTTGCTTCATTAAAAGTGAAAGATTTTGAGAGAATTTTAGCCACCAGCTCACTCTCTTGTGTGTAGCTGTTGATGTTGATTTTAAAATTGCACAGGGAAAATAATAATAGATAATAATATTCGGCTCGACTGCTCTAGCATTGGCCTGCACTAACACTACAATGGCTAGAAGGGAACTGGACTGCCACACTAACAGCACCGAGTCGTGGGTAAGCTAGCGTTGGCCTTTGAGAATGGTGATATGAAGAGAGTGTATAATAATAATAATAATAATAATTAAAGCTGCTAGCGTCCTTGACGGGCCCTCGCACGTGTGCTTCTGCAACCCAGGACATTCTGCCACCCAACAAAACAGTCACATGTCATATATTCATCAAATGTTCAAAGGTGATGTGCATGTTGCAAATGCCATGACTGCTTGACGGATGAGAGATAGACAGACAAAGACTGTAAGTGTGTGTGTGTGTGTGTGTGTGTGTGTGTGTGTGTGTTTCTGTGGTGTGAAAATGTACATTTATACAACCCCAATTCAAAAAAAGTTGGGACAAAGAACAAATTATAAATAAAAATGGAATGCAATGATGTGGAAGTTTCAAAATTCCATATTTTATTCAGAATAGAACATAGATGACATATCAAATGTTTAAATTGAGAAAATGTATCATTTAAAGAGAAAAATTAGGTGATTTTAAATTTCATGACAACAACACATCTCAAAAAAGTTGGGACAAGGCCATGTTTACCACTGTGAGACATCCCCTTTTCTCTTTACAACAGTCTGTAAACGTCTGGGGACTGAGGAGACAAGTTGCTCAAGTTTAGGGATAGGAATGTTAACCCATTCTTGTCTAATGTAGGATTCTAGTTGCTCAACTGTCTTAGGTCTTTTTTGTCGTATCTTCCGTTTTATGATGCGCCAAATGTTTTCTATGGGTGAAAGATCTGGACTGCAGGCTGGCCAGTTCAGTACCCGGACCCTTCTTCTACGCAGCCATGATGCTGTAATTGATGCAGTATGTGGTTTGGCATTGTCATGTTGGAAAATGCAAGGTCTTCCCTGAAAGAGACGTCGTCTGGATGGGAGCATATGTTGCTCTAGAACCTGGATATACCTTTCAGCATTGATGGTGTCTTTCCAGATGTGTAAGCTGCCCATGCCACACGCACTAATGCAACCCCATACCATCAGAGATGCAGGCTTCTGAACTGAGCGCTGATAACAACTTGGGTCATCCTTCTCCTCTTTAGTCCGAATGACACGGCGTCCCTGATTTCCATAAAGAACTTCAAATTTTGATTCGTCTGACCACAGAACAATTTTCCACTTTGCCACAGTCCATTTTAAATGAGCCTTGGCCCAGAGAAGACGTCTGCGCTTCTGGATCATGTTTAGATACGGCTTCTTCTTTGAACTATAGAGTTTTAGCTGGCAACGGCGGATGGCACGGTGAATTGTGTTCACAGATAATGTTCTCTGGAAATATTCCTGAGCCCATTTTGTGATTTCCAATACAGAAGCATGCCTGTATGTGATGCAGTGCCGTCTAAGGGCCCGAAGATCATGGGCACCCAGTATGGTTTTCCGGCCTTGACCCTTCCGCACAGAGATTCTTCCAGATTCTCTGAATCTTTTGATGATATTATGCACTGTAGATGATATGTTCAAACTCTTTGCAATTTTACACTGTCGAACTCCTTTCTGATATTGCTCCACTATTTGTCGGCGCAGAATTAGGGGGATTGGTGATCCTCTTCCCATCTTTACTTCTGAAAGCCGCTGCCACTCCAAGATGCTCTTTTTATACCCAGTCATGTTAATGACCTATTGCCAATTGACCTAATGAGTTGCAATTTGGTCCTCCAGCTGTTCCTTTTTTGTACCTTTAACTTTTCCAGCCTCTTATTGCCCCTGTCCCAACTTTTTTGAGATGTGTTGCTGTCATGAAATTTCAAATGAGCCAATATTTGGCATGAAATTTCAAAATGTCTCACTTTCGACATTTGATATGTTGTCTATGTTCTATTGTGAATACAATATCAGTTTTTGAGATTTGTAAATTATTGCATTCGGTTTTTATTTACAATTTGTACTTTGTCCCAACTTTTTTGGAATCGGGGTTGTATATGTACAAAACTATACATATGTCTCCTCCTTATCTCTATCTCACGCTGTAATCTGAAGTCATCTTAGCTTTCCTGTGTGTGTGTGTGTGTGTACATGCAGAGTTTTCATATGTCTGCAACAAAACGCACAATGATGGCAGGTCACTATTATTTTGTGTTTGTGTGTGTGTGTGTGTGTGTGTGTGTGTGTGTGTGTGTGTGTGTATGCAGAGTTTTCATATGTCTGCAACAAAATGCACAATGATGGCAGGTCACTATTATTTTGTGTGTGTGTGTGTCAGAGGGAGAGAGAGAGCGATAAGGAGGAGACACGTATAGTTTTGTACATATGAAGTTTGAAAGGTTTTGAATGTTTTGCTTGACAGGCATCGCCTCTAGTAAGATCTTATGAGGTTGCTAGGACAACTATCATGATTCATGTCATTTTTGTACTGATCTAAGGGTTCTGAGTAAGGTTCTAGCCATATGTACTGAAGAGTTTTGTTTCAATTAGGGGGCGCTATGAAGTCCCTGGGCCATGCCCAGGGCCAAACGTCTGTGGCTGAGAAGCGGTTACAATGGCTGATGTGTGTATCAAATTTCATGAGTTTTCGTGCATGGGAAATGCCTCAAACAAAGCCAAGCGCGACATAATAATAATAATAATAATCCTTCGAAAAACAATAGGGTCTTCGCACTGAACGGTGCTCGGGCCCTAATAATAATATTGGCTGGCTTTTTTCATGGTCTATCAGATATATTCCATTCAGCTACTCATCTTTGACTCGTTCAGTATCAGGCTAGCTGAATGGAATATATCTGATATACCACTCAATGCCAGGCAGAAGTATTTAATCATTTTAAAGCTTTTGTTTATAAAATGACAACACGTAGTACAACCCCGATTCCAAAAAAGTTGGGACAAAGTACAAATTGTAAATAAAAACGGAATGCAATGATGTGGAAGTTTCAAAATTCCATATTTTATTCAGAATAGAACATAGATGACATATCAAATGTTTAAACTGAGAAAATGTATCATTTAAAGAGAAAAATTAGGTGATTTTAAATTTCATGACAACAACACATCTCAAAAAAGTTGGGACAAGGCCATGTTTACCACTGTGAGACATCCCCTTTTCTCTTTACAACAGTCTGTAAACGTCTGGGGACTGAGGAGACAAGTTGCTCAAGTTTAGGGATAGGAATGTTAACCCATTCTTGTCTAATGTAGGATTCTAGTTGTTCAACTGTCTTAGGTCTTTTTTGTCGGATCTTCCGTTTTATGATACGCCAAATGTTTTCCATTGGTGAAAGATCTGGACTGCAGGCTGGCCAGTTCAGTACCCGGACCCTTCTTCTACACAGCCATGATGCTGTAATTGATGCAGTATGTGGTTTGGCATTGTCATGTTGGAAAATGCAAGGTCTTCCCTGAAAGAGACGTCGTCTGGATGGGAGCATATGTTGCTCTAGAACCTGTAGCATTGATGGTGTCTTTCCAGACGCGTAAGCTGCCCATGCCACATGCACTAATGCAACCCCATACCATCAGAGATGCAGGCTTCTGAACTGAGTGCTGATAACAACTTGGGTCGTCCTTCTCCTCTTTAGTCCGAATGACACAGCGTCCCTGATTTCCATAAAGAACTTCAAATTTTGATTCGTCTGACCACAGAACAGTTTTCCACTTTGCCACAGTCCATTTTAAATGAGCCTTGTCCCAGAGAAGACGTCTGCGCTTCTGGATCATGTTTAGATACGGCTTCTTCTTTGAACTATAGAGTTTTAGCTGGCAACGGCGGATGGCATGGTGAATTGTGTTCACAGATAATGTTCTCTGGAAATATTCCTGAGCCCATTTTGTGATTTCCAATACAGAAGCATGCCTGTATGTGACGCAGTGCCGTCTAAGGGCCCGAAGATCACGGGTACCCAGTATGGTTTTCCGGCCTTGACCCTTAACGCACAGAGATTCTTCCAGATTCTCTGAATCTTTTGATGATATTATGCACTGTAGATGATGATATGTTCAAACTCTTTGCAATTTTACACTGTCGAACTCCTTTCTGATATTGCTCCACTATTTGTCGGTGCAGAATTAGGGGGATTGGTGATCCTCTTCCCATCTTTACTTCTGAGAGCCGCTGCCACTCCAAGATGCTCTTTTTATACCCAGTCATGTTAATGACCTATTGCCAATTGACCTAATGAGTTGCAATTTGGTCCTCCAGCTGTTCCTTTTTTGTACCTTTAACTTTTCCAGCCTCTTATTGCCCCTGTCCCAACTTTTTTGAGATGTGTTGCTGTCATGAAATTTCAAATGAGCTAATATTTGGCATGAAATTTCAAAATGTCTCACTTTCGACATTTGATATGTTGTCTGAGTTCTATTGTGAATACAATATCAGTTTTTGAGATTTGTAAATTATTGCATTCAATTTTTATTTGCAATTTGTACTTTGTCCCAATTTTTTTTGGAATCAGGGTTGTATATTTTAATGATTATCATCAGCTTTAGATGATTATTAGCTAAGTATTAGCTGTGACTATAGAAACAATAACATGTTATAACAAGCAAGTTAATATAAACCTTTAATTTGTCTGGCATACACCACTACTGTGTCACTTTATGAATGATTTCTTCTTATGAGCATAAAATGATAATAACCTTACTGAGTAACTGTGCTCTCCTGGGGTGTAAAGTCTCAATAAGATGAGTTAAGAGTGTTAAGCTTGGAGATGAACACCGTGTTGCCTCCAATGAAGTGTGTGTCATAGTGTGGGTTTAGCTGGCGCTCTGGCTCACTAGGTGGTAACAGGATTGGGGACATTGGGATAATTGAATTAGTGTGGCCTAGAATTAGATGTTCAAGGACCACTCTGATGTGTGTGTGTGTGTGTGTGTACGTATGTGTGTGTGTGTGTGTGGAAGTGAGCAAAATAGACTAAGACGGTAACAGGTTCTGTCTATTTATGTTACAGCTTTCCTCGCTAGCTGAATTTCCTTTGATCAAACTTGAAAGCTTTTCGATGCATTCCCTTTTTTCAGTTGCAGAAACTCTGGCTGCATCCCAAATCCCATCCTGTGCACTTCTTCAAGACCCAACACTTTGCGAACACTGTAAAACTCAAATTATGAAAGTCAAATGATGGTACATTTAACTTATCACTCAGCTATATGAAATTCCAAACGTATAATCTTATAGTCAACTGTTTACTGTGGCCACTTAAGCTTAATGCGAATCAATTTGACTGGGAAATATTGATGTTAGCCTAGCATGATATACTGTACATTATAGGAAGATGCTTTATTTAATCCTGTAACTAGCGACTAATCAGAGTGTTTTGTAGTCTTGGGTAACCAGGTTAGCTGACTTTATTCAAACAATTCTTACTCCTGCTTTTGAAAATAACTCGCTAAGCTACAGAGCAGATGTTAGCACTCATGCTACGTAGCTAGTTTAGGCAATAAATCATTAGCAGTTTTAGCTAGGTGCTTGAAATTCAGTAGTGACAACTGACAGGTTTTCCATCACAACCATCACAATTTTCCTGAATGGAAACATTTAAGACTAATTATTAGTATTAAACTCGGACTGTGGACAGTATGCTACATTCATCGAGGTGTAAACAGCTACATGGCCCGTAATGTTTGGATCACTGTGAGATATTTATATGTACCAAGCAGATTTTCTAATTAACTATCGCTACTCTTACTCATTAAGTAACCAAGTTATACATAATGTACTGTATTATATGGAAACGAGTGTTTTACTGGGAAATACGCCACTCATACTTTTCATACGAGCTCCATCCGGGACATGAAGATCCAAAAGCATGACATAAATCTCTATATGTCACTCGTGATGAAATCAATGAGTGGGCTGTTTTGATAAATTTGTGTACTTTTTACAACCCTGATTCCAAAAAAGTTGGGACAAAGTACAAACTGTAAATAAAAACGGAATGCAATAATTTACAAATCTCAAAAACTGATATTGTATTCACAATAGAACATAGACAACATATCAAATGTTGAAAGTGAGACATTTTGAAATTTCATGCCAAATATTGGCTCATTTGAGATTTCATGACAGCAACACATCTCAAAAAAGTTGGGACAGGGGCAATAAGAGGCTGGAAAAGTTAAAGGTACAAAAAAGGAACAGCTGGAGGACCAAACTGCAACTCATTAGGTCAATTGGCAATAGGTCATTAACATGACTGGGTATAAAAAGCGCATCTTGGAGTGGCAGCGGCTCTCAGAAGTAAAGATGGGAAGAGGATCACCAATCCCCCTAATTCTGCGCTGACATATAGTGGAGCAATATCAGAAAGTTGTTCGACAGTGTAAAATTGCAAAGAGTTTGAACATATCATCATCTACAGTGCATAATATCATCAAAAGATTCAGAGAATCTGGAAGAATTTCTGTGCGTAAGGGTCAAAGCCGGAAAACCATACTGGGTGCCCGTGATCGGGCCCTTAGACGGCACTGCATCGCATACAGGCATGCTTCTGTATTGGAAATCACAAAATGGGCTCAGGAATATTTCCAGAGAACATTATCTGTGAACACAATTCACCGTGTCATCCGCCGTTGCCAGCTAAAACTCTATAGTTCAAAGAAGAAGCCGTATCTAAACATGATCCAGAAGCGCAGACGTCTTCTCTGGGCCAAGGCTCATTTAAAATGGACTGTGGCAAAGTGGAAAACTGTTCTGTGGTCAGACGAATCAAAATTTGAAGTTCTTTATGGAAATCAGGGACGCCGTGTCATTCGGACTAAAGAGGAGAAGGATGACCCAAGTTGTTATCAGCGCTCAGTTCAGAAGCCTGCATCTCTGATGGTATGAGGTTGCATTAGTGCGTGTGGCATGGGCAGCTTACACATCTGGAAAGACACCATCAGTGCTGAAAGGTATATCCAGGTTCTAGAGCAACATATGCTCCCATCCAGACGACGTCTCTTTCAGGGAAGACCTTGCATTTTCCAACATGACAATGCCAAACCACATACTGCATCAATTACAGCATCATGGCTGCGTAGAAGAAGGGTCCGGGTACTGAACTGGCCAGCCTGCAGTCCAGATCTTTCACCCATAGAAAACATTTGGCGCATCATAAAACGGAAGATACGACAAAAAAGACCTAAGACAGTTGAGTAACTAGAATCCTACATTAGACAAGAATGGGTTAACATTCCTATCCCTAAACTTGAGCAACTTGTCTCCTCAGTCCCCAGACGTTTACAGACTGTTGTAAAGAGAAAAGGGGATGTCTCACAGTGGTAAACATGGCCTTGTCCCAACTTTTTTGAGATGTGTTGTTGTCATGAAATTTAAAATCACCTAATTTTTCTCTTTAAATAATACATTTTCTCAGTTTAAACATTTGATGTGTCATCTATGTTCTATTCTGAATAAAATATGGAATTTTGAAACTTCCACATCACTGCATTCCGTTTTTATTTACAATTTGTACTTTGTCCCAACTTTTTTGGAATCGGGGTTGTATTTGTGAATGTGTCTATATAATAAAAAGAAAATCACACACTGGCTTGAAGATATGAAGTTTACCTTCTCTTGTTGAAAAACTCGCATTTTTCATACGAAATAAATCACGGATTTGAGTGACATATTTAAATAATATTGCCTGGCTTTGAGTGGTATATCAGATATATTCCATTCAGCTACCATGATACTGAACAAGTTGAAGATGAGTAGCTGAATGGAATATATCTGATATACCACCAAAAAAGCCAGCCAATGTTATTATTATTCGTCACATGCACACTTCAAGCACAGTGAAATTCATCCTCTGTATTTAACCTATCTGAAGCAGTGAACACACACACTCAGAGCAGTGGGCAGCCACACTAGAGCGCCCAGGGAGCAGTCAGGGGTCAGGTACCTTGCTCAAGGGCACCTCAGCCCAAGGCCGCCCCACGTCAACCTAACTGCATGTCTTTGGATTGTGGAGGAAACCGGAGGACCCGGAGGAAACCCACGCAAACACGGGGAGAATATGCAAACTCCACACAGAAAGGCCCTCGCCGGCCACTGGGTTCGAACCCGGAACCTTCTTGTTGTGAGGCGACAGTGCTAACCACTACACCACCATGCCACCCAAATTTTACATATTATGTAGACATGTTATACATACATACACACTCTCTTCATATCAGCATTCTTGAAGGCCAACACTAGCTTACTCACGACTCAGTGCTGTTAGCGCATGAGTGCAGTCATCTTCCAGCCAGTGTAGCATTCATCACTAATGTTAATGAAGGCCAACGCTAGCTTATCTGCAACTCGGTGCTGTTAGCGCAGCAATCCAGTTACCTTCCAGCCAGTTTAGCATTGAGCAGGAGCGTTAGCAAAGGCCAACGCTAGCTTACCCGCAACTCTGTGCTGTTAGCACGGCAGTCCAGTTACCTTCCAGCCGGTGTAGTGTTAGCAAAGGCCAACGCTCGAGCAATCAAGCCGAATGTTATTATTATTTAACCTGTGTAATTTACTTAGTTACTTTTAAAATCAGGGGCGGCACGGTGGTGTCGTGGTTAGCGCTGTCGCCTCACAACAAGAAGGTCCTGGGTTTGAGCCTCGGGGCCGGTGAGGGCCTTTCTGTGTGGAGTTTGCATGTTCTCCGCGTGGGTTTCCTTCGGGTGCTCCGGTTTCCCCCACAGTCCAAAGACATGCAGGTTAGGTTAACTGGTGACTCTAAATTGACTGTAGGTGTGAATGGGTGTCTATGTGTCAGCCCTGTGATGACCTGGCGACTTGTCCAGGGTGTACCCCGCCTTTTGGCCGTAGTCAGCTGGGATAGGCTCCAGCTTGCCTGCGACCCTGTAGAAGGATAAAGCGGCTACAGATAATGAGATGAGACTTTTAAAATCAACATTGACAGCTACACACAACGGAGCGAACTGGCAGCCAAAATTCTCTCAAAATCTTCCGTTTTTAATGAAGCAAACCTGGCAGCCATGTTTGTTTACAAATTGTCACTGTCACTCTCTAGTGCCAAAGTTTTACATCGCCGACGTGTGACATCATGTTGCCTTGACAACCATGCAATATCATAAACCATATTCAACGCTCATTCTCCATTGGGTAGAGCAATGTAGGATAAGCGATATGCTAACAATATTGCATGCTACTGAACCAAATGAATGAAAGCCACTCAAAGGGAATAGAATATGTTTTAATTCCTTCGATAAAGTGTCCTGTTTGTATAATAATCACTGATATTTCATTCTGATGACGTCTCTCCGAGTGTTTTCCTGCTGACTAGATATGCATTGTCAAAATGGCGAACCGGTTCAAAATTCAAATTCTTTTGATTAACTTGCATTTTTTTTTTGTGGATGGGTCTATATAATATAACAAACATTACAAGGTGGCGTGAAGATATGAAGTTTATCTTCTCGCGATGAAAATATTTTCACGCCTTCGCTAACTCGCGATACATATTTTCACCACTTGAAGATAAACTTCATATCTTTGCGAAACCATGGAATATCCTCTATGTATTTTTTTTTTTTTATTGCTATTGCTATGTTCTATTTACTATGTTCTAGGTTGCCTAGAATCTTTAGTTTTGGTCTGTTTATTAATTGTTTAATTGATAATTGATCATAATTGATTGATTGATTGATTGATTGATTGATTGATTGATTGATTGATTGATTTTACAACTCTTTGCAGTGCTAACTCCAACCTGACCTTTGCTAACATCTTATGAATTTGTAGTCATGTGACCATATTGGTGTAAACTTCTCTACTTATTTGGCTATATACACCCAATACATTATATTGTATATTTCCTTCTAATCTTCTCAAACACGCTTGTACTTTAGTAATCTGGCTACTCTAAATTATACCCCGACATGTGAATAAATGTGTAAATGTGTGTGTGGATCATATCCGGGAATGGATAAGGTGTATTCCTGCCTCATGCACGGTTTTCCCAGGATAGACTTTGGATCCACGGAGACCCCGACCAGGATAAAGTGCTTACTTGAAGGAAAATGAAGGAATGAATGTGATTAGCGAGATAACAAGCAGCTTTTATCAAATATATCACTGAACATGGAGCGGCACAGTGGTGTAGTGGTTAGCGCTGTCGCCTCACAACACGAAGGTCTGGGTTCGAGCCCCGTGGCCGGCGAGGGCCTTTCTGTGCGGAGTTTGCATGTTGTCCGCGTGGGTTTCCTCCGGGTGCTCCGGTTTCCCCCACAGTCCAAAGACATGCAGGTTAGGTTAACTGGTGACTCTAAATTGAGCGTAGGTGTGAATGTGAGTGTGAATGGTTGTCTGTGTCTATGTGTCAGCCCTGTGATGACCTGGCGACTTGTCCAGGGTGTACCCCGCCTTTCGCCTGTAGTCAGCTGGGATAGGCTCCAGCTTGCCTGCGACCCTGTAGAAGGATAAAGCGGCTAGAGATAATGAGATGAGATCACTGAACATTAAGTCGATGTTACTTTATTTAAGTTTGACTGACGTTAGTAATTGTTTTGCATACTGAATTATGGAAAAAAATCATGTAGTACGGAAACGAACAAACAACTTAATCTCTATTTCTGTTTGACTTTTTCTCACACATACTCACAAATGGCTATAAATTAATTTCCTACATGTTTAGGCAGTGTCCTCATTATCCATCCCTTTTATTTTTAGCTCCTGCACTAAAGAGATTGTAAACTCTGGAGGTCAGGTCACCAGTTTGAGCCTCATATCATCTCTCAGTATGACCCAGAAACAAAAAATACACTCACCATCCCCAGTATAAAGCTCTGTACAAGATTACAGTGATGGGTTGAAATCCAACCGGGAGACGAAGGTGCACACACTGTTGTGTGAGTAATGTTTGGACACCTGTTTCAGTCTTTCTGAAACCTCTTACTGAAGCTGTGAGGTGGAAAGAAGTGCTATATCCATTTCAGGTGGTCAGGATCTCTCGGCCTCTTTATTTATTGCGCTCATAAAGACGCATGTGTGTGAGGTTGAGCGGAAAAATGTGCGAGACAGATGGTGAAGGACTTAAAGCCAACTCGAATGCTGTACGCCAAGACCTGCCTCATGCGTCGATCAGTGCCATAGGCACGTCAATAAACAGCTAGGAACACAGCTGAATAATTAATGATGAACTAAGATGAATAATTGATGATAAATATCAAAGCCTTAAGCTAGATTCAGGGAAGGGTTCGGTTAGTCATCATGGTGCAGCACCAAATCGAGTGAAAGCTGAAAAGAAATAAAAAGCAGTGGCCCAAATGCGAGAACATTTGGAAGTATCAGAAGTGCTGTAATGCAGGCAATGGGTTCTAATGAGGCTTCTGGACACGTTTATGGCATGTTGTCTCCCTGGACAAGTGAATGAGTGCATTCCATAGCTATAAAATGACTCAGGCCATGAAGCTGGATTTCAAATGATTATGTAACCATCTAATTCTAGCAATATTACTTGCAACTTCAAGGTTAAAGGTCTTACAGTGGTGCTTGAAGGTTGGTGAACCCTTTAGAATTTTCTATATTTCTGCATAAATAGGACCTAAAACATCATCAGATTTTCACACAAGTCCTAAAAGTAGATAAAGAGAACCCAGTTAAACAAATGAGACAAAAATATTATACTTGGTCATTTATTTATTGAGGAAAATGATCCAATATTACATATCTGTGAGTGGCAAAAGTATGTGAACCTTTGCTTTCAGTATCTGGTGTGACCCCCTTGTGCAGCAATAACTGCAACTAAACGTTTGCGGTAACTGTTGATCAGTCCTGCACACCGGCTTGGAGAAATTTTAGCCCATTCCTCCGTACAGAACAGCTTCAACTCTAGGATGTTGGTGGGTTTCCTCACATGAACTGCTTGCTTCAGGTCCTTCCACAACATTTCGATTGGATTAAGGTCAGGACTTTGACTTGGCCATTCCAAAACATTAACTTTATTCTTCTTTAACCATTCTTTGGCAGAACAACTTGTGTGCTTAGGGTCATTTTCTTGCTGCATGACTCACCTTCTCTTGAGATTCAGTTCATGGACAGATGTCCTGACATTTTCCTTTAGAATTTGCTGGTATAATTCAGAATTCATTGTTCCATCAATGATGGCAAGCCGTCCTGGCCCAGATGCAGCAAAACAGGCCCAAACCATGATACTACCACCACCATGTTTCACAGATGGGATAAGGTTCTTATGCTGGAATGCAGTGTTTTCCTTTCTCCAAACATAACGCTTCTCATTTAAACCAAAAAGTTCTATTTTGTCCTCATCCGTCCACAAAACATTTTTCCAATAGCCTTCTGGCTTGTCTACGTGATCTTTAGCAAACTGCAGACGAGCAGCAATGTTCTTTTTGGAGAGCAGTGGCTTTCTCCTTGCAACCCTGCCATGCACACCACTGTTGTTCAGTGTTTTCCTGATGGTGGACTCATGAACATTAACATTAGCCAATGTGAGGGAGGCCTTCAGTTGCTTAGAAGTTACCCTGGGGTCCTTTGTGACCTCGCCAACTATTTCATGCCTTGCTCTTGGAGTGATCTTTGTTGGTTGACCACTCCTGGGGAGGGTAACAATGGTCTTGAATTTCCTCCATTTGTACACAATCTGTCTGACTGTGGATTGGTGGAGTCCAAACTCTTTAGAGATGGTTTTGTAACCTTTTCCAGCCTGATGAGCATCAACAACGCTTTTTCTGAGGTCCTCAGAAATCTCCTTTGTTCGTGCCATGATACACTTCCACAATCATGTGTTGTGAAGATCAGACTTTGATAGATCCCTGTTCTTTAAATAAAACAGGGTGCCCACTTACAACTGATTGAAAACACCTGACTCTAATTTCTCATCTCATCTCATTATCTCTAGCCGCTTTATCCTTCTACAGGGTCGCAGGCAAGCTGGAGCCTATCCCAGCTGACTACAGGCGAAAGGCGGGGTACACCCTGGACAAGTCACCAGGTCATCACAGGGCTGACACATAGACACAGACAACCATTCACACTCACATTCACACCTACGGTCAATTTAGAGTCACCAGTTAACCTAACCTTCATGTCTTTGGACTGTGGGGGAAACCGGAGCACCCGGAGGAAACCCACGCGGACACGGGGAGAACATGCAAACTCCGCACAGAAAGGCCCTCGCCGGCCCCGGGGCTCGAACCCAGGACCTTCTTGCTGTGAGGCGACAGCGCTAACCACTACGCCACCGTGCCGCCCCTCATTAACCAATGAGATCAAATATTTTTTTCTTAAAAGGGAACTCAAGGCAAATTTTTTATCATCAAAATTCTATTTATCACATTTTATAAAATGTAGGAATGCATTTCTGACAGCTATTTTGTCACTGCTATAGCAAGTTATGAGTGTTTGAAATCTCATCTCATCTCATTATCTCTAGCCGCTTTATCCTGTTCTACAGGGTCGCAGGCAAGCTGGAGCCTATCCCAGCTGACTACGGGCAAAAGGCGGGGTACACCCTGGACAAGTCGCCAGGTCATCACAGGGCTGACACATAGACACAGACAACCATTCACACCTACGGTCAATTTAGAGTTGCCAGTTAACCTAACCTGCATGTCTTTGGACTGTGGGGGAAACCGGAGCACCCGGAGGAAACCCACGCAGACAACATGCAAACTCCGCACAGAAAGGCCCTCACCGGCCACGGGGCTCGAACCCAGGACTTTCTTGTTGTGAGGCGACAGCGCTAACCACTACACCACCGTGCCGCCCGGTGCTTGAAATATGCTCTGTAATATATCAGTCCATCTGTCAAAGCAATGGCCATAAACGAGATTCGTCGTGACCTGTGCAAGACTTCGTAGGATGGAAATAAAACGTACAGCGGAAATCAAAGTGACCAACATCTGCCAACATTGTCAAAAGACGTGCGCACCCTCCTTTGAATGCTGACGTAGTCAAGCCGGAAGTTTTCCCTGTGTCTGAAATCGCTCACTATTCACTATATAGGGCACTATATAGTGAGGATGCCATTTTGTAGTGCTTTCCGAAACCTTAGTGAGGGATTATGTGGGAAATGCGCTCAGTATGATATGTATTTATCACAAAAATACGTGCATGTATTTATTATTTTGAAAACCCACCAGCCGCCGTATCTGGCACGTTTTAATTGCGCGACAGTAATGACGTAAATACTAGCGTGATGGACTAGTCCTTATCCTGTCATCTTTCCAGCTCTTCTCTACTCCACGTTGGTTCAACGTCGTATGGAATAATCTCCATGTCATGCATGCGAGGGAGGCGGATGTATGTGCAGAAGTATACTGTACAGTTTAATAAAGTGCAGAATATATATACAGTGAGACAATATATACACAGGCAAGCAATCCAAAACAGCAGGCTAGCTCAAAAATGAGAATACAGGCAAAAGGGTCGGTCGAGGCGCAAACAGTACATCAAAGGCTAAGCGAGGACAAGAACGAGAAACAGGCACAAGGATCATGAAACAGGGAATCAAGACAACGGGTAGAAAGGCTCGGTAATGCATACATGCATATCGTAATACTTCATGATGCAAATGCGTCAGCCCAGTCCTTAAATAGGCAAACACATAGTTCCTTAATTGAGCTCAGGTTTCGCCTTGTTCACGGTGCACGCAGCCCCAGGCGTGCCTTCAGGTGCACGTGCCACATCGCGCAGGACTGACACTCCATCACTGATGAAGCTGGCAAATCTCGAAATGAATCTAAATTGGAATGATATGGCAATCTAGCTGCTGTGTAAACGGTTTTCAAAATGGCGGCGCCGACACTTCACGTTTGAAGTCTCGCACAAGTCTCGTGAAGATCGCGCAGATAAGCGACGCCTGCCATGGGCCATACGAACTACATTCAACATGGCTAAAAACCGAAAAGGCTGATAAGTGTGATATAATATGCTAATATGAGTCACAATATAGGCGGCACGGTGGTGTAGTGGTTAGCACTGTCGCCTCACAGCAAGAAGGTCCTGGGTTCGAGCCCCGGGGCCGGCGAGGGCCTTTCTGTGTGGAGTTTGCATGTTCTCCCCGTGTCTGCGTGGGTTTCCTCCGGGTGCTCCGGTTTCCCCCACAGTCCAAAGACATGCAGGTTAGGTTAACTGGTGACTCTAAATTGACCATAGGTGTGAATGTGAGTGTGAATGGTTGTCTGTGTCTATGTGTCAGCCCTGTGATGACCTGGCGACTTGTCCAGGGTGTACCCCGCCTTTCGCCCGTAGTCAGCTGGGATAGGCTCCAGCTTGCCTGCGACCCTGTAGAAGGATAAAGCGGCTAGAGATAATGAGATGAGATGAGATGAGTCACAATATAAGGTTAGTAAAACCGAAAACGTTATTGAATAACCATTAATTAATAAATAAATCAAGTTTAAGAAGAAGAAAAAACCTTTATTCGTCACATGCACACTTCAAGCACAGTGAAATTCATCCTCTGCATTTAACCCATCTGAAGCAGTGAACACACGCATACACACCCAGAGCAGTGGGCAGCCATACCAGAGCGCCCGGGGAGCAGTCAGGGGTTCGGTACCTTGGTACCACATCAACCTAACCGCATGTCTTTGGATTGTGGGGGAAATCCAAATGGATTGTGAATGGTTGTCTGTGTCTATGTGTCAGCCCTGTGGGACCCTGGACAAGTTGCCAGGTCATCACAGCGCTGACACATAGACACAGACAACCATTCACACTCATGGTCAATTTAGAGTCGCCAGTTAACCTAACCTGCATGTCTTTGGACTGTGGGGGAAACCGGAGCACCCGGAGGAAACCCACGCGGACACGGGGAGAACATGCAAACTCCACACAGAAAGGCCCTCGCCAGCTGCTGGGTTCGAACCCGGAACCTTCCTGCTGTGAGGTGACCGTGCTAACCACTACACCACCGTGCCATTTAAAAATGACTTCAGTTCCCCTTTAATAACTTGTCTATTTTTCAAGATATTTACATGGAAATTGGCAGGCACATGCATAGATGGTTGTATACTGAATACAAAGTTTGAAAAATTTGTAAAAACAAATTGTACAAATTAGTCTTTAATTAGGGGCAGTACGGTGGTGTAGTGGTTAGCGCTGTCACCTCACAGCAAGAAGGTCCGAGCTCGAGCCCCGTGGCCAGCGAGGGCCTTTCTGTGCGGAGTTTGCATGTTCTCCCCGTGTCTGCGTGGGTTTCCTCCGGGTGTTCCTGTGATGACCTGGCGACTTGTCCAGGGTGTACCCTGCCTTTCGCCCGTAGTCAGCTGGGATAGGCTCCAGCTCGCCTGCGACCCTGTAGAACAGGATAAAGCGGCTAGAGGAGATGAGATTCCGACCACTAAGCTCTCAATATTTTTCATCAAAACAACTCCAGTTATATTCTAAAATAGTTATTTATTGACATGAATCAATTTGATTTGAAAAAAATAAGTAGGTAAAGCTACGAAAACTCACTTCAAAGTCTTTGGTGAATCATAACATCAAAACTAGCAGGCGGAAAATTTTGCTGAATACTTCATCAGAAACAGTGAGAGCAAGAAAAGATCTCTATAGGGATTATCTGATTGATATTCACGAGTAATCCAGCTGGAAACCAACCAGGAGACAGGGAGCCTGACAACTTTCCCGTGACTCAAAAAGAAAAGTACCGGCAGTTTCCCGACATCACGCAAGCAGAATTTTTACTCTCTTGTACCAACTTCAACCTGCTGTTACTCCCAAAGTACTGAACAGATCTTAAGCAGATTAATTTCGTTGGAAAGCAGAAATTATAAGCTTTTTAATGATAGTATTCATGGTAGAAAATATCCAAGAGTTAATCAATGACAGATTTGGAAACTTAGATGAGCATCTGCATGGACAATTTTCACAGCACGGCCAGCGAGTGTTTCATATACCTACTGTAAGGGTTTATGCTGGTTTATATCAGTGGTCATAAAGGTTTATGAAAGTGTTATGGAGTCCTGTATGGTTCTACACAATGTAATGTAGAGAATAGAAAAATCACAGAAACATGCTTGTGCTTTTATCTTCAACGGCAACAACAAACTCTATAAATATGTGAATGAAAACACTCCAGCTTCCCTGGAAAACTGGTTTTCATGACCTAATTTGCATACAGGAACCTGATAGGCTTGTGTAATTTATGATGCAATAACACTTGCCTGGTTACATTTGCCAACATGAACATTTTCAGCATGTCCTGGCCTAAAACAGAAAAGGTCTTGTTGTTGTTGTTGTGGTTTATATTGTTTTTTAGCTCATCCAGCTGCAGGCCAGGCCGGATGAGCTTATGCGATCACGTGTCATCCGTCATCCATCCATCATCCGTCCACAATTTACAAAAATCGCTACGCTTCCTACAGGATTCATCGGATTTCGATCAAACTCATATACAATGTTCCCCAGGTGGGTGTTCATAAAAGTTGTCAAGATGGTGGCGCCACCTGTCATATTTACGATTTTATGGGAGTCTGAAATTTTAAACTCACACACAACAACAGTGGCTAGTATGAGCTACACCCTCATTGAGGCTATTTTTTTTTTTTATTAAATATGATCCCTAACACTAGTCCCCCAGAAATACTTGCAAACAATGGGGGAAACCCAAAAGATTAAAAAAAAAATGCCAGTAGTGTCAGAACTTGGAGAACTGGGTCCGGAGCTTTTTAATTTATTTTCCCTTTTCTTTTTATTTTTTGTGTTTGTATAGTTTGATGTTTTGTCCACCAGTTGTGGTGTAGCTCCGGACCCAGTTTTGGATGTCGGTTCCCTCCAGGCCTTGGTTCACCGTGGGTGATGCCTGTCCTCCTTGCTATGGACTGCAGTGAGCTCGTTGTTCATTTTAACATCATAGTTGTCCAGCGATCTGTGTGGCGGTGCTTTTGTGCTTGGCGTGGTGTTCCGAGTGATGTTGCTCGGTGGCGTTGCAGCAGCTGTACAGGCAGTTTGGAACATACCAGCACTCTGCGTGGTGGTGCTTCTGCGCTCGCTTTGTGGATCCATGGCGCAGTGTTGCCCGGCGGCATCGCGGTGGCTGTGCAGGCGGTGTGGGACTTGTTTTCATGCGCCTTTTGGTTGGACTGTGGATGCTACACCACTGGAATGACATACTGACCTTATTTTGGTGGACTTTTTTTGACCCCCCCCTTTCCTTATAACTGTAAAGCGACCTTGGGTATGAGAAAGGTGCTATATAAATTCAACTTATTATTATTTATTATTATTAACTCCAGCTCTGACAGTTTGTACCTGTCCACGATATTTTCTAACACATTTATTTGGTCTTATTTCTCATATCCAATGATGTCATCTCATTATCTGTAGCCGCTTTATCCTGTTCTACAGGGTCGCAGGCAAGCTGGAGCCTATCCCAGCTGACTACGGGCGAAAGGCGGGGTACACCCTGGACAAGTCGCCAGGTCATCACAGGGCTGACACATAGACACAGACAACCATTCACACTCACATTCACACCTACGCTCAATTTAGAGCCACCAGTTAACCTAACCTGCATGTCTTTGGACTGTGGGGGAAACCGGAGCACCTGGAGGAAACCCACGCGGACACGGGGAGAACATGCAAATTCCACACAGAAAGGCCCTCGCCGGCCATGGGGCTCGAACCCAGGACCTTCTTGCTGTGAGGCGACGGCGCTAACCACTACACCACCGTGCTGCCATATCCAATGATCTTTTCCCATAAATATTAAACAATAACTTTGGTTTTCCCACAAGCTTCATAACTGACTGCTTGCTCGCACCCCAAAATCCTCTCACTTACTTTATTTTTGTTGATCCCAGTCTTAATTTAGTTATGGCTGGGTTCTTGCCTGAACTGATAATCACATCAGTTTTTCTCTGGCTAATCAGACACAAGGTACACCACCACTCTTGCCAGAGCAGTTGGGGGTTAGGTTCCTTGCTTAAGGGCACTTGAGCCAGTCCTACTTGTTCAGGGAATCAAACCAGCAACCTTTTGGTCCCAAAGCTGTTTCTCTAACCATTTGGCCATGGCTTGCCCCCAGTCTTAATGCACACCTCAAAATATTGTATTTGCTTATTAAAGCTCATGTTTGAGCAGAAAGTAATATTACAAAGAGTCAGAAACTATATCACGGGACTCTTATGAATGACAATTCACTAATATGTCTTTGCTGTGTACATCGTGATTCCATCCATCCTGAATGTGGCCAATTTTGATGAAAGCTTACTCAAGAAATCATGGGGGAAAAAAACCCTCACATTTTCCACATATTTCTCTTTATGGACACTGGAGATTTATTCTTGCTTTACTCTGCGAAGGGTTCTGATAGTCCCCCCAAGGAGCACTGGTTTTGGTGTGCTCCTGTGTCTACTGTGCAAGCAAACCAAAAAGGGTAAAGAAGAAAAAGAAGGGAAAGCACACTTAGCTGAGGAATCTTTGGAATTCGTGGAAGCGCCTTGTAAATCTACCATCCGTTTGTCTTGGAGGTAGACTGGTTTGGCAGAGGCCTGTTTTCAGCATTTCTTCTTATTTTTGCTCAAAGAACAGATTGAGCTTGGAACAAGAGAACAGAAACAGGATCACTCAAAGCAGACAGGAAGACATCGAAGACATTTTTGTCCATAAAGTAAATAAACAGACACAAAAACCAACACGAGCGCGTAATTGATATGTCGTGACACCTCTGGTAATCCATCAGCAACCAACCGTCAGTTGTATTATTTATGCAAGCTTTCCAGAACCCGAATCGCAACACACGACCCATGGGCTCCGTGAAGGGAATCCACCGGCTCAATAGGCTTTTTAGACATTTAGCTGACTTTACATGTCAGCCGTGGGCATGATTCATAATGAGGTCCCATTAGAATCTGAAAAGGAACATTTACCTGAGTGCTGATGAAAGAGGCTGTTTTGTATTTTAATGGACATCTCTATGGTAACAGAAAGAGGTCACATGGCCTGGAGTCTGTAAACGGTTCACGAAATATCATCAATGCTAAAAGCTTTTCCTCTTCTAAAAAAAAAGACAAGAAAGGAAAGACAAAAATTAGTAAATGAAATGAAAGTCATTTTAATATTATATATATAGTGTCTTACAAAAGTATTCATCCCCCTTGGTGTTTGACCTGTTTTGTTGCATTACAAGCTGGAATTAAAATGGATTTGGGGGGTTTAGCACCATTTGATTGAACATGCCTACCACTTTAGAGTTGTTTTATTATGACACAAATAATAATTAAGATTAAAAAAAAAAACAGAAATCTGGAGTGTGCACAAGTATTCACCCCCTTTTGTATGAAACCCCTAAATAAGAGCTGGTCCAACCAATTCACTTCATAATTAGTTGATTAAGATCCACCTGTGTGCAATCAAAGTATCACATGATCTGTCACATGATGTCACAGATGCCCCTAAAATCTGTTTTTCTACTCCGACCTCTTTTCAAACCTACGTCAGGCAAACCTTGTTCCACCTTCTGGAAAACACTTTCGATGTCGATCGGCCGTGCACTTGGTCGTTTGTGAGATCGTGCCCTTGTCATTGTTAGAGTTTAATATCTGTATCATGTTAATTGTCCTTTTTTAGCTTACCTTAATTGTGTTTATTCATTTATACATAGTTTTAAGGGGCGGCACGGTGGTGTAGTGGTTAGCGCTGTCGCCTCACAGCAAGAAGGTCCTGGGTTCGAGCCCCGGGGCCGGCGAGGGCCTTTCTGTGTGGAGTTTGCATGTTCTCCCCGTGTCCGTGTGGGTTTCCTCCGGGTGCTCCGGTTTCCCCCACAGTCCAAAGACATGCAGGTTAGGTTAACTGGTGACTCTAAATTGACCGTAGGTGTGAATGTGAGTGTGAATGGGTGTCTATGTGTCAGCCCTGTGATGACCTGGCGACTTGTCCAGGGTGTACCCCGCCTTTCGCCCGTAGTCAGCTGGGATAGGCTCCAGCTTGCCTGCGACCCTGTAGAAGGATAAAGCGGCTAGAGATAATGAGATGAGATGAGACATAGTTTTAATTATTTGGGCGGTGCCTCGCATGGGTACTTTCGGGTCCCGTTCGTGCCGACCCCTTTGGGTGGCTTTCTTGTCAGCTATTTTTATTTATTTTTTTATTTTATTTTATTTTTTTTGCTCATTTATTTTTGTATTTTTGTAATTTGTAATTTTTGTAATTTGATGTGAGAAGTCATGCCCAATAAAGCAATAAAAAATAAATAAATAAATCAACCTGTTCTGGAAGGACCCTGACTCTGCAACACGACTAAGCAAGCAACATGAGAACCAAGGAGCATCCAGACAGGTCAGAGACAAAGTTTTTTATTTTTTTATAAAAAAAAAAAAAAAATCCCAAACTTTGAATATCCCATGGAGCTCCATTAAATCCATTATAGCAAAATGGAAACAATATGGCACCACTACAAACCTGACAAGAGAAGGCCGCCCACCAAAACTCACAGACTGGGCAAGGAGGGCATTAATCAGAGATGCAACAAAGACACCAAAGATAACACTGAAGGAGCCGCAAAGATCCAAAACAGAGATGGGAGTATCTGTCCATCGGCCCACTTTAAGTCATACACTCCACAGAGTGGGGTTTTATGGCAGAGCGGCCAGAAAAAAAGTAATTGCTTAAGAAAACAGATTTGGAGTTTGCCCAACAATATGTGGCAGAATCCCCAAACACATGGAAGAAAATTCTCTGGTCAAATGAGACTAAAACTGATCTTTTTGGCTATTATGAGAAATACCATGTGTGGCCCAAAGCCAACACCCTGAGAACACCATTCCTACAGTGAAACATGGTGGTGGCAGCATCATGCTGTGGGGATATTTTTCATCTGCAGGGACAGGAAAGTTGGTCATGACTGAAGGAAAGATGGATGGCAGGGCAGTTCTGGAGGAAAACCTGTTTGAGTCAGCCAGAGGTTTGAGACTAGGACCAAGGTTCACGGTCCAGCAGGACAATTACCCTAAGCATACTGCTAAAGCTACACTGGAGTGATTTAAAGGGAAACATTTAAATGTCTTAGTCAAAGTCCAGACCTCAATTCAGTTGAGAATCTGTGGCATAACTTAAAAATTGTTAGACACCAATGCAACCCATCTAATTGAAGGAGTTGGAGCAGTTTTGCCTTGAGGAATGGGCAAAAATCCCAGTGGCTAGATGTGCTAAGCCAGGGGTGTCAAACCTGATCCATAAAGGGCCTTGTGGCTGCAGGTTTTCATTCCAGCCATGCAGCAGCACACCTGACTTGGCTCATTCAATCAACTGAACTGTCTTCACACAGTCAAATACTTGCAGCCACACCCACCCTTGATTAAAGGGTGGGTGTGTCAGTTGATTGAATAAGCCAAATCAGGGTGCTGCTGGATGGCTGGAATGAAAACCTGCAGCCACACGGCCCTTTATGGATCAGGTTTGACACCCCTGTGCTAAGCTAATAGAGACATACAGTACCCCAAGAGATTTGCAGCTGTAATTGCAGCAAAAGGTGGCTCGACAAAGTATTGACTTTGGGGGTGGTGAATACCTATGCACACTCCAGATGTCTGTTTTTTCATCTTAATTATTGTCTGTGTCACAATCCGACAACCATTTTCACCTTTAAGGCACGTTGTGTAAATCAAATGGTGCTTACCTCCCAAAAATCCATTTTAATTCCAGCTTGTAATGCAACAAAACAGGATAAACACCAAGGGGGGTGGGATGGGGGGGTGAATATTTTTGCAAGGCACTATATATACAGTGTTATTCTGTATCAAAAATATTATAAAACATCGGCATTTAAGTTAGTGGGGGAAGGGGGGAAGCAACTAAGGTTGTGAGGAGTAATTCCCAATATGGAGACATCCTCCTCTTTTGCTCTGTCACTGTTGAGAACTAATGGGCAAGAATGAAAGAGTTGCTCTTTATCTCATAAATCACTGTCAGTAAACTATCAAGAAGGTGATTTAGGCTGTAACATCTCTCATCTCCTGCTAACTCCTCCTGCCATTTCGATTTTCCTTTTGCTTCATTTACATATATATCACCATCTTGTTCATCTTGTCATATTGGCACAGTGTGTCCTGCTTTTATGTCCTCATCCTTATTATCTGTCTCTCTATTCTCTGTTACTCTCTGTCTCTTTCTTTCACTCACACTCTCCATCTGTTTTCTTCACTACGTCAGAATTACTCAGCTGAATTGGACAAGTGCAGGCTTCTCGTATATTAAAAGAAAGATCCAGGTGAATCATGAAGTACTCAGTTTAAAAAACAAATCTCTGAAATGTGAGTGTGCTTTCAGGCTCATCATGCGCCCACATGATTGTGAAAATAGATATGAAAAAATATTGTTTATTCGTGTTGTGATACTTGAGACCTGTCTTGAGCTCAAGATCACTTTTTGAAGGTCTCAGTCTCGTCTCGGAATCGACCGCATTTTTACTCAGTCTTGTCTCGGGCTCAGACAGACAGGACTCGCAATTTTATTTCAAGGCAGGTCAATATAACAACTGCAGGGATTTCAGTAAATTGCCTGTGCATTGTCTGATTTATTTGTTAACATTATTACTGTACTTGGATGTAAAATTTCTTGCTTCAAATGCGACCAATAATGTGATTCATTGCTAATTTGACATTTTTCTTCCTGTTAATGCGCCCCTCCCTATGCCCACTGGTCTGGTTCTGGTCTTGACTCGGTCTCGCCCTGGCTTGGTCTTGGTCTTGACTTGATCTCAACCTCTCAAAGTCTTGGTCTTGTCTTGATCTTGATAAACTTTGGTCTTGGTCATTACTTGGTCTCGGTTTAGGTGGTCTTTATTACAACATTATTGTTTTGTGAAAAAGTATGTATCAGGCAATCACAGGGGGTCAAGTATCAAAATTGCAGTTTACATAACTAAGTGAAGTAGTGTCTAACTAGCTAGTACTATCTGGAGTAAAAAGTGTTCTGCTGGAACATGTGAAGTTGCTAGCTTGTTATTCCAGCAGGCTGTTGACTTTGACGTTGGTCGAAACATCAGTCATCTACACTTCTTTTCACAACTATACCAACTCAAATGATTACAACAAATGAACAAAGGATTTTCCAGACATCAATCCTTTCACCATACTTAAGTAGCCTAATAGTTTAATGACCATTTTTCAGGTGATATAATTAATTTGGGGATGTCCTCAAAGCTAGAACCAATTGAACTAGATAGAACTCGATGCCAACGGCATCGATGGGGATGCCTCCGCCCGGTAGACTACACGCCTTATTAAGTTGTGATTTGGGGACGGACATTTGACCTCACAGTAATCTTGACCTGGTGAAATTACTTGTATTAGCCTTGGAGATATTGTGTTCACAAGGTTTTCGGACAGACATTTGACCTCACAGTGACCTTGACCCTAGACCTTTTGATCTCAAAATCTAATCAGTTTATCTTTGTCCCCAAATGAACAAATAGTGAAAGTTTGGTGAAATTCCTTTCATTCACCTTTGAGATATCGTGTTCACAAGGTTTCGGGACGGACGCACGCACACACGGACTAGACCTTTTGATCTCAAAATCTAATCAGTTTATCTTTGTCCCCAAATGCAGAAATGGTGAAAGTTTGGTGAAATTCCTTTCATTTGCCTTGGAGATATTGTGTTCACAAGGTTTTCGGACAGACATTTGACCTCACAGTGACCTTGACCTTAGACCTTTTGATCTCAAAATCTAATCAGTTCATGCTTGTCCCAAAGCGCACAAATGGTGAAAGTTTGGTGAAATTCCTTTCATTAGCCTTTGAGATATCGTGTTCACAAGGTTTCGGGACGGGCGCACGCATGGACGGACGGACGGACGCACGAACAGACGGACAACCTGAAAACATAATGCCTCCTGCACCTTACGGTGGCAGAGGCATAAAAATTATGCAGGTACATTTTTCAGCCCAATTCAACTTGACTATATAATTTCCCACAATCAGGCCTTCAACTGTATTAGAAAAGTTTAACATCCATCCATCCATTATCTGTAGCCGCTTATCCTGTGCAGGGTCACAGGCAAGCTGGAGCCTATCCCAGCTGACTATGGGTGAGAGGCAAGGTACACCCTGGACAAGTCACCAGATCATGTCAGGACTGACACATAGAGACAAACAACCATTCACAGTCACATTCACAGTCAATTTAGAGACACCAATTAGCCTAACCTGCATGTCTTTGGACTGTGGGGGGAAATGGAACACGTGAAGGAAACCCATGCAGACACGAGGAGAACATGCAAACTTCACACAGAAAGGCCCCCGTCGGCCGCTGGGCTTGAACCCTGAACCTTCTTGCTGTGAGGCGACAGTGCTAACCACTACACACCATGTAACCACTACACCAGTCTCCATTCAGTTGGACATATTTGAGGAAGCCATGGTCTAATAGTTAGAGAAGCAGCTTTGGGACTAAAAGATTGCCAGTTTGATTCCCTGGACCAGCAAAAATGGCTGATGTGCCCTTGAGCAAGGCAACTAACCCCCAACTGCTCCCCAGGCTGTTCTGGGTATGTTGTACTTTGCTCTGGATAAGAGCGTCTGCTAAATGCCTGTAATGTAATTTGTTCACTTGCTGATGGCTGTGATCTTGTCAGGGTGAACTTTCTGTTTTGCCACTCAGGAGCCCCAACAAGCTAACCGTGGACTGTAGATGTGCAGATTTTCATCCAAGCCACAATCAAATTTGTGTAAGAGATCAGAAAGAATAAGTTCGAGTATTGCTAGTGGAAGCTTGGCTTACTGTCCAAAATGATGTGAGGAACTTGGAAATCATCGAGAGCCTCGGAGTACAGCCACTACTCCTCCAAACTGAGAGGAACCAGTTGAGGTGATTTGGAACTTTACAAGGATTCCCCCTGGTCAGCACCTGGTAGAACGGTATGAGGTATATCCCATTGGACAGAACCCCCCAGGCAGACCCAAGACCCTCTGGAGAGATTATAAACCACAATTGGCTTGGGAACATCTGGGGATCCCTAAGGAGGAGCTGTAACCTGTGGCTAGGGATATAAAAGTCTGGGCTTGCCTTGTCAGCTTGTTGCCACCATGACCTCCACCAAGAAGTGGAAGGAAAATGAATGAATGTAAATGAGTGGGTCATTACTTCTTTCTTTTTTGGCATGTTTTGCTAGGCTGTGGGTAATTATGGAAAACTTGGCAGGGTGCTTTAGGGAAATATTTTGAGATTTTGTCAGCATTTGAACCAACTGATTATTTGATCATTTCCCTCAGTCAGGTCTAAAGGATGTTAGCCAAGTTTAACAACTAAAGTATAGCATTTTAGTGTTAAATTAAGCAGATTGTTACAGTCTGCAACTGTTTTTTTTTAACTTTTCATTAATGTTTATTGAAATATTAAGGCTGTTCTTTGTGGGTAAGGTGTCCTTGAGTGCCGTAAGTCAATTCAGAATAAAAATGACTTGTTTTTCATTTGTCCTACCAGGAGTTGGATACAATACTCAAAGACCCATTCATACGAACCAAAAAGTCCACAGACCAGCAATGAAACAATGCTGTCTCATTTTCCATAAATGGATTACAAGTTATGATGCATTACTGATGTTTTTTTTTCTCCTCACAGCACATCTGCATCTCGTTATGATCAAATTGGTCTCCGCTACTTACTGTAGTTAACCAAGCCTCCACTTCTTCCTGGGACAACTTGTGCCATGTGCCATGACCTCACCGAGTTTTATGTTAATTGGAAATTCAAGCCAGTTGTATATTCAAAGTAGTAAAAAAACCAAAAACAAAAAAGGAATAAAATGGATGCTGATTCACAGTTCACAGTGGAAACTTTTTTTTTGTTTTATGTTATTGAATTTGATGGTGGGTGTTTTGTTTGTGTGGAGAGGAAAGCAAGAGCAGACGCATGGTGTAGTCATTGATCTTCCAGTTTAAAATTTAAGCACTTGTCAAACATGGTTGTTCATGAATATTTCTGATTGGCTTCGTCTGGGTGCGTGACTGCTTGGATGGCATTAAAATTCTTGTACGAGCACATATTTTTCCCTCTCTTCTCCCACACACACGCAAATACTGAAGAAATACTGTTACTTTTTCCTTTGTCCTCTATATATGCCACTAATCTCACCCGGTGTCTTGTCATAGCTGTCAGTGAGTGTTCATGATAAGTAAGATGTCAGAAGTGAATGAAATAAATAACTGAGAGAATATTCTTTTTTTTTTAAATAGATGTACTTGATGTACTTTTATGTTTTTTTTCCCACACTCTACTGCAAAAAAACCCTTCTGAATTAAACATGACCACATTTTATGGTCTTACCTGGTGAGCAACATCAAGAAATGAAAGTGCGTGTGTATATATATATATATATATATATATATATATATATATATATATATATATATATATATATATATATAGTGTGTGTGTGAGAGATACATACAGTGAGAGAACATGGATCAGCAGTTCACTGGCTCACTCTAGGTAGCACTGCTTTAGAGCAGACAATGCAGTATTCGTACCTCAGCCTCCGCATTACTGCAGCAGCAGGGACTTTCAGCACTGCATTCAATGTGCTCACGTGCAACAAAAGACGTTTCTATAACACTTATTATCCCGTATCTTTGTACAAAAGACGTCTATGTCGCTAAATGATACCTTATGGGGGTACATCCATAGTCTGTATGCATATACAGAATGATTAAGTGCATATAGATGAATTAAGTCCTCCCTTTCCGAATTAAAATCGTACACCACGCAAGGTCTCTCCATTTTTAAATCCGGTGTCTGACAGATTTATGTATATCATAACCCTGATATCTGATCCTTGAAAATACTCAGTTGGTTCTAAGGCTTTTAAAGTCTTTCACAGCTCTGAACAATTACAGACCAGTGCTGTTTTATAGCCACACATCTGAATAAATTAGCAAAGCTGTTACATGGAACATTAGGCTCCTGAATTCAAAACTCAAGATCATTTCCAAAGTCTTAAAACGACTACAGAATTTGAAGTTCATCCTTGCTGTTTTGAGAACTTGGAGTTGGAGCAGTCAGAGATGGTAATGTAGTTCTGCAGCAGTAACCACAGTCTAGTCTTCCAAAATGGCAGGCATAAAAATTTGGTTGCCTAAATAGGATATGTGGTGTGCCACCCGAGCACAGCAGTTAAGCCTGAGACAGAGGTGTTTTTCCTTCTAACTTGAAAAATGCAAAACTTGAGTGATGCCGAAATGGGTAAAGCGAGTTCCAAATTTGACTGTAATCAAATATGTTTCAAATAGAAACATCAACATGGTCTCATAATTAAAAGTTCATAAGGATTTGCATGTGATGATTCACAAATTAAAATTTACAATAGGTTAAGGTTAAGGTGAAGGATGGGATTAATTGCCTTATCTTTTTTTTATTACTTTGATACAATGAAATCCAAAGAAATTGGTGTTATGAGAGGTTGGGTTGGAAAACTGGTCGAGCTATGGGTAGTGACCGAAAGAATGAGATCGCGGATACAAGTGGTCGAAATGAGTTTTCTCCTCAGGGTGGCTGGGTTTTCCTTTAGAGATAGGGTGAGAAGCACCGTCATTCGGGAGACTCAGAGTAGAACCGCTGCTCCTCCACATCGAAAGGAGTCAGTTGAGGTGGTTCGGACACCTTGTTAGGATGCCCCCTGGACGCCTCCCAGAGACTCAGGACACACTGGAGAGATTACATATCTCAGCTGGCCTGGGAATGCCTCTGTATTTCCCCTGGAAGAGCTGGTGGAGGTGGCCGGGGAGAGGAAAGTCTGGGCAGCTCTGCTTAGGCTGCTAACCCTGTGACCCGGATAAGCAGCAGAAAATGGATGGATGGATAGGTTGGAAAAAAAACTACAAAATGTTCTTCAGGGGTGGCATGGTGGTGTAGTGGTTAGCACTGTTGCCTCACAGCAAGAAGGTCGTGGGTTCGAGCCCTGTGGCCGGCAAGGGCCTTTCTATGTGGAGTTTGCATGTTCTCCCTGTGTCTGCATGGGTTTCCTCCGGGTGCTCCGGTTTCCCCCACAGTCCAAAGACATGCAGGTTAAGTTAATTGGTGGCTCTAAATTGACTGTAGGTGTGACTGTGAGAGTGAATGGTTGTTTGTCTCTGTGTCAGCCCTGCGATAACCTGGCGACTTGTCCAGGGTGTACCCTGCCTCTCACCCATAGTCAGCTGGGGTAGGCTTGCCTGCGACCCTGTAGAACAGGATAAGCGGCTACAGATGATGGATGGACGTTCTGCGACTGCAAGGTAAAATGGCACATTGATATTTTTATTAGGTTTGTTTTTCTCAACCGAGCCTCCTGAAACCTGTTGTTGGTTTCAGTTATGCATTCTTTACTCTATATGCTTTTTCTATTTATTTCACTGAAGCTTTGAAATGTTTTGTTTTGTACACTCCATTCATTCATTCATTCATTCATTCATTCATTCATTCATTCATTTTCTTGCACTGTTCCCAGTGAGGTTTCCATTGCTGGCAACAAGTTGAGAAGGTCAGTTCAGATTTCACTTTCCTCAGCCACAGATTCCAGCTTCTCTTGAATGATCCCTAAATGTTTCCAAGACCGCTGTGAGAAATAATCTCTTCAGTGGATGCCTCAGGGTCTCTGTCCAGTCAGATATATTGGACACAAGCTCTACTGTGAACTGATCAGCCTTGAGAACACTGGCTCCTCGGGATGAATGGCTGTGGTCTTGTCAGGAATCTTGTCACCCTACTCCTGACAGTAGGGTGAATTATTTTATTCTTTTTTGTTTTGTTTTAACACTCAGGAGCCCCAACACATCAACTCTTTTCTTGGAAAGATCCATAGACCATGGATGTTAAGATTTTCATCCAAGCCACGATCAAGTTTGTGTAAGAGATCAGAAAGTATAAGGTAGTGAGTACCCCCAGTGGAAATTTGGTTCATCTGCAGGGTGTCTTGGCTACTTCTTCTTCATCCTACAGCTAGCAAGGGCTGTCAAGGTACCACTAATGACATTTAGTCCATCATTGGTGTGTCTACACTCTCATAAAATAAAGTACTTCATTATACCTTTAGGGGTACAATGCCTTGTCGCTGGGGCATTCCCCTCTGTGGTACTTATTTGTACCCTTTATATACTGCTTGGCAACATATATGTACCTTTTTGGCCCTAAAAAGGTACACATGGTTACTTCGAGGTCCAATAATGAGCCATAGGGGGTACATTAGTGTAGACTGTATCTTGAGGGACAGAAATAGACTCCTATTGTACCCCTATTTCTGGCAGTGTAGGGCATTTAAACTTGGTGGAGCCCATCCCTCTCCAAGCTTGATCAATGGACAATTTATAGTAGCCAGTTAGCCTAACTGCACGTCTTTGGACCGTGGAGGAAACCGGAGCACCCAGAGGAAACCCACACAGACACAATGAGAAGATACAAACTCCACACAGAAAGCCCCTCATCATTCATGAGGTTCAAACATAGAACCTTCTTGCTGTGAGGCAACAGTGTTAACCACTGCACTACTGTGCCACCCTTGTCTGGGCTTACTGTCCAAAATAATGTGAAGAGCTTGACAATCCTCTGAGAACAGCCATTGCTTCCACAAATTTAGAGGAACCCATTGTGGTTGTTTGGCACTTTCCAAGGATGCCCCCTAATCAGCACTTGGTAGAGCAGTATAAGCTACATCCCATTGGCAGACCCAAGACCCTCTGGAGAGATTATAACTCTCAATTGGCTTGGGAACATCTGTGGATCCTCAAGGAGGAACTGTAATCTGTGGCTGGGGATATAAAAGTCTGGGCTTACCACTCAGCTTGTTAGCATTTTCACCCCCTACCAGAGAATGTGGAAGGAAAATGAATGAATGTCAATGAGCTGGTCATTATTTCTTTGGTATTTGACATGTTTTGCTAGGCTATGTGTAATTATAGTAAACTTGGCAGGGCATATGATGGAGTAGGGAGATTAGAGCAGCAGATGGCCATGTGCATTCACTCAACAAGATTTATACTATTAAATAAATAAAGGGTGGTGCTTAAATTGTATTGGGCATTTTTTCATGCTTACATTTAAAATATATATACCGAGTAACATATTACTAGCTTGCTATCCAGATTTTTTCACCAACACTATGCATCCAAGCTGTAACCTGATTGGTCAGGTGCTAAACATCTGCTTGACTTCACGCAGTGAAAAGTTTTTTTCCATTTTTGTCCACTTTTCAAAAAAAGTGCTGGATGTGCTATTTAAAACATGCAGTCACCTCATATTGTGTTGGATATTAAATATACCCTGGAGTTTAATGGAAAAAAAAAAGCCTAATTTGGACCACAGCCTAAAACAGCCAAAAGACTTTCTCATGTCGGCATAGCAACAGCAGTCCAGAAGCCAACCATATTTCCCATGAAAACAGTCATACAAAAGTGTGAGGGAGGGTGGATGGTGTGGGTGTGATAGGTTTATGTGTCGATAAAGTTTATTCATGCATTATAAATGTGCTCGTCTGGAGCTTCAATTTGTTTTCCGCAGTTTGACTTGCAAAATATTAAGGAGACACTCGTTTGTAATGCTACCGGTATGAGCAAAGTCTATTACAGCTTGCTATTTTTATGTTCGACATATGAGCATAAAAATAGTGTTCTTTTTTTAACTTTCTGTTCAGGATCGGTGTTCACGATGTGGAGTCATTTTGGTGTGTCATAATAGTTGTTCTTTTTGAGGTTTACTAAGCAGATGTTGCTATTTTGTTAAAGTATACACTCATGGGTTTGTCTCAAAATCCATAGGTGTAGATTTGAGTGAAGTATGAAGGAAAGTGAAATGTCTCTCGAATCACAATTACACAACATAGACTTCCATCCATCCATCCATCCATCCATCCATCCATCCATCCATCCATCCATCCATCCATCATCTGTATCCGCTTATCCTGTGCAAGGTCATGGGCAAGCTGGAGCCTATCCCAGCTGACTACGGGTGAAAGGCGGGGTACACCCTGGACAAGTCGCCAGGTCATCACAGGGCTGACACATAGACACAGACAACCATTCACACTCACATTCACACCTACGCTCAATTTAGAGTCACCAGTTAACCTAACCTGCATGTCTTTGGACTGTGGGGGAAACCAGAACACCCGGAGGAAACCCACGCAGACACCGGGAGAATATGCAAACTCAACACAGAAAGGACCCCGTCGGCCACTGGGCTCGAACCCTGAACCTTCTTCCTGTGATGTGACAGTGCTAACCACTACACCACCGTGCCGCCAGTCTCTGTCCAGCTGGATGTATTTGGGGAAGCCATGACCTAATGGTAAGCTTTCATCATCTTCTCTCTCTCTCTCTCTCTCTCTCTCTCTGTTTATTGAATTATCCTGCCTGCTACTCAGGGCAGACACTGTCTGATTGTGGCCTGGACCATAACGACCTCATTAATATGATAAAGAGCCCGTCAGCCTGGCTACCTGGTGTAAAAACCCACATGGTACAGCAGAGACCTCAATATTGGCCACACCTAAAACAAAATGGACCTTACAAGCATCGTAAATCTTAACTCTGCCACCTCCAGATAAAGTCATGCTCACTCAGGCTGCACAACAACCCTGAGATTGTGTGCTCACACACACACACACACTCACACGTACATGGTGTCAATCTCACGTAGACACACTCTCTAACTCTGCAGATGAAGAGGCCGATGTGTTATTAAGACCTTGATGTAAAGTGCACTGCTGCAAAATGGGCTTTTATAACTCAAACGAAGATGTCAAATGCCAATGCTGTGTTACACCCTGTGCCAAGGCTTTCAGCCAGAATTAATTTAAGGTAAAGCACTATTCGTAATATCGAAACTACTACTGAAGTTTAAAAATAGTTTCGAACATTTTGTTTTTGTTTTCTTGTTGCATGATGATTTTTGAGCAAAGTTTAGAAAAATCTCCATTCTATGATCGCAAAGAGTACTTCCTCAATCTAACTGAACTAATTGCAAAATTGCTACTACAAGTTATAATTATCTTGGATTCTGGGAAGAAAACCCATTGCCGTTTAAAACAGATGGAGCACAAATCCAGCATGGCTCCCAGTACGCAAGCAGTCTGACAATGGTCGAAGCAATTTCCTTTATCGTTTCCACAGTGAGGTCTGGATTAGTTGGAGTGTCACTCTGGATTTAAGCATCTTTCACACCATCTGTAACAAATAAAGATGTGATGCACAGCAGTAAATTCAGCCTTGTCATCTCTCTGTGGATATTTGACTCGGTAGCATTCATCAAGGTAGCACTGCTGGTCCAGGCAATCCTGTCACTCAGGAACACCGACTCAGGTTCACTGTTCAGGTTGAATTAATGTAGAAACACATAGTCACATAACGATCTCATCTCATCTCATTATCTCTAGCCGCTTTATCCTGTCCTACAGGGTTGCAGGCAAGCTGGAGCCTATCCCAGCTGACTACGGGCGAAAGGTGGGGTACACCCTGGACAAGTCGCCAGGTCATCACAGGGCTGACACACAGACAACCATTCACACTCACATTCACACCTACGGTCAATTTAGAGTCACCAGTTAACCTAACCTGCATGTCTTTGGACTGTGGGGGAAACCGGAGCACCCGGAGGAAACCCACGCGGAGAACATGCAAACTCGGCACAGAAAGGCCCTCGCCGGCCACGGGGCTCGAACCCGGACCTTCTTGCTGTGAGGTGACAGCGCTAACCACTACACCACCGTGCCGCCCTCACATAACGATGCAACGTGGAATTGCATAGCACTGACAGGGAGCAAGGTTCGATAGCGGCGGTATGGATCATTCCCTGATTGGGATGGCTTGTCATTTGTAAAAAAAAAAAATATGACATTTTATTATCCCCCGCCCAAACAAAGTTTGGTGGGGGAGATAGAAACGGGTTCCGTCCGTCCATCTGGCTGGCTGTCCGGTCACGTTTTCGTTTCCGGGCCATGTCTTTAAAACTACTGAAGATATCTTCATGAAACTTTGTATACATATCAAGCAACATGTGAACTGGTGCCTTTTTCCTATTTTGGATTTTTGAAAAAAAAGTATTTTCAAAATTTTACATAAAAAACAGATTTTGACATATGCCGCTTTTCCACTACAAACGCGGCTGAGCCGTGCCGTGCCGAGTCGAGCTGAGTCGAGCTGAGCGGGGCTGTTGGAGTTGCATTTCGACTACAACCGCGCTGAACCGTGCTGGCTGGAAGTGGGTGGACACATTGGGTGGAGTTAGCGAAAGTGGGTGGACGTCATGTGATGTCGTTAAGCAGCGCAAACAGTGACATCAGTGACAGTGGCGGAACAAGTCAGAGCCGGGCCGGGGGCGGGGCAAATGACCGGGCCCTTTATTAAAGCTTATCATAACATCATTTTAGGCTACAAAATGTCCGCAACTGCGGTGTTTACCAATTTCAACACTACCGGGTGCAACTATGTTATTTAGTACATCAAGTCCTTCAAACGAACATGTAACTCAGAAACAAAAAACATTAGGATACTGTACATGGCTCATAATAAAACATCAATAGCCTATACTGCGCACATTATTTGAAGGGCATACGAATGAGCGCTCAGAGGTTGCAGCAGTGACAGGAAGAGTCAGAAATAAACGGAGGGCGGTGCAAACCTCACTGAATGCACTGTGTTTACCAATTTCAACACTACGGGGTGCAACTATGTTATTTTGTACATTAAGTCCTTCAAACGAACATGTAACTCAGAAACAAAAAAACATTAGGCGACATACTGTACATGGCTCATAATAAAACATCAATAGCCTACTGCGCGCATTATTTGAAGGGCATACGACGAGCCTTGCGCTCCGCGAACTCGTGCACGATGCTCTGTATGTCACTGATTCAGTGATCTTTTAAGCGGTAGTCTCACGACCCGAATAGTAAACAATAAACATGGAGGACATGGAGTCGTTAGTGTTGCTGGTCTTGGTGCTGTGGCTTGTTGTCACCGACAACGCGGACAGATACTGGCAAGAGCATATAGATGAGGCGAGGCGCATAAGGCTTCAGAAATTCTCGTAATTCGTAATTCTCCTTCTTCCGGGTTTACGGTGTTTACAGATCCCAGCGCGCTCGCGGGGCGTGTGTGGGCATGTGAGGACACGCCTCCTCACCAATCAGTGCACAGGGGAGTGTCTGCTCACGCCCCCAGCCTCAGTCGGCACGGTTTGGCTCGCTTCAGCCCCACTCCAAAACGGTGCGAGTTTTAGGGGCTAAGCAGGGCTGAAACGAGCTGAGTCGTGCTGGTTTTTGGTAGTCGAAATGCGAGCCGTGTCGGGCTGAAGTGAGCTGAAGCGAGCTGAAGTGAGCTGAAAAAGGGTAGTGGAAAAGGGCCATTAGTTTCTAAGAGCAATGTTTGTTTCCGGAGCATATATCCAAAACTTGATATACATGTTAATAGGGTGATGTAGCTGTGCCTTTTCATACTAAGAAATTTGAGAAATTTTAATTTTTCACATTTCCATGAGAACAATTTCAGACTTAGTCTCTCAGGTTAGTCTTAGGGTTAGGTTTTGTTTCCAGAGCAGAACTTGAAAACTATGAATGGTACGGACTTGAAAGTTGGTACATGTGTTGATTAAGTAATGTATACGTGCCTTTTGATACTAAGAAATGTGAGAAATTTTAATTTTTAGCTCACCTGGACCAAAGGTCTGGTGGGCTTTTTTGCCATGGGCTGCTGAGGTCAGTGTAAAGAGGTAGGGTTGGTTTACTGCAGCAGAACTTAAAAATGTGACAAATAATATCTTGAAACTTGGTATATAGTTGGTACATAGGGCGGGGGATATAGATTCACAAAAGTTGCGAAAATACAAAATTAGATTTCTTCGTCCCATGATCTTCAAGAAACTTGAACCAAAAATAGTGCAAGAAAAGTTCAGTTGTCATATTTTGTTGCTATTTAAGGTATCTTGAGCTGTGCAGAAAATATTATTATGTTTTTTTTTTTCCTAATTCATCCATCACATGAATTTCTAAGACAACAAAGGATTCGTGATACAGTAACTTAAGCAAGTCTTCAGCCTGTTTAAGGAACAGACGAAAACATCAGCTCATCCAGAAAAACATATACAGACATGGGTATGTTCAGACACACTTGCGTCTTTAACCACCTGATGTTCTTTCTCTTTTAGTTTTCCCTGGAGCGAGCAATCTAATCATTATCTGTCAACCGGTATTCCCTCAATCAATCTTATTTTCATCGCTCGTTCCCATGGATACACATGGCTCCAGAGCTTGGATTGATGGTAGGAGGAACGTTTTATTTGGCTTCCGCATTACATTTTGTTTCTCTTTGTTGCATTGAATGCCCTTAAGTGTGATAGCAAGTCTCAATATGTTTAATGGAATGTGGGCAGCAGAAGAACAGGAAATTTTATTGTAAAATGCATGATCTCCTGCAATTTGGACTGGGATTTAAACATACAAATGAAATATATAACACCAAGGTTACAAATGTAGATTTGTTGCGTTAAAAAAAAAAAAAAGCTCCTAAAGATGTTTCACAAAAAAGATCAAGACAAATATGATAAAGGCTTTGGTGAGAGATGATTCATTCAGTCCTTCTGTAAATATGGCATCTGTGTACACTACCATGTACGAAATCTGTTGTTTTGAATTTAATTCCATCAAAAGAAAAAATAAACTATTGTGTAAACTTAAATTGAGTTTCTATCCTGGGGGATTTTTTTTTTTTTTATTTCTGCTGACACATTCATTAGACTTTTATATTATTAGACCATCTAGAAAAACTAATGAGATTATTGTGGGTGTTTTGCAAGGTAGACTGGTGGATTCCACCCACTGCATTACATTAATGGCATTTAGCAGATGCTCTTATCCAGAGTGATGTACAGCATACCCAGAGCAGCCTGGGAAGCACTTGGGGGCTAGGTGCCTTGCTGAAGGGTGCTTCAGCCATTCCTGCTGGTCCAGGGACTCAAACCAGCAACCTTTTAGTCCCATGGCTTCTCTAACCATTAGGCCATGGCTTCCCTGAATACGTCCAACTGAATGGAGACTGGTGGCATGGTGGTTAGCACTCTCACCTCACAGCAGGAAGGTTCTGGGTTTAAGCCCAGTGGCTGACAGGGACCTTTCTGTGTGGAGTTTGCATGTTCTTGCTCAAAGGCACCTCAGCCATTTGAGGGAATTGAACTGTGCCCCTTTTCCACCAAAGCAGTTCCAGGGCTGGTTTGGGGCCAGTACTTAGTTTGGAACCGGGTTTTCTGTTTCCACTGACAAAGAACTGGCTCTGGGGCCAGAAAAACCAGTTCCAGGCTAGCACCAACTCTCTGCTGGGCCAGAGGAAAGAACCGCTTATGTCAGCGGGGGGGGGGGCGGAGTTGTTAAGACCAACAACAATAACAAGACCGCAAAAGGTCACCATTTTTAAGTGACGAGAAGCCGCAGCTGTACAAACGCGAAGTCAGCCATTATTATTATTGTTGTTGCTGCTGCTGCTTCTTCCGCATTGTTTTTGCTTCGATATTCGCGCCAAGGTTTATGCAAACGTAGCGACGTAACTGACGTATACAGCGACGTAATGACGTATACAACGACGTAACTGACGTATACAGCGACGTAATGACGTGGCTTCCCTTAGCACCGCGAGCGATGGAAAAGCAAACTGGTTCTCAGCTGGCTCGCAAGTTGAACGAGTTGTGAACCAGCACCAGCACTGGCTCCGAACCAGCCCTGGAACTGATTTGGTGGAAAAGGGGTACTGGTGACCTTTTGGTCCCCAAGCTGCTTCTCTAACCATTAGGCCATGGCTTCCCCACTAGTCTAAGTCCACTTAATCTAGGTGCTAGTCTAAGTCTGCTTTATGCACCCGTCAAAGTCAGTAAAGTAAGTAAGTAGGTTATATAAAGCATGTTTAACGAACAATTATTCGCTCGTCTCGGTTATTATTCACTGATATTCACTGAGCCTTGTGTATTTAGTATAAATACACAAGTGATTATTTTGAAAATATTTAAAAATCATATTAAAAAATCAAACTTCAAAAGTGGCATGCAAATATAACAACGCTACGGCGCAGACTTGTGTCACTTATCTACACCGAGTCACATAAAATACTTTGTTTTGAAATCGATAAAATAAATCACAATTCTACCTTACCTTTGAGTAGTTTTCGACCAGACTTCATAGCATCTTTAGTGCTTTTAGGAACAGCATTTTCTTTCAGAATTTGTAATTCTTCCTCACTTACGGTAACGAAGCAATCGGCCGACATTTTGCCAAGTCGCTCGAGGTGATTCTCGAGAAATAGTCCGAATCTCTCGACCAATCAGCACACGCCATTTCCTATAATCACCTCCGTATTTACACGAAACAACAATAATGCTACATATACATAAGTATAAAAATGTTACTAAAAATACAGGCCGAGTACAATACGTAAAGAATAATGCGAAGACATGAAAATAGTCGTACAGTAGTGTGTGGGTGTGATAGGTTTATGTGTTGATGAAGTTTATTCATGCATTACAAATGTGTTCGTCTGGAGCGTCACACTACCTTCAGTTTGTTTTCTGCAGTTTGACTTACAAAATATTTAGGAGACACTCGTTTGTAATGCTATGAGCAAGTCTATTACAGCTTGCTGGGCTTTTTAATTTTTTTATTTTTGACATCTTTTGTGTTCAGGATCGACAGTCATGATGTGGAGTCTCATCTCTCATCTCATTATCTGTAGCCGCTTTATCCTGTTCTACAGGGTCGCAGGCAAGCTGGAGCCTATCCGAGCTGACTATGGGCGAAAGGCGGGGTACACCCTGGACAAGTCGCCAGGTCATCACAGGGCTGACACATAGACACAGACAACCATTCACACTCACATTCACACCTACGCTCAATTTAGAGTCACCAGTTAACCTAACCTGCATGTCTTTGGACTGTGGGGGAAACCGGAGCACCCGGAGGAAACCCACGCGGACACGGGGAGAACATGCAAACTCCACACAGAAAGGCCCTCGCCGGCCACGGGGCTCGAACCCGGACCTTCTTGCTGTGAGGCGACAGCGCTAACCACTACACCACCGTGCTGTGATGTGGAGTCATTTTGGCATATTATAATATTTGTCCTTTTTTTAGGTTTACTAAGCAGATGTTGCTACTTTGTTAAATATAAAGTATACTCTGTTGGGTTTGTTTCAAAATCCATAGGTGTAGATTTGAGTGAAGTATGAAGGAAAGTGAAATGTCTCCTGAATCACAATTACACAACATAGACTTGTATTTGGATATTTACCTCCGCCAGCTGTGTTGAAAGAGGTTATCTTCATTACTTGTGAAAATCGGAAATTTTTGCACGTTGATCTGTCCATTTGTTCGTTTGTTTGTTGGTGCTCTAGCGTCATAATTTCTTGACCAACCTTCACCAAAATGCACAGGACAACTCAATAGGGTCATAGAAAGACACCATTATGGCCCTTTTCCACTACCCTTTTTCAACTCACTTCAGCTCACTTCAGCCCACTTCAGCCCGACACGGCTCGCGTTTCAACTACCTCAGAGCAGCACGACTCAGCTCACTTCAGCCCTACTCAGCACCCAAAACTCGCACGGTTTTGGAGTAGGGCTGAAGCGAGCCAAACCGAGCCGAGTGGGGCTAGGGGCGTGAGGAGACACGCCCCTGTGCACTAATTGGTGAGGAGGAGTGTCCTCACATGCCCACACACGCCCCGCGAGCACGCTGGGATCTGTAAACACCGTAAACCCGGAAGAAGAAGAATTACGAATTACGAGAATTTCTGAAGCCTTATGCGCCTCGCCTCATCTATACGCTCTTGCCAGTATCTGTTGGCGTTGTCGGTGACAACAAGCCACAGCACCAAGACCAGCAACACTAACGACTCCATGTCCTCCATGTTTATTGTTTACTATCCGGGTCGTGAGACTACCACTTAAAAGGTCACTGATGTCACTGTTTGCGCCGCCTAACGACATCACGTGACGTCCACTCACTTTCGCTAACTCCACCCAATGTGTCCACCCACTTCCAGCCAGCACGGTTCAGTGCGGTTGTAGTCGAAATGCAACTCCAACAGCCCCACTCAGCTCGACTCAGCCCAACTCAGCACGGCACGGCTCAGCCCGACTCAGCCACATTGGTAGTGGAAAAGCGGCATTAGTTTGTGGTGGGTCAAGGACAAAGGTCAAGGTCACTAAGGTCAAATCTTGTAATCTTGTAAAAACACCTAATCGGCCATAACTTCCAAACCAGCGTTCGTATCGAGATGGGACTGGTGATGTTGGAAAGCATTTTTGAATCCCTTTCAAGTACACCATTGATGTTTTACCTGTGACATCATCTTGAGGTCAAAAAATGAGGTCAAATTTCATGAGATTTTTGACAAATTCGACCTTGACTTCAAAAATGTGTTTGTTAATTTGATATCAATACTCTGACCATGAATTTACAAAATATGGGGTCCAAAGGTCAAGGTCATAGTACCGGTTTTTAGTGCCAACATTTCAAGTGCCTATAACTCAGAAAGTTGAACTCAGAATTTGATGATTTTTTTTTTGTCGGTTCTCCATTAAAACACCTTTTGACCAATAAAATAAAACCTTGAGCGAACTTGATAATGACGTTACAAAAAATCACACCATATTCCATCAAATTCCCATTACAATCATTCTGTCTGTCCACCTGTCCATCTGTCCGCCCGTCTGTCCATCACACTTTGAGGGGAACTACTTTGTGAACACCATAACTACCAAAAGGAATAATGGTATAGCCTAGTGAGTGGTACCAATGGACTCGGGGAACATTGTAGTTGTGCACCTATATGAGACATTTGACCTTGACCCAAATATGACCTAGTTTGAACATCACGAAAAACACTTAAAATCTCATGAAATTCGAGCTAACGGGTACTACTTTGTGAACAACATAATTACCAGAATAAACAAGGGGACAGCCTAGTGAATGGTACCAGTGGACTTGGGGAACATTGTAGTGTGGGACACTTGACCTTGACTCAATTATGACCTTGTTTGAAGGTCATGAAAATAAACTTGACGGGTACTATTTTGTGAATACCATGCTGCCAGAAGGAACGATGGTGAGTGATGGCAATGGACTCAGAAGACATCGTAGTTGTGCTGCAGGACAACCATTACCTGTTTTGATTGCCACGCATAACCTGCCCATATCATTGCAACATAGCTCCTTGTTTTTCTTTCTTTTCCTGTCGCCATTAACATGATTGATCTGTTGAGGTCAGTGAGTGTAAAACAGTGCTGTTTTACACTCAGGAAAGATTCTTTTCAGGAAATTTTCAGGAAAGATTCGTTCATGGAACCATAAACTCCCTATTGATTTTGGGTACTTATCAATCAGAACTGAATGACCTGTGATTTTCGCAAGTATCATGTTCTGCATGACTTTTCATTTGTTTTGTTTGTTTGACTTTTCCCCAATGTAACTCAAAAAGTAGTGAACAGATTTGGATGAAATTTAGTGGAAAGGTGGGCCATGGGCCAAGAAACAATTGCTTAGAATTTGATGCAAATCGGGATATGTATGTGCATCCAAGATCCAGATATATATGCGGATCCAGGATTTCTTTGACTGTTCCCAATGTAACTCAAAAAGTAGTGAATGGATTTTGATGAAATTTGGTGGAAAGGTGGGCCATGGGCCAAGGCACAATAATTTAGAATTTGATGCAAATGCAGATATGTATGTGTCTCCAGGTTCCAGATATATATGTGGATCCAGGATTTTTTTTTTTTTTTGCATCTTCCCAATGTAACTCAAAAAGTAGTGAATGGATTTTGATGAAATTTGGAGGAAAGGTGAGCCATGGGCCAAGGAACAATTGATTAGATGTTGATGCAAATCCAGATATGTATGTAAACATCTGGATATTCTAATATGTGTCTTGGCAGCGGTATGCACTCTACTGAGTGCCCTTCTATTTAATGTTATAGTCTCAGGTTCATGTTCTTGGCTGATAAGAATGGAACCCAATATGGTCTTTTTGGGCTTTTGTAGGCCATCTGCCTTATGTTTCAACATGCTGTGCATTATGAGTTGCTTTTCTGTTCACCACAGTTGTAAAGAGTGGTTATTTGTGTTACTGTAGCCTATCTGTTAGCTCAAATCAGTCTGGGTCTGGCCATTTTCCTCGGATTCACCTTTCTCATCAACAAAGCATTTCCGCCTGCAGAACCAACCAATCAATGAACAAACAAGCACTCTTATTATTTTTAAATGTAAACTATGTAAATAAGAAACATTCAAAATGCAAGTGTGAAAAGATATGTCTAAAGCTTTGATTGATTTGAACCAAGGATGCAGACTTGTGCTCATTTTTAATAGCCATGCTTATTGTAATTGCTCCGTGTGATCAGGCAGGCCATCCTCATGCTCATGTAAGTTTTAAAGGGTTGGTTTTATTGCAGGAAGATGCTGTAGTTTCTGCTGGTGATATTTTCTCAGAGCAGAGTTTTCAGTCTGCTTTGATTTGCCTTGATCATCAAAAACACCACCAGATAGCTGTCACGGAGTACAAGACGCAAACATACCACAAAAACACGAATGTCTGCATGATATTTGATCATTATTCAGACAAATTAATTCTAACAGAAAGAGGACTTGAAATCATGTGCGTTTAAGCACGGCTGGAAAAAGAAGAAAAAGACTCCGCTTCATCCTCGTGCTGATAATGATGAATGTGTGGTATTATTAGGCTTGTTGGTTCTAAACCTACTGGAAGAGGTAGTAGGATTTCAGTTTCAGTATATACTGTAGTTGATTAAATATCTTCCTGCAGAACGACAGGTTTCTTATTACACCCTTTTCTGATCAAGATGAGAGTGCAGCTCTTGTGCTCTCAGTATGTCTCATCCTGATTTAATTTTCATCAAACCTAATCATATTCTTCAAGAGCAAAAAAAAAAAAAGGGCTCATAGATAAATCAGAGGTTTTTTTTTTTTTTTTGTCCAAACCATCGCAAAGACTTATGAAAGCAGCTTTGTTTCCTCGCAAAATTCCAGCTTTATTGTATTTGCGGCCTTGTGAGAAACCCGCAGTCTGAATGCGGTGCAAGGTCTGTGTGAAGGAGAGATGTAGGAGGGAGGAGGATGAGGAGGAAGAGCGATAGAAAGTGAGGCGGACGAAAGACAGAGTGGGAGGAAGGAGAGGACAGAGTGGACAGTAGAATCAATGAGTGTCCCTGCTGGGCCACATGATTGACAGAAGCTGCAGGAGGTTGAAGGGGTCGCAGGTGGTGCTGTGTATACACACACACACACACACACACACACACACACACACAAACTTGCTTCATAAACCCTTAAGCAGAGATATACACAAGTCCATTCAAATGCATTTTGGTCAATAACACACACACTCTGTAAAAGGAACCCGAGTTAAAGAGCATTAAAAAAAAAAAGTGAGCATCCCTGTGTTAGCATTCCAATAATAGCTAACAATAACGCTAAGTATCCTTCAGAAACTATGGTACATCAGTGCTCGAGATAAATCATGAAGACTCAATCAATACTAGTGTGTCTTTGGTTTATAAAATATTCCCGCGCCATAGACGTGAACCTGCTGTTATTTTTCCTCTGTGTGTTAGCAAAGCTGAACACAGCAACAACATTACTTGCCTCCTAGCTAGCATCCAGCTCAATAACTAGCAAAGAGTATGATTTAAATAGGACTGAACCGATCGTGTAAAAACTTCAAAACCCTTATGTGTGCCGTTCCTGAATGTTTAATGATTTCTGTAACGTGCTGGATCGCCGACACTTTGCTCCGTCTCCTTTTTATGGAAACTCCGCATAGTTGTTCTTTGATAATTCTTTGGTGCTGTGGAGAATTTCTAGCTTGTAAGCAGCTGCACTAAAATCCACCAGACTTTTGGAGATTCAGTTTACATTAAGTGTCCGTATGCAAAAGGATAGAAATACAGCATTTTTAATACAAATGACTTTCTTTCTTTTTTTTTTCCTAATGGCCTTGAATACAAATTCTAACACCAGTACTGACATACAGTAAAGTTTTATCAGGACAAAAATAAATGAAGCATAGAAACTTTAGCATTCGGGCATACCGTACCATGGTTTTGCACATGTAAAGAAATGCTGTCGACCAAAAATGGCTTTAAAAAATAATGAAATGAAATGTTTCAATGTTTAAAAAAAATACTATAAACAGGAATCAGTAAGCGGCGGCACGGTGGTGTAATGGTTAGCGCTGTCGCCTCACAGCAAGAAGGTCCGGGTTCGAGCCCCGGGGCCGGCGAGGGCACACAGAAAGGAGTTTGCATGTTGTCCGCGTGGGTTTCCTCCGGGTGCTCCGGTTTCCCCCACAGTCCAAAGACATGCAGGTTAGGTTAACTGGTGACTCTAAATTGACCGTAGGTGTGAATGGTTGTCTGTGCCTATGTGTCAGCCCTGTGATGACCTGGCGACTTGTCCAGGGTGTATCTCGCCTTTCGCCCGTAGTCAGCTGGGATAGGCTCCAGCTTGCCTGCGACCCTGTAGAACAGGATAAAGCGGCTAGAGATAATGAGATGAGTAATCAGTAAGCCATAATAAATGAAACAAAGTCAATGTTTGTTGTGAGACGACCCTTTGCATTTAAAATAAAATAAAAAAAATAGTAGTCTCACGTCCAATGAGTGCAGTTTTATGCGGAAATGAGCTGTAGGTTTTACTGAGCATCTTCCAGAACCAGCTACAGTTCTTCTGGACACTTTGACTGTCGCACTTGCATCTTAATTTTGCAGCAAAAGAAGATGACATTTGGTCCTCAAATGTTCAAAAAATCATGTATTGGCTCCATACTCCTGATACAGACTGGTGCCGCCTTGAAGCTGCATCTTGCATCTCCACCTCTCTTAGAGCCCTGGTCACCTCCAGCCTTCCCCTCTCTATCTTACAATACACTCAGTGCGTTTACATGCACATAGAGAAAATCGAATTTCTGCCGTAGCTCGACTGAAATCGAAGTTCTAAATGCCATGGATACACCTTAGCTCGGCTGAAATCGAAACGAACTGGATTTCTCGTAATCGAGCTACGCGACCTAGATTATGCGATTGTAGCCGAGCTACTTAGTGCATGTAACCCTATCGAGCTACGTAGTCGAGCTACTTACTTCCCTTCCGGAAGTGACGAGTGATGAGACCACAAGCGGGAAACACAACAGCCTCGGTCGGCATGACAACAGTAGTAGTAGCGAGCGGCAGAAGAGGTCAGGAGGAACAAGGAAACAAAAAACAAAAACAATTGAACTTTTTGTGTGTTTATTAAGACACAAGTTAAATTGTAAGCAAAAAATGGACTTTAGAAAAATATACAGTTGTGCAAAATAAGTTGTCTTACAAAACAGTGGTCTGGGCAGGACAGTTTGTAGCCAAGAGGTGGCAATGACATGTGGTGTGAATGTAAAGTGGAAATCACTCCTCTTCTTCATGACGACAACCGGAAGTGTACCAACACGATGGGGCGTGTAGCGCCACCTGTGGCTCGGGTGCACAATGTACCTCACACAATAGCTCGATTTCCTTGTGTGCATGTAGGATTGGATTTCTCTGGCACCCCTGCTGGGACCCTTAGCTCAATTACCGACAGTAGCTTGATTTGGATGTGCATGTAAACGCACTGACTAATAGTCCTATAGTAGGGCTGCGTACCAGTACTGTGTACTGGTACTGTCCCGTGAAAATCGATTCGGTACAGGCCCAAAATACCGGATCATGAAGTACCAGTACTGTACCGATATAAATTTACACCAAGTATCTGCTTATTTTGTGACTGAAGATGCGTAAATCCTACTACAAAGACGAAAATTTAGCACTGGAAAAGACGTAAAATGCTGCGCTGAAACTTGAAATCAGAGCCATCTTTGATTTGAGATCCTCTCGCCACAGTCTCACGAGACATTGTGAGAGCTTGGCTGATCCAGCGTTCTGATTGGTCAAAAAGACTCAAAAGCAGGTCAGCCATTTTTCCTTTGCTGGCATTGGCAGTCTTTGCTGCTTTGTGTAATTTTGCCGCGTAAGCTAAAGGCCGCGGACTGCGCGTAGTCTGTAATACTCTAGTGTAGTCACTTCTCGCTGTGAGACAACTTATGACTTTTTGTCCCAAGTTAACTATAGTGTGAGACTGAGAGGATGACTGAGAAGTGAGGTAGGAAACCTAGTTATGTTCGGTTTTCTTTGAATAAAGATACTGACAAGTTCTCAACAGTTTATTAATGTTTCTGTCATTATTGAAGAAGTTCAGAAGAATTTGTCAAATTGTTCAGGTACAGGTACAGGTCCGGACCTGTACCTAAACCTCTGTACCGGTACCTGTACCTGATGTTACGTTTAGGTACGCAGCCCTATCCTATAGTCATAAACACCCTCAAAATATGGGTTCAACTTAGATGTAACTTTGGGTTTAAAAACCTTCTCCATCTAAGTCCCATACACAATAATCACCTTTTTCCCCCAGCTAGGTTAGACTCTGAATTTACTCTTTGGCAGAGATGTGGCATTCATAATTTTGAGGATATGTACATAAACTCTATTTTTGCAAGCTTTGATGATTTATCGCACAAATTTGGCCTCCCTCGGTGTAGGTCTGTTTCGATATTTCCAAGTCCGCCACTTCCTTCAACATCATGATCCTAACTTTCCATACATAACATCGCCTTCTGGTTTAGATGATCTGTTAAAATCCCCATTTAATCCTAAAAGACTTATTTCAAGAATTAATGATTGTATAAGCTCTTTTAAAAATACAACACTGGCAAAGATCAGGGCAGACTGGGTGGATGAGCTGGGGGAGGACCTGGAAGATGACACTTGGGAGAGCGCTCTACTAAGAGTAAATGACAGCACTTCCTGTGCCAAATTAAGCATTATACAATTCAAGATCCTACATCGCACCCACTACTCCAAAGCAAGACTGGCTAAAATATACCTTAACACAGACGCAAGCTGCGACAGGTGTCGAAACACTCCTGCTGATTTAACACATACCGTATGTTTTGGTCATGTCCAGCCCTGGCAACCTATTGGTCTACCATCTTTAAAACGCTGCCAGAAGCTTTGAGTATTGATCTTCAACCCAATGCAGCTATGGCCACACTGCAAAAAATGGCCTTTCAAAAATAAGAAATAAAAGATTAAAACAAAGCATATTTGCTTGAATCAGGTGAAAAAAATCTGCCAATGGAACTAGTCAAATTTGACTTGGTAAGATTTCTTAAAGTAAGATGAAAAATCTAACCTGTTTTTAGATGAAATAATTCCAAAATAAGATTGGGGAACTTATTATGCAAGATCTGATTAACTCAAAATAATCAAAATAGTTCTTATAACAAGATCGTACTTCTTACATTTAGCCATTTTCCACCTTTATTGGATAGGACATTGTAGAGACAGGAAATGAGCGGGAGAGAGACGGGGAGAGGTTGGGAAATGACTTCAGGTCAGAATCAAACCCGGGTCCCCGGATTTATGGTATGGCGCCTTATCCACCTGAGCCACAACAATGCATTTGGGGGGGTACTAGATTCAAAGATTTCAGTAAAGTTCATTTATTCCCAAAACAAGCATAGGGTACTTTTTTTTTTCTTGAAACAAGATGAACCGCATTTGACAAATGTCCAAAATGTACTTACTTGTTTTAAAAAAAACTTGTTTTATTTTCAAAGGTGCTCCAAATAAGACTTTTTCAAGACATTTTGTCTATACAAGATTTTCAAGATGGACTGTCTAAAAACTAGCCTCATCTCATCTCATTATCTGTAGCCACTTTATCCTGTTCTACAGGGTCGCAGGCAAGCTGGAGCCTATCCCAGCTGACTACGGGCGAAAGGCAGGGTACACCCTGGACAAGTCACCAGGTCATCACAGGGCTGACACATAGACAAGCATTCACACCTACGGTCAATTTAGAGTCACCAGTTAACCTAACCTGCATGTCTTTGGACTGTGGGGGAAACTGGAGCACCCGGAGGAAACCCACGCGGACACGGGGAGAACATGCAAACTCCGCACAGAAAGGCCCTCGCTGGCCACGGGGCTCGAACCCGGACCTTCTTGCTGTGAGGTGACAGCACTAACCACTACACCACCGTGCCTCCCTAAAAACTAGCCTTTCTAGCTAAATGAGGTTTTGCTTGTTGGGCAATTATGTCTTATAATAAGGGTGGCTAGATGTTTTGACTTGAAAATAGACAAATAAACTTCCTAAGATTTTAATTTTTTGCAGTGCATATTTGGTACAACAGACAGGAGACATGCAACATTATGGAAAAGTTATAAAAACATAATTGCTTTTATGACGCTGCTTGCACACAAAAGAATATTACTACACTGGAAATCAAAAAACCCACCCAAAGCGTCTTTGTGGTTTAGCGATGTAACACAATTCATACAATTAGAGAAAATAAAATATACCCTTACAGGGGTCCAGGGGCAGCTATGCTACAGCACCCAAGCAGTTAGGGATTGGGTGCCTTGCTCAAGGGCACTTCAGCTACGATACAGAGGGAGAGGAAAGTGCTGTTCATTCACTTAACTTCCCTCATGCTTTTCCTGCCGATTCCAGGAATTGGACCAGCAACCCTTTGGGCCCAAGGCTGCTTCTCTAACCTTCAGGCCATGGCCTGAAACCCGGTAGCCTTCATTATGTTTTCTTTTTTAATCTGAAAAGTGCTCTCAAACATGACCATTATTCAGAATATGTTTGAAACAGATACAGATGCATATAAGAGGTGAACTATTAATTTTTACCTCTGCCAACTTTCTTGGAGGAGGTTATGTTTTTGCCTCTTTTTTTTTTTTGGCTGTTCCCAGTGTAACTCAAAAACTAGTGAATGGATTTGGATGAAATTTGGTGGAAACTTTTAGTATTATCTTCGGGTCAAGAGATTTGATTTTGATGTTGATAACATGTGGCTTGGTGGAGATATGCACTCCACCGAGTGCCCTTCCACTTTATTTTTTTAATTTCTTATTTTAAAGAAAGCTTGCCAGATGGGTTCGCAGAGCATCCAGAGGTGTGCATTGGGGCTGTGATCCCACTGGATGCAGCAAAAAGAATTGCGTGAGCAGTCAGATATGAAGCTTGTGGGATAAATGGCCTGAAACCCAGTAGCCTTCATTATGTTTTCTTTTTTAATCTGAAAAGTGCTCTCAAATATGACCATTATTCAGAATATGTTTGAAACAGATACAGATGCATATACACCACCGTTCAAAAGTTTGGGGTCACTTTGAAATGTCCTTCTTTTTGAAAGAAAAGCACTGTTCTTTTCAATGAAGATCACTTTAAACTAATCAGAAATCCACTCTATACATTGCTAATGTGGTAAATGACTATTCTAGCTGCAAATGTCTGGTTTTTGGTGCAATATCTCCATAGGTGTATAGAGGCCCATTTCCAGCAACTATCACTCCAGTGTTCTAATGGTACAATGTGTTTGCTCATTGCCTCAGAAGGCTAATGGATGATTAGAAAACCCTTGTACAATCATGTTAGCACAGCTGAAAACAGTTTAGCTCTTTAGAGAAGCTATAAAACTGACCTTCCTTTGAGCAGATTGAGTTTCTGGAGCATCACATTTGTGGGGTCGATTAAATGCTCAAAATGGCCAGAAAAATGTCTTGACTATATTTTCTATTCATTTCACAACTTATGGTGGTAAATAAAAGTGTGACTTTTCATGGAAAACACAAAATTGTCTGGGTGACCCCAAACTTTTGAACGGTAGTGTAAGAGGTGAACTATTAATTTTTACCTCCGCCAACTTTCTTGGAGGAGGTTGTGTTTTTGCCTCTTTTTTTTTTTTTGGCTGTTCCCAATGTAACTCAAAAACTAGTGAACGGCTTTGGATGAAATTTGGTGGAAACTTTTAGTATTATCGTAGGGTCAAGAGATTTGATTTTGATGTTGATAACATGTGGCTTGGTGGAGATATGCACTCCACCGAGTGCCCTTCCAGTTTTTTTTTTTATTTCTTATTTTAAAGAAAGCTTGCCAGATGGGTTCGCAGAGCATCCAGAGGTGTGCATTGGGATTGTGATCCCACTGGATGCAGCAAAAATAATTGTGTGAGCAGTCAGATATGAAACTTGTGGGATAAAGGAAGCTTGTGGGATAAATGGCCTGAAACCCAGTAGCCTTCATTATGTTTTCTTTTTTAATCTGAAAAGTGCTCTCAAACATGACCATTATTCAGAATATGTTTGAAACAGATACAGATGCATATAAGAGGTGAACTATTAATTTTTACCTCTGCCAACTTTCTTGGAGGAGGTTATGTTTTTGCCTCTTTTTTTTTTTTTGGCTGTTCCCAATGTAACTCAAAAACTAGTGAACGGATTTGGATGAAATTTGGTGGAAACTTTTAGTATTATCTTCGGGTCAAGAGATTTGATTTTGATGTTGATAACATGTGGCTTGGTGGAGATATGCACTCCACCGAGTGCCCTTCCACTTTATTTTTTTAATTTCTTATTTTAAAGAAAGCTTGCCAGATGGGTTCGCAGAGCATCCAGAGGTGTGCATTGGGGCTGTGATCCCACTGGATGCAGCAAAAAGAATTGCGTGAGCAGTCAGATATGAAGCTTGTGGGATAAATGGCCTGAAACCCAGTAGCCTTCATTATGTTTTCTTTTTTAATCTGAAAAGTGCTCTCAAATATGACCATTATTCAGAATATGTTTGAAACAGATACAGATGCATATAAGAGGTGAACTATTAATTTTTACCTCCGCCAACTTTCTTGGAGGAGGTTATGTTTTTGCCTCTTTTTTTTTTTTGGCTGTTCCCAATGTAACTCAAAAACTAGTGAACGAATTTGGATGAAATTTGGTGGAAACTTTTAGTATTATCGTAGGGTTAAGAGATTTGATTTTGATGTTGATAACATGTGGCTTGGTGGAGATATGCACTCCACCGAGTGCCCTTCCGTTTTTTTTTTTAATTTCTTATTTTAAAGAAAGCTTGCCAGATGGGTTCGCAGAGCATCCAGAGGTGTGCATTGGGGCTGTGATCCCACTGGATGCAGCAAAAAAATTGCGTGAGCAGTCAGATATGAAGCTTGTGGGATAAAGGAAGCCCATGCTCATTAACATGCATTTACAGCATCCTTACTAATTACTTACTCAGAGTTACAGTGTTTTATATTCAGCTACTATTTTGGGAAATACAGCTATGGAAAAAAAAAAAATTAAGAGACCACTTTTAATGGTGATCCACAGCTGTATAGCCTAGTCATACATTCTTTAGGAAATACCACAGGCAGTTAGCTACATAAAACAATACAGTATCTGCGTGAGAAGACTTTAAAAACCATGCCTAGTTCATTTTTAGTTGAGGCCAATTATGGACACAAGTGATATAGCTGAGTTTGAGGAACTGTCAGATCCTGAATTCACACCCCATGTAAAGAATGTGGACATTTCTACATGCTCACAGCCCGTCCTGATTTTCTTCTTCTCCTTCCTTCCTTCTCCTTTCTTTCTTCTTCCGTTTTAAAAAAATTTGGTCTTCAGAAACATGCATTAGTTTCTTTATTTATTGATTCTGTTTGTGTAGCACTGCTCAGAATGCACGAAGAAGGAACTCAAAATGAATAAACTACAGTATACTATAAGTATCGAATACTTTTGTACGTACAACCTACGTATTAAATAGAATCAGTCTTGGTGTACTTAGTTATTGATCTTATGAATAAACAGATCTGTGTTTAAAAATTCCACTTTGTCTCAGTTTAAAAAGTTCAGACTGCTGAGCTGTAAATGTCGATTTCAGAAGTTTTGAGTTTCTTAAAATAACTCAGCTGAACCCTTCAAATATATGGATCAGAAATACTGTCTATCTGCAAGCACACATGCGCACACATACACACATCCTGCACTGATATTCACAAACTAGCTCCTACCATAGACCATATGCACCTATAGCCTACTAAGGGCCTCTACATGCTCTTGCGACAAGGCTTTCGCAGATAGCTTTTCGCAGACAGTTGTAATTTATCGTTGAGCGGGGAGTAATAGGCGTGCACGATGTTATACACCGCCACAACGCAAGGGGGTGCGAAGTTGCGAAATCGCTAGGAGTAGTTGGTGGGTGTGGTTAGTAGAGTGTTTATCCTCCGGTTACTTATAATGACTAGAACTGGAGTCGTATAGATGTACGTACTTCCTCGATCAACCGCTCTTCGTGCTGCTCCATCTTCGCTCGTGTTTTTAAAAATGGCGGTAGTGAAAACAAACCAAACCGGGAAAGTAGGGAAGCGGAAGTGCGTGTACAGCAGATGTAGAGTGGACCAATCAGAGCCCTCTTGTCTGCGACGCTGTCTGCGAGGCTTCTGCGGTGGTCACAATTTTTGGGAGGTGCGCGCAGAGCGTCTGCGAATGGGGGGGCTACGCAGACGCCATCTGCGCCACCATCTGCGAGGACTGCGTTGTCAGCATAAATTGGCCTTAAGGGCCTCTGCATGCTCTTGCGACAAGGCTTTCGCAGATAGCTTTTCGCAGACAGTTGTAATTTATCATTGAGCAGGGAGTAATAGGCATGCACGATGTTATACACCGCCACAACGCAAGGGGGCGCGAAGTTGCAAAATCACTAGGAGTAGTTGGTGGGTGTGGTTAGTGGAGTGTTTATCCTCCAGTTACTTATAATGACTAGAACTGGAGTCGTATAGATGTACGTAATTCCTCGATCAACCGCTCTTCGTGCTGCTCCATCTTCGCTCGTGTTTTTAAAAATGGCGGTAGTGAAAACAAACCAAACCGGGAAAGTAGGGAAGCGGAAGTGCGTGTACAGCAGATGTAGAGTGGACCAATCAGAGCCCTCTTGTCTGCGAGGCTTCTGCGGTGGTCACAATTTTTGGGAGGTGCGCGCAGAGCGTCTGCGAAGGGGGGGGGCTACGCAGACGCCATCTGTGACACCATCTGCGAGGACTGGGTTGTCAGCATAAATTGGCCTTAACAGACACACTCACACACAAACACAAAACCACACACCACATGCATGTCATCAGACAGCACAAACGAGTCATCTCATCTCATTATCTCTAGCTGCTTTATCCTGTTCTACAGGGTCGCAGGCAAGCTGGAGCCTATCCCAGCTGACTACGGGCGAGAGGCAGGGTACACCCTGGACAAGTCGCCAGGTCATCACAGGGCTGACACATAGACACAGACAACCATTCACACTCACACCTATGCTCAATTTAGAGTCACCAGTTAACTTAACCTGCATGTCTTTGGACTGTGGGGGAAACCGGAGCACCCGGAGGAAACCCACATGGACACGGGGAGAACATGCAAACTCCACACAGAAAGGCCCTCGCCAGCCACGGGGCTCGAACCCGGACCTTCTTGCTGTGAGGCGACAGCGCTAACCACTACACCACCGTGCCGCCCCACAAACGAGTCATAAACTTTGTAATTATCTGAACATACAGTATAGGAAAAGAAAAGTCTTGTGTGAAGTACAGTGATAAAGAATGAGTGGAAGCAGTTGCTATGGTGAAAGAGGGTTTCCCTTGCACTTTCAGTAAGTGTGAGGTCACGACTTCATAGCGCTACATAATTTATCACTTAGCTTCATGTTGTTCTCTTGTGCTGTATTTTAAGCACACCTTGAGGTAACCTCACAGACTGCTTTGGATATTTATCTCCGAATAAATAAACATCTAGCAGGAATTATTCATGCATTCATAAAGAGACACGCATGCTTGTATGTACAAATGTTCATGTGTGTTCATGGATCTATGTTTGGTTCCCATGATGCTTTTTCTTGCAAATATTACTTTTTGTTGTTGAAAATCTCAGTAAGTACAGAGATTATGGTTGGAGGTGATGCAGTTAGGGTCAGAGTTTGTAATTTCTTTGTAACTGGAGTCAGGCAAGGCAAGGCAAGGCAAGTTTATTTGTATAGCGCATTTCATACACACAGGCAATTCAATGTGCTTCACAAAAAATAAAAGCATAAGAACAGTAACAAAGAATTAAAGTAAAAGTAAAATCATTAAAATCCAAGATTAAAAAGAAATTATATTAAAGGAAATTAATTACACTTTAGGTAAACATTAATCAAGTGAAAGCATCTGAAAACAGCTTTGTCTTGATCCTGGATTTAAAACTAACAACAGTAGGAGCATTTTTGATATCATCTGGAAGTTGGTTCCAAAGCTTAGCAGCATAGCAACTAAAGGCTGCTTCACCACACTTCGTTTCGACAGCTGGTATTACTAGCAAGTTTTTCTCTTGTGATCTTAGAGACCTAGTTGGTGCATATAATTGAAACATATCCAGTAGGTAGCTGGGTCCCATCCCATTTAATGTTTTAAATAGAAGAAGTAATGCCTTAAAGTCAATTCTATAGCTCACTAGGAGCCAGTGCAGAGACCTTAGGATTGGAGTGATATGGACTACCCTTTTTGTTCTTGTAAGAACCCTTGCTGCTGCATTTTGGATTAGTTGAAGCTCTCTGATGGTCTTTTTTGGAAGACCTGTGAAAAGGCTATTGCAGTAATCAACCCTACTGGAGATGAAAGCATGAATAAGTTTTTCTAGATCATGTTTTGACATGAGACCCCTGAGTTTAGAAATGTTTTTAGGTGATAAAATGCAGACTTTTTTACCACTTTCATATGACTGTTGAAGTTAAGTTCGCTGTCAATAAGGACACCAAGGTTTTTGACAGTATCCTTTGCTTTAAGCCCCTTAGTTTCAAGAACAGTGGCAATCCGAAGCCTTTCCTCCTTTTTGCCAAATATAATTGCTTCAGTTTTATCTGCGTTCAGCTGAAGAAAATTGTGAGACATCCATTTGTTAATTTGGTCAATGCATCTATGAAGAGACTCAAGAGGGGCATAGTCATTAGGTGATATAGCTAAGTAAAGCTGAGTGTCATCTGCATAGCTATGGAAGTTTATTGAGTTATTCTTAATAATTTGTCCAAGTGGGAGCATATAAAGGTTGAATAGTAATGGTCCCAGGATTGAGCCCTGGGGAACCCCACAGTTCAAGGACACGGGTGATGAACTGTGGCCTCCAATGGCCACATAAAAAAATCTTTGTTGTAGGTAGGATTTTAACCAGTTGATTACTATACCAGTAAATCCAACCCAATGCTCCAGTCGATGTAACAGTATGGAATGATCTACCGTGTCAAATGCAGCACTTAAGTCTAAAAGCACCAAGACTGATGTTTTACCAGCATCAGAATTAAGACGTAGGTCATTCATGACTTTAGTAAGAGCTGTTTCAGTGCTATGATTGGCACGAAAACCTGACTGAAATGGAAGGATAGACAGCACTGGCTAGTTTTGTCTGCTTTGCAACTAACACTTTGATAGTACAGTAAGTCTTGGTTTAGCAACAATAATCTAAGTTAAATAGGGTCCCTATGTTGCATTGCTACCTTGGAGCTTTGTCTTTGTTTGTCTTCCCTCCTACCTTTTTTCCTTTGAGTCCATCTTTGGATGGACAGTCCTCAAAGCCAACAGGTATAATGGATCACTCTTATACCCTGTCCACACTAGGAATTTTGTACCGATACGAAACTACTTTCGTACCGCAACACCTGTCCACACTAGCAACTATACCGGTACTGTAGCGGTATAACTGTATCGGTATGAAACCCACAAATATATGGGTTTCGTACCGGTACAGTATCGGTACTGTAGCGCTTCGCTGTAGTGTGGACAGATGAAGCGGCTCTGTATCGATACAAATATAATGCGCATGCGCAAAGTCACACACCTCAATCGATGTCTTCGCTGAATAAAATAGTGAAGAACGGAGATTCGTTTGTTTCTTTCTCAACTGTCTCGCGCGTTTTATACGATTCGACTGAATAAATGACCACCAGAAATACAGACTGTACAGTGACAACAAAAAGCACACACACGTTGTTTCATCCGCCATACAGTATATTCTCGGAAGGAAGTTACTCAGTAACCACGGAAACATTTCGCGCACGCGCATTTCAACTACCGTGAAAGAAAACCGCAAACATTTCTCACTAGTGTGGACAGATGCACTAAACTGTACCAGTATACTTTGTATCGATACAGTTATACCACTTTCGTACCGGTATAAGTGTGAACACAGCATTAGTGAGGTTAAGGTTAGGGTTACTAAGGTTATTCAGATTAAGGTTATGGTTAACGAGGTTGACATGTCCATCTCTCGACCGGGAGATTGTGAGTTCTATTCGTGGTCGGGTCATACCAAAGACCATCATAAAAATTGTATCTACCAGGCTTGTGTGACTTGACTTGGACTTGAACACTGATGACTCGGACTCGTGCATTAACTGCATTCGGACTCGTAAATTAGAGCTGAGGACTCAGATGTTTTCTTTATTTTTGTAACATGCCATAATAATTTGGCATAAGATATTTAAATTTGCATTAATTTTATACTAATTTTATGCAAGAGAATACACATTCACCTGTTCATATGTCATGTTCAGGAACAAACTAATATTAACAGTGCTAAAATGCCTGGAGAGAAGCCCCTAGGATTGTCCGCTTTGCTTACACAGACTTCTCGTGCAGTGGGAAAAAATGCACTGCTATGCGTTCCATATGTAGAAGAACTATCGAGGAGATGACGGGGACAGCCTCGAACTTTGATCGTCATTTGGCAAGACTACACCCAGAGAATGAAGTGACATGCTATGTTCATTGCTTTGTTGATAGCGGGGCTTGCTTGCTAAGCGATTAACTAGGTAGTGTTAACCCTCTCTCATGTTATTTGCCCTGTTGATAGTGGGCAGGGCTTACTGAACGATGAATAAGCTTTTTATTTGTAGCCTGTTAACTAAAATGGCACAGTTAAGCAGTAACATTAGTCCAACACAGTAGCAGAGACAGTTTCTCATAAAGGCAGCAACAGCCACCATCAAATGGTGTGGTTGGAGTCTTGTTCTCGGACTCGACTCAGATCAATAGTGGACTCGACTCGGGTTCAACTCGAAATTTTCTTTCATGGCTTGGACTTGACTCGGACTTGAACACTGGGGACTTGAGACTGGACTCGGACTCTAGGTTTAGTGACCTGACTACAACACTGGTACCTACTGCCATCTGGCAAGGCACGCCATAATACAGATGCAAGTAGGGAATTGAACTCTTACAGTTACCAGAGGACCAGCCCCCCGCTGTTACCTAGCTATGTAATAAGCGAAAGGCTGGGGGCTATAGCAATGGAGCTCAGCACCACCCAATGCACCTTAAAGGGCTGATGACACGAACATGACTCTATGCAATTTCTTAAATAAACTATACAACATGGCAAACATGTGAGATTTCTGTTATAATTACGTGAAAAGAAGCTGTTGTTACGCAAATATCCAACTTTTAATTGCACAGCGCAAGAAAACTGGGTCCGTGGCTCGCGGCCATGTTGTGACGTCAGCGGGAGAACACCCTGCGGTTCACTGGCTGTTCTACTCTGGTTCTACTCAATGGAAATGGCGCATGAAAATGCCGGTGAACACTCTAGTGCTAGCTCTTCCTCTTCTGGGAGTCTAGAATTGTGTTGATCTCTTCCGAATAGAATCTATGATAGCCTACCCTCTTTACCCTTTGCCTCTCGTTGCTAGGCGGCAGTTACATGAAAGCCACAAGCTTTCACAAGCAAATACATGACTGATATCATGCCGACTTTATGATTACATTTATGATCATCATGTAGAATCTATAGCTCTACGTACCTTTATCTTATGTCGTTTCACAACACATGTTCTGACAGGAGGACTGTCTTTGGATCCGGCATAACTACGAGTAGACCCCCTCCGGAATACTGGCAGTGTTGCCAGATTGGGAGGAATCCCGCCCAGTTGGGCGGTTTCAAGTGCATTTTGGTGGGTTTTGAACATATTTGGGGCTGGAAAACTTCAGCAGTATCTGGCAACAGATACTGCTGACGTTTTCCAGCCCAAAATATGTTCAAAACCCACCAAAATGCACTTGAAACTGCTCAACTGGGCGGGAAACCTCCCAATCTGGCAACACTGTGTAGGCACTGCTGATGGTAGTAACACACATTTGTGCTGAACTGAACACCCAAGAGATTCTTTTAAGCTGGGAAGGGTGTCAAAACAATCCAAATCGAAGTGTTCAGAGCACAGGACGGATGTTGGTGAGGGCTCCCACTTGTCACGAGTGCGCCTGACTTGCTTCACCCACTTCGCATGCAGCTCGGGATCTCTGGGAAACTTGAATAAACTTACCCCATCCTTGTAGGTTTTGGAGCAAAAGCCGGCAACACAACGTGAAGGCATAATAACTATATATATAATAATACTAATAATGACAAACTGAACACCTGTCGCATCAACAACAAACTGGTAAGTGAGGAGGAAGGTTCTTTCGCTGACGTCATATAGCTCCTCCTCCTCTTTCGTCTCCTGGGTGCTGCAGCCCTGTCAAATTTGCCCAAATAGCCGCATTTTTTATCATAACTTGTAAAATAGGCGCCTTCGTGAATTAATATATGGATCATCGGGAATTACTTTTTATGTTATAAAACATCACCAAAGATGTCAAAAACGTGTCATCAGCACTTTAAGGGTCTGGTTAGTACTAGGATTAGGGAATACCAGATCCTGGCATAGGTTTAGGATTAGAACTACTGAGGTTACAATCGGAGTTACTAAGATTAAGGTTGGGGTAATGGAGGTTAAAGCTCAAGTTCCTGATATTAAGGTTCCTGAGGTTAAGGGAGAGGCACTGAAAGCCAATGTCTCATGTCCAAGCACATGTGGGGACTTTAATTTCATCCCTTAGTTCTACAATTGTCCACACTCACCATCCACAACCCAATGTATCCTCAGCCTGGCACTTACCAGGGGACCCTTGGATTCAAGAGCTGTTCAAGTCCCAAGCCCAGGCACTTGTCTACAAGCACTGAGTGTGGATCATCTGTATCTCTACCAAGAATGGGTAAGAAAGAAGGAAAGACCAAGTAGATCCAAGCACTTTAAGGACTGAACTTGGATCCTCTGGATAAGAAGACATTCATGGACCCATTACACCACAGAGGCCAGGGAGGTTGATCACTCCATAAGGTATTGTTATTGTTGTCTGTGTAACAAACATTTCTATTTTAATTTCTTATCATTATTAACATGACAGTTGAGTTTATGGTATTTTATGAATGTTGTCAATTGGAAACGGACTGCATTATATTAAAAAAACTATTAGAACTGCATTTAGTTAGAACCATGCTATTTGAGTTAATGTAGTCACAAGATGTTTAACACACAAGATGCTTATTTATCCCTATCTAATGTTTTTAATCTTGGAAACTGTCCTAGGACTTAAAATTTGTTTCCATGTCACATTAAATCAGTCTATTCCATCAATATTCTGGCGAGGGAAATAACTATGGGTACTAATGGGAACTGGTTCATGTGGGTTTTGGGTTGCTTTGTTTGTTCATTGCAGGATTTTTGATACATGCCAAGATAAGATTCATTTCAGCTTTATGTTGCTTGTAAGCTGGACTTTAGGGGAATTCCTATGCAATGTTTTGATATTTTTGATTTTTTTTTCCCCCAGAACTGAAAACAAATATTTAAATGTAGCTCCACCCTCCAAATTTTCCATTATCTGTAACCGCTTATCCTGTGCAGGGTCACGGGCAAGCTGGAGCCTATCCCAGCTGACTATGGGCGAGAGGCGGGGTACACCCTGGACAAGTCACCAGATCATCACAGGGCTGACACATAGAGACAAACATTCATTCACACTCACATTCACATCACGGGCGATTGCTCTAAGACAACGAGGGAGGCTCAGCCTCCTCTAAAAATGACGAACATTGTGTAGGATGAATTGCGCTAGGCTTATGTTATAGCCGACCTTATAACATTGTTATTTCATATCCAGAATCATAGAAATATATGTGCTCAACCCACTACAGTGCGAAATCATTCCGTTATAACTTTCCCCAGTTCGCCTAATGTGTGTGTGAGTTTTTCCCCCTCGTGACAGCGCGATGTAGCCCAGCCTCAGTGGACTTCAATGGTATTTGGGAGCGATGCGCTTTTCAATCTCAAAATGCAAGACGGTTATTGGACAAATACTGCGAAAACGCCCGCCCACCGGACTCCCAGCCTCACAGTGGGAGGGACATGGCAGTTTCCGCGAGGAGACTGGTGATTGGTGAAAGCGGCCGGATATTTTCTTTGATTGACAGCTCGTTTCAAATATAGACAGGCAGCGGTGAATTTCAGTTCAGTCCCATGCGGATTCGCAAGTGCTGTGGTGTATTGTAAGAGATCAGCTTACATTTCAATTTCATTCATTACATACGGTTTCTACCAGCTTTTTTAGTTTGTATATATTTTCATTGTAAATATAGTGTTGTCAAGTTTGCTATCTTAGTTCCAGAAGTTTCGTTTATTTGAGTGACTGAACTTGAACTTGAGGGGGCTAGTCAGCTAGCAAGAAAGCTGCGGACGGATGCCAAGCATTGTTGATTTAATTTTGGCGAAGCCATTTGCCAGTCTTCCTTTTGAGGAAAAAATTAAAATTAAAGAGCAGGGTAGACCAACACCTCAAATTGACTTGGTGAAAAAGGTCGGGAATAATACTCGTTCCTTTCAGCTCTCCTGGTACGAGAAAGTGAATTGGCTAACAGCAAGTGACCCACATCAACAACAGTAAATAGGCTACTTTAGTAATATGTCATGGATGGACCAAAAATATAGAATCTATTTAAAATGTTTATGCTGAGTATATTATATTGGAATATATATTTCTCTGGATATGAATTAAACACAGCTACAATTTGGAAAACATTTTTAAACAAAAACACAGCCGAGAACATTTCACACTACAGACCTGGATTAAAAGTGAAGGGTTATCAAAATTGTCAATAAAACATTTCTCAGTCAAAATAAGTAAAATATAGGGAAAGTGTCACTGAATGAAATGTGTGGCACCCAGCTCTATGTTTGGCTCCCCAAGGTCAGTGCTTGTGCCTATTCCAGAACACTCTGCTGTTACTGCTGAGGTTCCTGACAAAGAGCTGCTTTCAATAATGATCAATTTTTAAACAACATGCCACAATTTTAAAATATAAAATGTTAAAATATCCCCCCCCCAACACCACCATCATGTATATTGGACAGTAGGCTAATGGGCCAAAAGAACCTGTTATTTCACAGTTTGTGACCCTGCCAACAATCAGCCAGATCAGAGGCAAGAGTATGGGCAAAATTGATGCGTTTTTTCTTTTACAATCTGGAAATATCGTAACCGACCAGCCTCCCCTGTTTGAAAGACTACCAGCTGCCACTGATTCACACCTACGGTCAATTTAGAGTCACCAGTTAACCTAACCTGCATGTCTTTGGACTGTGGGGGAAACCGGAGCACCCGGAGGAAACCCATGCAGACACGGGGAGAACATGCAAACTCCACACAGAAAGGCCCCTGTCAGCTACTGGGCTTGAACCCAGAACCTGCTTGCTGTGAGGCAACAGTGCTAACCACTACACCACCGTCCCAACCCCCTCCAACCTTTGAACCCATGATTTCTCCTTTATCTTTTTTCTGGTTATGGTTACATGCAAGCATGGAATTATTTATCGACAGATGCTCACAGACCAGTTCCTACAATGACAGTAATACAAGTAAGTGTGTGTGGGGGGGCATTATCATTCTCCAGCAGACAGACTTGAGAAGGGAGGAAGGAGGCAGCTGAGTGCTGGTAAGAGCAGCCAGCATGATTACTGGAACTCAACACAAGGTCTCTGGCTAAGTGCTGAAAAAGTTTGCATATGGGTATGTGGGTGGGTGTGTAGCACTGTGACTATTCAAATTATACAGCAAACAATACAGTGTGCCATCAATCAGTACTGTATATAATGCAAATTGTTTTCAATAACTACTCAGGTGCTGCATAACCTTTGTACAATTGCAAAGACATTTCCAATACTGCCATGTTGAAATGTAAGGGTGTGTGTGTGTGAGAGAGAGTGTGTGAGAGTGTGACAGCACGGGGCCCAGCAGTAGGCAGAAACAGATGCTAGGGTGCTGATTAGCGTGGGGTTAAGACTGTTAAAGTAAGCATCAAAGTGCTGACATGGTGGCCTGAATATCTGCCCTTCCCATCCAGGACACACTTTCCTTCCTTCATGTCTGTAAACTTACACCACATCATACTTACATGTCTACTCACACATACAGTATATTTCCTTCTATTCCTCTTTTTTCTCTCAGACAGTTCCTCAAACCCTTCATGAGAACGAGAAGTAGGGAAAAATGTGGCAACAGGTCTGGTCTTGCTTCTTTGGGAAAGAGTGCAAGCAAATGATGGAGGTGGAGAGAGAGAGAGAGAGAGAGAGAGAGAGAGAGGGTGTTGCTATAGAAACCTGATCAGCATTGGTGGCAGTAGTGTAGAGGCTAATTCTAGAGAGATAGCAAGTGAGGGAGGGAGGGAGAGAGAAAGAAGGAGAGAGAGAGAGAGAGAGAGAGAGAGGGAAAGCGTAGAAATTGGCCCCAGCCTTCCCACAGTACACAATACACTGCACGGTACGCTGCTTACACACGTTGAGTGGTTTTCCCCTGTCCCTAGGCTGTTTGGCGCCTTGTTACTGTCTGACGGGAAACTCTGAGATAGAGAGAACGAGAGAGTGGCACAGAGGGAGGAAAGAAGCAAGACTCAGAGGAAATCAGGTGAGCATCACACACCTTTTACTGCTTGAGTTAAGCGTATTGTTTGTCCCCCAAGATTCTCTCTCTCTCCAATATTTGGTAAATCTTTTTTTCTTTTCTGGTTTCACTTTTCCAATGGGAGCACCATAACTGCAGGGTGCTATTAGTTTTGCTTTTAAAGTCAGTCAAGAGATTTTTGTGAACATCTTGCAAGCTGCAAACTAAAAGTTACTACCAGTACCGTGTTTTATGCCGTGTACTTGTCTCAGGGCATCATTTGTTGTTCATATTTCTCGTTGCTGGAGAAGCTTGTTAGCTCACATTTGCATGCGCCGTGGATCACTTCACAGATGCTGTTCATAAAGTAGTTTGGGTTTTGCCTAATGTGCGCTGTCAGCTTTAGCAAACACACTTTAAATCATCGAGCATGTTTAAAGCTTCCTTCTGTTTTAAACCCATGCCTTCCACGACTAACCAGCATCTTCTGAGATCCACGTGACCTATTCTGCTGTTTGCTCAGAGGGGAATTAGTTATAAGTATGCCATCTGTTGAATTGGATTCAGAGACGAGTCAAGGAAAGCAGTTGGGAGTTGTGGGAGGACCACAGGGATCGTACACAGATTTCTAATCAGGAGAAAAAAACAATTTCATTTTATTTTATACAAGCAAAGACATAAAATTAGCTAAGAACACTAACAGTGCTCATTATATTCTAACCTTAAGACCCCAGGGAACCCAAATGCATCATTGCCTTCTAATGAGGTTAATATTGGTCATGTGGACTGGGGGTGCAGTACCAGGTCTGAATATCTACTGATTTTTCCATTGGCTGTATTACTAATCTGTATTTCTTCCATTTTATTATGAAGTGGGCGAGGCTAGCCTAGGGGAATGCTTGTGTAATTATTACCCTCACCAATCACAGAACTCCTTTTTACCCTTTTACCCCTTTTACACCAACAGGGACTGGGTTCTGTTCTGGTTCCTGCACCAAATCGTGAACCATTCGGGAAAATCTCATCTCATTATCTCTAGCCGCTTTATCCTTCTACAGGGTCGCAGGAGCCTATCCCAGCTGACTACGGGCGAAAGGCGGGGTACACCCTGGACAAGTCACCAGGTCATCACAGGGCTGACACATAGACACAGACAACCATTCACACTCACATTCACACCTACGGTCAATTTAGAGTCACCAGTTAACCTAACCTGCATGTCTTTGGACTGTGGGGGAAACCGGAGCACCCGGAGGAAACCCACGCGGACAACATGCAAACTCCGCACAGAAAGGCCCTCGCCGGCCACGGGGCTCGAACCCAGGACCTTCTTGCTGTGAGGTGACAGAGCTAACCACTACACCACCGTTTGGAACATTTCAACCAAAAATGAATAGGTTCAAGACCTGAAAAGTTGGCTACCAGCTGGAACCAAAAGAGAGCTGTTTTTTCCAGTGCACACCATGATGGTGTCAATGGGTGTGTCATTAGTGTGGACAGTTTCTACACCTTCTTATCATTAGCAGTTGGTCCAGGTTTGTGTTTGTTTTTTTTTTGATGAAAACAGAACCAAACCGTACAGGTGATCTAGGCAATCTGCCATCTTGCTATGACTGTTTACTTCTGTTGTGCATTGTGCTACACCCTTCACTGATGATGTAACCTTGGTTACAATGGTTCTGCTCAAAATTGGTGGAAATGCCAACTAGCTAGCACCAAGGTTCCAAGAATCCTGATTGGAAGCAGTTCAAGAACCCATTCCTTGTTGGTGGAAAAAGGTTAATTGTGTTCCGCTTGAACAATCTTTTTAGGTTTGAGCAACCTAGCAAGCAAAAGCTAACCTAGCAAGGATGTTAACTGTATTTTGCTCAATAACAATCCTGACTTCACTGATCATGGCTTTGTGTTTATATCTACTGAACCATGAGTCTCAGATCCCTCATACCCCTTTTCAACCAACAGGGAACAGGTTCTTGAACCAGTTATATTCAGGATTCTTTGAGCCTTGGTGCCAGCTAATAAACTGGCTCACATTTTCATCAGTTTTGAGCAGAACTATTGTAATCAAGGATGTGCCATGAAAGGAGGGTGGTGCACAATTCATAGTGGGAGTAAACAGTAGTAGCAAGATGGTGCAGCACATTGATTACCTGCGAGATTTTGTTCTGTTATTTGTTTTTGGTCCATTTTTTTCTGAAGCTGTATCCTTTTCTGTTGCTGTGCTCTGCTTCCTCTCCAAAGTAATGACATGCCCACTGATGTCATCATGGTTCATGCTGGAAAAACCAGCTATATTTCAGTTCCAGCTGGGAATCAACTTTTCAGGTTCTGAACCAATTAATTTTTGTTCGAAAAGCTCTGGGGTGGGTTTCCCAAAAGCATCGTAGCACAAAGATTATCGTTAAATGGTAGAGCAAGCATCACAATGAGCACTCTGTCTCCTAGTTAAGATGCTCTTAGCATTAAGAGGCTTTTGGGAAACCCACCCTTGAACGGTTCAAAATTTGGTGTGCAAATCGGAACAGAACCCATTCCCTGTTGGTCAAAAAGAGGTATCTGATATTCTCATTGGAATATTAGACCATACTTTTTATCAGTCTATCTAGCATGTCAGTCTATTTGGTGCTTTAGCAATATTCAAGCCAAGCTGATCTTTCAAAATTCGCCAAAGTTGAACGTATGAGGGCAATATGTTTGGAGAGTACTGCCTCGATTTTTTTTTTCATTAAGTTTTCTATCATTCAAACATGTTTAATACTCTGCACAGCATGTTTCTTCAGACTATAACCATACGTTCAGTATCTTGGCTCAAACTGTCTCTGGGATTCAAGTCTTATTTCAAGTCTTGCAATTTTGCAGATGTTTTATGGGTCATTCTGTGTGTGGATATGAAAATACCCGAGTAACCTTACACTGGAGATTAATTCCATTTCCAGACACTTCGATACATCACCATATCAACAGTTATACATTTCTTCTGTTCTTCATATAAACCTGTGATTTGCCTGTTAGAGCTGCTGTTATAGAAAATGTATCAATGCCTTTGGACCAATCAGATTTGAGAATGCAACATCACCGTGAACCTTTCAATAGATTGGCGATCACGCCACCTCTTGCCCAATGTCAACTGGGATTGGCTCCAGCTCACCTGAGACCTGCAATGGATAAGCAGTATAGATGAAAGCACATCACTGTAGTATAAAGGTTATTAGAGTTTTGGTTGGTCACAAATGGCTCAGCGTAAAGTTGCTATCTCATTCATATATGCACACATGCACACACTCAAGCGAACCTATGGTAGGTAATAAGAGGTTATGAAGTGACAGCTAAGGATTGTGCACACAACTCTAATCTCTGAGTGTTTGTTATATGATAATTGAGGTAGACAGGGACACCAAGGACGAGAGGGCAGCCATTCTTTGTCTGCTTGCAGTAACACTTCAGCGATTCAGCAGCTGACCTCATGCATCCCGTGATGCACTGCGCACCACCCTGGCCTGGCTTCACCCTCTGCAGTGAGAATTCACAGCCAGGCTGCAGTTATTTGCAAGGTCCTGATAGTTGCCCATTACTCAGAGCATAGACACCCTGATGTACAGGGATGCCTGGGTTTGTTCCAGGCTTCGAAGCTTGTAGCAATTACACCGAGGGTGTGACAATGTATCAGAATCATGGGATATACTACAACAATAAAAACCTTATGCTATACTGGTATAAACAAAAATATATTCTCAGATATGATGCAGCCAGATCAGTGTTGCAAACTTGGTGGCATTGGTGGCTGTGTTGATAGATGTAGTGACTTTTTGGACCGTTTTAGTGATTTTATTTCAAAACCGAGCCTAGTGACTTTTTCAGCTGATGTTAGCGACTCTCCTGTACCCGATACAGCGCTCCAGATTATATAACATCTGCTGTATATATGAGTTTGCAGAGCAGATTTGTTTGATTCACCGTAAGTGTAAAGGCTGACTGAGTTTGACTTGTGCAAGACAATGTTCTCAACATCCAATCACTGATCACCATTGTTCCCCAACAATCCAGTAACTGATCACCATTGTTCCCAATGACAAATGACTGTTCACCATTGTTCCCAGCAACCAATTTTTGATCACCGTTTTTTCCCAACATCCAATCACTGACGACCAATGTTTCCAATGATCAATCACCAATCACCCTTCTTTCAAAAAATCTGGTCACTGATCATAACTGTTCCCAACATCCAATCACTGATCACCATTGTGCCCAGTTACAAATCACTGATTACCATTTAACAATAATCCAATCACCAATTTTCCAATGACCAGTGACTGTTCACCCAGCAATCAATTTTTGATCATCATTGCTTCCCAACAGGGTGGGACGGTGGTGTCATGGTTAGCACTGTCCCCTCACAGCAAGAAGGTTCTAGGTTCAAGCCCAGTGGCCGATGGGGGCCTTTCTGTGTGGAGTTTGCATGTTCTCCCCATGTCTGCATGGGTTTCCTCTGGGTGCTCCGGTTTCCTCCACAGTCCAAAGACATGCAGGTTAGGTTAACTGGTGACTCTAAATTGACCGTAGGTGTGAATGTGAGTGTGAATGGTTGTCTGTGTCTATGTGTCAGCCCTGTGATGACCTGGCGACTTGTCCAGGGTCTTGTCCCTGCCTTTTGCCCGTAGTCAGCTGGGATAGGCTCCAGCTTGCCTGCGACCCTGTAGAAGGATAAAGCGGCTAGAGAGATGAGATTACAACCCCGATTCCAAAAAAGTTGGGACAAAGTACAAATTGTAAATAAAAACGGAATGCAATGATGTGGAAGTTTCAAAATTCCATATTTTATTCAGAATAGAACATAGATGACATATCAAATGTTTAAACTGAGAAAATGTATCATTTAAAGAGAAAAATTAGGTGATTTTAAATTTCATGACAACAACACATCTCAAAAAAGTTGGGACAAGGCCATGTTTACCACTGTGAGACATCCCCTTTTCTCTTTACAACAGTCTGTAAATGTCTGGGGACTGAGGAGACAAGTTGCTCAAGTTTAGGGATAGGAATGTTAACCCATTCTTGTCTAATGTAGGATTCTAGTTGCTCAACTGTCTTAGGTCTTTTTTGTCGTATCTTCCGTTTTATGATGCGCCAAATGTTTTCTATGGGTGAAAGATCTGGACTGCAGGCTGGCCAGTTCAGCACCCGGACCCTTCTTCTACACAGCCATGATGCTGTAATTGATGCAGTATGTGGTTTGGCATTGTCATGTTGGAAAATGCAAGGTCTTCCCTGAAAGAGACGTCGTCTGGATGGGAGCATATGTTGCTCTAGAACCTGGATATACCTTTCAGCATTGATGGTGTCTTTCCAGATGTGTAAGCTGCCCATGCCACACGCACTAATGCAACCCCATACCATCAGAGATGCAGGCTTCTGAACTGAGCGCTGATAACAACTTGGGTCGTCCTTCTCCTCTTTAGTCCGAATGACACGGCGTCCCTGATTTCCATAAAGATCTTCAAATTTTGATTCGTCTGACCACAGAACAGTTTTCCACTTTGCCACAGTCCATTTTAAATGAGCCTTGGCCCAGAGAAGACGTCTGCACTTCTGGATCATGTCTAGATACGCCTTCTTCTTTGAATTATAGAGTTTTAGCTGGCAACGGCGGATGGCACGGTGAATTGTGTTCACAGATAATGTTCTCTGGAAATATTTCTGAGCCCATTTTGTGATTTCCAATACAGAAGCATGCCTGTATGTGATGCAGTGCTGTCTAAGGGCCCGAACATCACGGGCACCCAGTATGGTTTTCCGGCCTTGACCCTTACGCACAGAGATTCTTCCAGAGTCTCTGAATCTTTTGATGATATTATGCACTGTAGATGATGATATGTTCAAACTCTTTGCAATTTTACACTGTCGAACTCCTTTCTGATATTGCTCCACTATTTGTCGGCGCAGAATTAGGGGGATTGGTGATCCTCTTCCCATCTTTACTTCTGAGAGCCGCTGCCACTCCAAGACACTCTTTTTATACCCATTCATGTTAATGACCTATTGCCAATCGACCTAATGAGTTGCAATTTGGTCCTCCAGCTGTTCCTTTTTTGTACCTTTAACTTTTCCAGCCTCTTATTGCCCCTGTCCCAACTTTTTTGAGATGTGTTGCTGTCATGAAATTTCAAATGAGCCAATATTTGGCATGAAATTTCAAAATGTCTCACTTTCAACCTTTGATATGTTGTCTATGTTCTATTGTGAATACAATATCAGTTTTTGAGATTTGTAAATTATTGCATTCCGTTTTTATTTACAATTTGTACTTTGTCCCAACTTTTTTGGAATCGGGGTTGTATTTTATAAAGGGAGTCTTCCCTTTCGCACAACTGTGTTATGACTCAAACTCAGTCCTGTGATGATAATGTTTAGTTTAAACCACCACTCTCATTTACACTCACTGGACACTTTAACAGGAACTTGTTCTTGATTCTAAGATTCCTGTTCTTGGCTGCAGGAGTGGAACCCAATGTAGTTTCCTGCTGTTGAATGCTGAGATGCTTTTCTGCTCACCACGGTTGTAAAGAGTTGTTATGAGTTGGTATATGAGTCCTTCTTGGCAGCTCAAACCAATCTGGCAATTTTCCTCTGACCTCTCTTATCAACAAGGTATTTGTTTCCACCCACAGAACTGTCTCTCACTCAATGTGTTTTTTGTTTTTCGCACCATTCTATGTAGACTGTTGTGTGTGAAAACCCCAGGAGATCAGCAGTTTCTGAAATGCTCAATCCAATACCCCTGCCAAAGTGAAAGTCGCACTTTGAGATCACAATTTTTCCCATTCTGATGTTTGAAGTGAACATTAACTGAAGCTCTTGATTTGTACATCTGCATGATTTGATGCATTGTGCTGCTGTCAAGGGATCGGCTGATTGGGAACAGCAGGTGAATACATGGGTGTTCCTAATGATGTGGCCAGTGAGTGTATGTTTAAAATCAAAATGTTTTTCCTAATGTATGAAATGTAGGAGCGTGATGGTATATTGGTTTAGTCTCAGCCTCTGATGGTCTGTTATCATAAATCACCATCCTGATTAATTTTGTTCTCTCAACGATTCATCATTCTCAGTACAGCATTTCTCAGTGATATGTTTACAAACTTTCGACACAAAAATGATCTTTCTCCAACGAACACTTTAGCTTTTTCAAACTTAAAGATAGTTTATTTGCCTCTGAAATAAGTTGCATCATGCAGACTGTGTACAGCTTATACATTGATATATTTTGTTCAAAAAGATGCTTTCTATAAATTATTGATCAGCATTATGTGTTTTAGATCTGAATGTTAACAATTTTTGTTGATATTCATAATATATAAGTCAAGTTTATTTGTATAGCGCTTTTAACAACAGACATAGTCGCAAAGCAGCTTCACAGAAAATTTAAGACTTTAAAGGGGTACCAAATATAATATATACAGTTGCTGATGTGACAAAGTAACGTATTCTTAAGTATTCTATCAAATTTATATACTAGAAAACAACGAAATATCTTGGTAATTGTAAATATAATAGTCGGTACGCTAAACGGCACAAGAGTCGCCATTTTTAAAAGACCGTGACGTCAGCCCTACCCACTGCACTAGGAGAGAAGCGTGTAATCATGGCGTTGGGCGCATCAAGTGAAAGCGACAGCTCTGTCGAATCATACGAAGAGATCCCGCAAAAGACACGTCTGGAGGATCATTATGCTTTCCATCGGTCCTGTTATTACACCCGAAAGCAACACACTGTGGCATTGTGTAGCCGATCACTTACAATTCATCCTACTTTCCGATTCACACGTGCTATTCCCAACCTCAATGAGCCAACACAACTGGGCACATACATACGTCATGAGTGTTACGCAGAGAAAATGAACGTGCATTCTGATTGGATAAAATTAATATAATGGCGGGCTGTTCAAACTGCGGAAATAGTTTGCTCGAGCTACTTTCAAAACACTATAACTTTCCAACCTCATTCTCATCTCATCTCATTATCTCTAGCCGCTTTATCCTTCTACAGGGTCGCAGGCAAGCTGGAGCCTATCCCAGCTGACTATGGGCGAAAGGCGGGGTACACCCTGGACAAGTCGCCAGGTCGTCACAGGGCTGACACATAGACACAGACAACCATTCACACCTACGGTCAATTTAGAGTCACCAGTTAACCTAACCTGCATGTCTTTGGACTGTGGGGGAAACCGGAGCACCCGGAGGAAACCCACGTGGACACGGGGAGAACATGCAAACTCCGCACAGAAAGGCCCTCGCCGGCCCCGGGGCTCGAACCCAGGACCTTCTTGCTGTGAGGCGACAGCGCTAACCACTACACCACCGTGCCGCCCACTTTCCAACCTTAGAACAAAAAACTTTTGTAAGTCTTGAATAAGGTTCGTTAATGTGTGTTTTATTGTTCTATCTACTCTATATATTGCCCTCTGTTCCCCTTTAAGCATGAGCTAATTTTATCCCTAATCTATCTCCAATGAGCAAGCCTGTGGTGACGGTGGCAAGGAAAAACTCCCTAAGATGACATGAGGAAGAAACCTCGAGAGGAACCAGACTCAAAAGGGAACCCATCCTCATTTGGGTGATACAGTAGCAGATAGCATGATTATAAATAACTCGCTTATATAACTGTGTCCTATGTAGTCACAAAGTATAACTGTGAAACAAGGAAAATAATTATAGTTTTAATATGAAGTCTGTTTTGTTGAAGTTATAGACTGTTCATTGATGGAAACTTGAGTGCGAAACTGTTCATGACAACTGCAGTCCTAACGTTAGCAAGTCAACTGTAGTCCTCAGACATAAATGTATTACTGTAAGTGTCCAGATCGTCTTCCAAGTACAAATTTCGACTGTCCATATGGGGCCATCTTCCACAGGAGCAATGTGATGAGACTCCAGCCAGACGTAGGGCATCAGGATGGATCAGGCGAGTCCGAGGAACAGAAGCAGTCAACATCACTGGCATCTCAGGATCCACATCCTCGGGATTGTGTGGGGGTCAGGTTGTTAGGTATACCCAATGTCACCTAATGAGTAAGAACAGGGTACATTTTGCACTGAGTGCAAGCAGGGACTCCGACAAGACTAACCATGACAGCATAACTAAAAGGGAGAGCCAAAAAGTAATACAGACAAGATGGAGCCTTGAGATATACAGTAAAGCAGCCAGCCACTACACCGTCAACAAACCCGAGTGAGGGAGTGAGTGGGGGCTGACAGCATCCATACATCCCAGTTTACCAAAACACTCTATGCCTGAGGACTCTCTAGATCTACTTCTTTACCTAATAAAAACTATTAACAACAGGCTTGACTAAAAAGATACACTTTCAGCCTGGACTTAAACACTGAAACAGTATCTGAGTCCCGAACACTACTTGGAAGGCTGTTCCATAACTGTGGGGCTTTGTAAGAAAAGTCTGTGCCCCCTGATGTAGCCTTCACTACACGAGGTACCAGCAGATAGCCTCCACCTTTTGATCTAAGTAGGTGTGATGGGTCATAAAGGACCAGAAGTTCACTCAGGTACTGTGGCGCGAGACAGTGCTTCTAAAGGTCAATAGTAGTATTTTATAATCAGTACAAAATTTAGTTGGGAGCCAGTGCAGTGTGGATAAGACAGGGGTGATGTGGTCATATCTTCTCGTGCTAGTAAAGACTCTTGCTGCTGCATTTTGAACTAACTGGAGCTTGTATTTAACAATATTTCAGGTAAAATATTTTATAATTATTTACTCATACTATTTACAGTTTTAATATAAATGATATTTAGAACTAGCCTGGCAAGCCAGACTAAATGTGAATATTTAGTCTGGCCTCGCTCGTAGACATTTCCAAAGGGTGTGGGTGGAACAACCCGCTGTCTTTCAAACTGTCTCTGTGCGTATAGGCCAACGCTCTGACCAATCAGCGCAACAGTGACTGTGACGTAGTCAGAGCGACAGAAAGCAGTGGGGGAGACCTTGAAATAAATAATTTTTCAAAATGCGTATTAATTAATAAACAGGTTCTAGATATTAAGAAGTTTGGAGATAATGACCACAAGTTTGGAGTCTGTACCACATACACTTATTTTTTTCAAGTGTTTTTCAAGGGTTTGCTTAAACTGTTTTTGAGAGTTTTTATTTAGTGGTGTTTGGTGAAATAATTTCCCTTAAATTTAAAATAACGGGAAAATAAGAAACAATCAAAAAGTAATGTTTCAAAGCTGTTTATTAATTCTTCGTACTGCACAAACTAGCCCCATCCTTTTGGCTACGAGCGGAGCCAGCTGGTAGATCAGACTTTTGCCATAGCCGGTCGGCAAAACAGCGAAAACGTCCTTCTTGAAAAGGAATGAGCGGAGAGCCTCTTCCTGCTCATGTTTCAACGAAAACTCCAAGTCTAATTCTTCTAAAACTGATTCCAAAGCGGAATCAAACGCGTGCTGTTCACTAGCCGTAGCCATCTTTCCTGTTGTGCTTTCTCCAGCGTCGCACAGCTTTGTCGTCACTCCTGCAAAAGCCCGCCCAAAGAATCCAAACAAAAACCTTGCGTTGTGATTGGCGGGGCACGATTTGATGCCCGGGTTGTTTTGTTGATATGGTGCGAGGCTAGACCCACTCGCAGGCAAAAAATATTTTTGGCCGCTAGGCGGGTGGGTCTAGTTTACTAGGCTAATTTAGAACTAAAATGTCAAAACAGAGTTTCAGGATCTTTTCAGGAATTACATTTTCCACATATTTTCAATTCAGGAAAGGGTTAAAGGTTGTAATCTGACTGGCTGTTTGCACCTATAATTGTGAACACAAACCATGACACAAGATATAGTCACAAAACTAAAAAAGTTTCCTGGGGTCATGTGTTTAAAAGCTATTCCACAGTTTTGTTTAATCCTTAATTCTTGTGGTTTTGCAGACAGACTTCGCTAAAGATCTGTGGCTAGTCTTTCAATATCAGTTAAAAGGTCTCCTTCTGTGAAAGTCGGTAGTTCTTGGCCATATTTAATGATGAAATGTGAAAGGAAAAACACTAATGTCTGTCTTCAGAGACTAGAGTAAAGGCGACTGAGGTTAAGGATAGGGTTAAGTGTACTGACATTGAGGGTATCTGCAAATAAATAAGACATCCTGATATGTTTACTGAAGGTCTAGAATCGTTTTCAATGTCAGTCAAAAGGTCTCTTGTTATAAAATGAGGTGATTCTTGGCCACAGTTAGTGAGGAAAAGTGGCGGAGTCTTGTTTAAAAAAATAAAGGCTTGGCTTGTGAGACTTGATATAGTGGTACTGATATACTGTAGTGTGACTGATGGCCTACAATGCTGTTGTGGTCTCGACCCTCCTTTATGGTTGCGAAACATGGACCTTCTACCACCGAGACCCAAAAAAGCTGTAACAGTTCCATCAGAAGAAGCTCTGCACCATCCTCAACATCAGCTGGGAGGACTATATCACCAACATCACAGTCCTCGAAAGAGGCGGGGCAACCAGCACAGAAGCGACCATGATGAAACACCATCTTCGGTGGTTAGGTCACGCTGTCCGCATGGACGAAACAAGATTCCCAAGGAGGATGCTTGTCGGCGAGTTGAGCACAGGGCCACGCTGTGCTACGCTACAAAGACCAGCTGAAGCAGACCATCAAGGCAACCAACAGCTAGACAGCTTACCGAGTGGTGAAACACCATCTGTACAGGGACGGAACTCTTTGAAGCGAACAGAAGAGCGAATCTGGAAACCAAGCGACAGCACGGAAAAGAGAAAGAGGAACAACCCCAACCACCACGAACCTTAAAAATGCGACAAAATATCAAAGGTCTGTGATTATTTTTTGGGCCATTTTAGATACAGAGATTTAATTAATAAACAGTCATGTCCCATTTGAAATTCAACCCTGATTCTTCTCATCTCATCTCATTATCTCTAGCCGCTTTATCCTTCTACAGGGTCGCAGGCAAGCTGGAGCCTATCCCAGCTGACTACGGGCGAAAGGCGGGGTACACCCTGGACAAGTCGCCAGGTCATCACAGGGCTGACACATAGACACAGACAACCATTCACACTCACATTCACACCTACGGTCAATTTAGAGTCACCAGTTAACCTAACCTGCATGTCTTTGGACTGTGGGGGAAACCGGAGCACCCGGAGGAAACCCACGCGGACACGGGGAGAACATGCAAACTCCACACAGAAAGGCCCTCGCCGGCCCCGGGGCTCGAACCCAGGACCTTCTTGCTGTGAGGCGACAGCGCTAACCACTACACCACCGTGCCGCCACCCTGATTCTTTTCTACCTATATTCAGTTGAAAAAGACATTATCTTGATGGTCGGGTACCGTATGTTGCCCTAAAACCTGTATATACCTTTCAGCATTAACGGTGCCTTCATACAAAGACAATACATTTAATGTTCAGACTGATAACTTTTAATCTTGTTAATATATACGCATTCTGAAGTTGATGCCTGCAACACGTTCCAAAAAAAGTTGGAACAGTGGCAACAAAAGTCTTGGAAAGTGAATCTCCATGACCTTTGATCCCTGAGGTGGCACTGCATTAAAAACTGACATGACAGTATAAAAGACATTACTACATGGGCTTGGGAACACTTCGGAAAACCGGTATCAGTAAACACAGTTTATTGCTGCATCTACCGTACCATGCAAAGCAAAAGCCGTATCAACAACATCGCTCAGTTCTCTGGGCCCGATATCTTACATGAGATGGACTGAGGCAAAGTGGAAAAGTGTGCCATGGTCTGACGAGTCCACATTTCGAATTGTTTTTTTGAAATCATGGACATCATGTCCTCCTGGCTAAAGAGGAGAAGGACCAGCCAGATTGTTACCAGCACAAAGTTCAAAAACCAGCGTCTGCGATGGTATGGGGGTGTGTTAGTGCTCATGGAAGGGTAACTTGCCTATCTGTGAAGGCACCGTTAATGCTGAAAGGTATATACAGGTTTTAGGGCAACATACGGTACCCGACCATCAAGATAATGTCTTTTTCAGGGACGTTCCTGCTTATTCCAGCAAGACAATGCCAAACCGCATTCTCTATGTTTCCATCTGTTATTGGGGTTACTCTAAACATGCTTTAGATGGTAACCATGAGCAGGAGTCAAGTGTGATGGTTTCTTGACTTAATTCCATTTGAGGCTACACCATTATTAATGTCATCCTGCTCCAACAAAATCGATTGTCATGAGCTGCTGCTGTAGAGATATGTCATGCTTTAGGATCATGAGGCACACAGACCTGTTGCTGAATGACTACACTCACTGGACGCTTTAATAGGAACCCGTTCTTGATTCTAAGATTCCTGTTCTTGGCTGCAGGAGTGGAACCCAATATGGTCTCCTGCTGTTGCATGTTGAGATGCTCTTCTGATCACCACAGTTATAAAGAGTTGCTATGATTTGATATATCCTTCCTGGCAGCTCGAACCAATCTGACCATTTTCCTCTGACCTCTCTTATCAGCACGGCGTTTGTTTCCACCCACAGAACTGTCGCTCACTCAATGTTTTTAGTTTTTCGCACCATTCTCTCTAGAGACTGCTGTGTGTGAAAACCCCAGGAGATCAGCAGTTTCTGAAATACTCAAAGCAGCCCATCTGGCTCGAACCAACACCCACGCCACAGCGAAAGAAAGTCACACTTCACTGTGAGATCACAATTTTTCCTGTTCTGATGTTCGAGCATTAACTGAAGCTTTTGATTTGTATCTGCATGATTTTATGCATCATGTTGCTGTCAAGGGATCGGCTTATTAGAGAACTGCATTAAACAACAGGTGGATCCTACTAAAGTGGCCAGTGAGTGTCAATTTATAATCTCATCTCATTATCTGTAGCCGCTTTATCCTGTTCTACAGGGTCGCAGGCAAGCTGGAGCCTATCCCAGCTGACTACGGGCGAAAGGCGGGGTACACCCTGGACAAGTCGCCAGGTCATCACAGGGCTGACACATAGACACAGACAACCATTCACACTCACATTCACACCTACGGTCAATTTAGAGTCACCAGTTAACCTAACCTGCATGTCTTTGGACTGTGGGGGAAACCGGAGCACCCGGAGGAAACCCACGCGGACACGGGGAGAACATGCAAACTCCGCACAGAAAGGCCCTCGTCGGCCACGGGGCTCGAACCCGGACCTTCTTGCTGTGAGGCGACAGCGCTAACCACTACACCACCGTGCCGCCCGAATTTATAATTGGTGTAAAAAATAAATATAAATGTCTGTTAATATTCTTTTTTTAATATGAAAATGTAAGCAGTGTCCTTCTCATTAAAAAAAAAAAACTGGTTTTATGTGTCCATCAGTCCATCATATGTTTTTGATACATTTCCTTCATAATTGTTATCAGAAAGTTATTTATGGAATTTATTACTTCAGCATATCTCAGACTGGGTCATGACATGTACATAACAGTACCGTATGTTCTCAAATTGTGTTGGAATTTGCCTATGTAGAGTACCAGTCAAAAGTTAGTACACCCCATACTCTACTCATTCATAGGCTTTTCTGTATTTTCTACATTGTAGAGCAAACCATCAAAACTATGAAATAACATATGGAATATATATAGAATTATGTAGTAAACAAAAACGTGTTGACAAACAAAATATGTTTCATATTTTAGATTCTAGGCTGCACGGTGGTGTAGTGGTTAGCGCTGTCGCCTCACAGCAAGAAGGTCCGGGTTCGAGCCCCGTGGCCGGCGAGGGCCTTTCTGTGTGGAGTTTGCATGTTCTCCCCGTGTCCGCGTGGGTTTCCTCCGGGTGTTCCGGTTTCCCCCACAGTCCAAAGACATGCAGGTTAGGTTAACTGGTGACTCTAAATTGACCGTAGGTGTGAATGTGAGTGTGAATGGTTGTCTGTGTCTATGTGTCAGCCCTGTGATGACCTGGCGACTTGTCCAGGGTGTACCCCGCCTTTCGCCTGTAGTCAGCTGGGATAGGCTCCAGCTTGCCTGCGACCCTGTAGAAGGATAAAGCGGCTAGAGATAATGAGATGAGATTTTAGATTCTAAAACAGAGTATCCAGATGACGCTTTGCACACCATTGGCATTATCTTAACCAGCTTCCTGATGCAGTCACCTGGAATGCTTTTCAATTAACGGATTTGCCTCGTCAAAAGTTAATAAGTGCAATTTCTTGCCTTCTTGCCTTAGTAATCCATATTATGTCAAGAACCGCTCAACTAAGTAAAGAGAAATGACAGTCCATTTATATAATTTCTATAACAATTTATGTAATTTATCATGCCATCAACTACTATTCATGAAGGACCATTGATACCTGACAAGATGGTGTAATCAAAAAAAAAGCACCAGGTAAACACACCGAGCCATGAAGAAACTGAAACCCAGGCTCATTATGTCATTTTATCCATCACAATTTCTCTTTATCCCTATGCAATTATTCCACTTCAGCCAAGAATAAAAAATGACAGTTATTTTCCAATTTTTGCACTTCCTTTCAGGTTCCATTGAAAGTTTTGCACAAAGCCAGGTTGACGGAACCCTAACTACAATAACGATGACAAAAAGCCAGTGCTGAGAAAGTAGACAGTTATATTGTCATATGCTGATATTGTAACAGGCATATGACTAATTCTGCATATAACAAGCTAACTGTGGTGGCCAAATCCCTTGGCACATTGCTGAAGGTGTGAGATGGAACCTCTCCGTCAGCTGGATAGACAAAAAGCTTGGAAAGGCCACTCCAGCAATTTCCAAATCTACGGTATGTGTGGTTTCCCTGCAGAAAAAAAAAAGTGTATGCGTGCAGGTCCCTCACTCCGAGAGTGCGAGAGTCGATGCTGTCTCTATCTTTCCAGGTTTAGTCGCATAGACAAGGCAAGTAAATAATTAAATGTGCATGTGACCTCTGAGCAGCACTAGATACATCTCATCTCATTATCTCTAGCCGCTTTATCCTTCTACAGGGTCGCAGGCAAGCTGGAGCCTATCCCAGCTGACTACGGGCGAAAGGCGGGGTACACCCTGGACAAGTCGCCAGGTCATCACAGGGCTGACACATAGACACAGACAACCATTCACACTCACATTCACACCTACGCTCAATTTAGAGCCACCAGTTAACCTAACCTGCATGTCTTTGGACTGTGGGGGAAACCGGAGCACCCGGAGGAAACCCACGCGGACACGGGGAGAACATGCAAACTCCACACAGAAAGGCCCTCGCCGGCCCCGGGGCTCGAACCCAGGACCTTCTTGCTGTGAGGCGACAGCGCTAACCACTACACCACCGTGCTGCCCCACTAGATACATACTTTAGAGAAATTACATTCAAGATTTTCTGCTGTTGGGTTTTGTTTTGTTTTTTGCATAAATAATAAAGCATAATGAAATTGAAATCAGTGGACAAAAAGTATAAAGTACAAACTATTCACGTGTGCGTATGCAGTTAAATTCATAACACTGTGCAAGGGCGTTGCTAGTTATTAGTAAACATCCTATCCGCATTTACTGGATATGAGCAATCGCATGCTCTGATTGGATACTCTACTACTAGGATATCAGCTTATATACCATGAGTAGAGTAAAACAAAATGGCAGAGCGTGTTACTGAGCTAACCAAAGACGAAAAAAAAAACTACCTGAAAACAAAACCCAAAAAAAAGCAACAAAATATGGAATAAAAGTATTTGATGGTGTCTTTTTTTATTTTTCAAGAATTATTATTATCGCATTTTTCACAAATTGCTACTGTCATTTCGCCAGTTTGTTCACATTCTAAGCAGAAATGATTTTGTCGGACGTTTTGTATAAAGTTTTTATTTTTCGAATTTGCAAAAAATAAAAATGCTCTGGTTTGTAAAATCCAGTGAATGTGGATAGAATAAAACATTTATTCCACGCAATCTCATCATACATGGCTTATAGGCAACTCGGTGCTATGTGCCTCGTCGACGATCAGCTCATGTACGACTCGATTTCATGGAATAACTGTTAATTAGCTACACTGAAACCTTAAGCTGTTATGGTAAGACTAAGATGAGATCCTAACCCTGCCAGCAACGCAATGCGACAATTTTTATTTTTTTTGTATGCGAGTTGATGATTTACAATCATGATGACAGGAGGCAGAGTTTTGATTACAAAGTAAGGTAGGTGGGGCCAGGCAGCATGAGAAATTTCCACTTTATGTAAACAAGAAACTAAGCAATGTGGTGACTACTAATGGGAGACGAGGGCTGTCAGGACCTCATCCTCCCGCCAGGAAACCGTATCCTTTTATGGTGTTGGATAGTCATTTCTCATCAAGATTTAGGAGAAATTGATTATTGCGATTTATTCCTCTAAATATACCAGAGGAATTTTTTAAAAAATTATTCTGAAATGTGGGCAGCACGGTGGTGTAGTGGTTAGCGCTGTCGCCTCACAGCAAGAAGGTCCTGGGTTAAATGGCTGATAAAAGATCAGCAAGTCCAGTTGCTCCCTTCTACCAACCACAGATTACTATGTACCTGGATAACTGAGAATCTTCACAGACATGTTTCTACGCACTTTGGGATGAGTTCCCTTCGACTGGTACGGGAGTATGAGAGGACTTCCAGAAAACTGGCAGACATCTTAGCCAGAGACGATCGTTCATTTTTGTCAACCTGGAACGACCATCACTGAACAGAGGTGGGTGTCTATGACATCTTTTATCAGCCACCTACAATGCAGCCATCAGCATTCTGATTCGGATTCTATGATGATCCATGAGAGGATAAATACTGGATACTCCCTATTAGACAGACAGAACTGAGGAAGCCTTTCAGACGAGAGGCGAAACATCTTCAAGAATCTTCAAGCAAGTCCAGTTGCTCTCTTCTACCAATCACAGATTACTATGTACCTGGATGACTGAGATTCTTCACAGACATGTTTCTACGCACTTTGGGATGAGTTCCCTTCGACTGGTACAGGAGTATGAGAGGACTTCCAGAAAACTGGCAGACATCTTAGCCAGAGAGGATCGTTCATTTTTGTCAACCTGGAACGACCATCATTGAACAGAGGTGGGTGTCTATGACATCTTTTATCAGCCACCTACAATGCAGCCATCAGCATTCTGATTCGGATTCTATGATGATCCATGAGAGGATAAATACTGGATACTCCCTATTAGTCAGACAGAACTGAGGAAGCCTTTCGGACGAGAGGCGAAACATCTTCAAGAATCTTCAAGCAAGTCCAGTTGCTCTCTTCTACCAATCACAGATTACTATGTACCTGGATGACTGAGATTCTTCACAGACATGTTTCTACGCACTTTGGGATGAGTTCCCTTCGACTGGTACAGGAGTATGAGAGGACTTCCAGAAAACTGGCAGACATCTTAGCCAGAGAGGATCGTTCATTTTTGTCAACCTGGAACGACCATCATTGAACAGAGGTGGGGGTCTATGACATCTTTTATCAGCCACCTACAATGCAGCCATCAGCATTCTGATTCGGATTCTATGATGATCAATGAGAGGATAAATACTGGATACCCCCTATTAGTCAGACAGAACTGAGGAAGCCTTTAGGATGAGAGGCGAAACGTTTTCAAGAATCTTCAAGCAAGTCCAGTTGCTCTCTTCTACCAATCACAGGTTACTATGTACCTGGATGACTGAGATTCTTCACAGATATGTCTCTGGATAAGAGTATCTGCAAAATGCCATGTAATGTAACAATGTAATGTAAATAAACACACTTCCTGTATTTACATGTGTCCTTCCGCCTATTGTTGTCTTTACATAACAGTCCAGTGGTGTTTGCCATAAGATTGACCCTTTTTTCCACCTTGACATATTGCCCCTGTGGTGGGGGTGTGGCTTATCAACTCAATTTGCGTATCAGTCTGAAGACCTTTGAAAATAATTTAATTGTACGTGTTATGGAAGGGTTGCTTTCAATATTTCTTGGATTGTGTTGATTTTAAGACTAAGGGCTATCGTATTGAGAAATGTTTTGCGATATTAAGTATTTCTTACTCAATTTCTTAAGATATTAAGTTTCTTAGTCAGTTATATTATATGGACTTGAGTGTTTTACTGGGAAATACGCCACTCGTATTTTTCATATAAGCTCCATCCAGGACATGGAGAACCAAAAGCGTGACATAAAGCTCTTTATTTTTTTCACGATGCGGTTTCCATCAAATCCTGCGCTCTGATTGGCTGGCAAGTGGGTCCGTATCCTACAGTACGGACCCCAGTTACGGACCCCGGTTATGGACCTTTGGCGACTCGCTCATTCACAACAACAACAAACATAGTAGTATGTTTTGTCAACATTTATCTTTTTTAATAAGATTTATTTATAAGATTATCAAAAATTTTATAAATTTTTGCCAGCATTTCTCAGGAGAATAGCATTAATTTTACAGCATGGATAGCGATAACGACAGTGTTCACAGCGAAAGCGAGTTTTACTACCCTGAGGAAGAAGAAATAAAAGAAAACATTTCAGGAGAAAGCTAAAAACCTCTAACTGTTGCTAACGCCGAGCAAAAACATGGCTGAATCCTGAATGACTCAATTTTGTATAAATAGGGGACTACATAGGCGGCAAAATGTAGTTTTTTTTTCCTGCCATGGAAGTGCACTTGTATACCGAGGAGGAAGCAATTTGCATTACAGCCGTGAATAAGGATTCAAAATAGCGGCTCGGCTCGGTTTTCCCTTTCGGGCGCTCTCGTTTTCTGTTAGAATTTGGTAAAGAAAAAAATAAATATATTATTTACCAGCTTAAGGTCGGTCCGTATGGTGAAATACCGTGACCTCGGCCTTGAATACTGGCCTCGGCCCAGAGGGCCTCGCTCAGTACTTTCAAGACCTCGGTCACGGTATTTCACCATACGGACCTCCCAGCTGCTAAATAACATAAGCGGCTAGAGATAATGAGATGAAATGAGATATATACGTCACTCGTGAGGAAATCGATGATTGATTTGTTTTTTGATAAATTTGGTGACTTTTTGTTTGTGAATGTTTCTATATAATAAAAAAGAAAATCACACATTGGTTTGAGGACATGAAGTTTATCTTCTCATGTTGAAAAACTCGCATTTTTCATACAAAATACCGCACAGATCTGAGTGGCATATTTAAATAATGTTGGCTGGTGTTGAGTGGTATCTCAGATATATTTCATTCAGCTAGCATGATACTGAATGAGTCGAAGATGAGTAGCTGAATGGAATATACCTGATCTACCACCAAAAAAAAGCCATTATTATTATCTCATCTCATTATCTCTAGCCGCTTTATCCTTCTACAGGGTCGCAGGCAAGCTGGAGCCTATCCCAGCTGACTACGGGCGAAAGGCGGGGTACACCCTGGACAAGTCGCCAGGTCATCACAGGGCTGACACATAGACACAGACAACCATTCACACTCACATTCACACCTACGGTCAATTTAGAGTCACCAGTTAACCTAACCTGCATGTCTTTGGACTGTGGGGGAAACCGGAGCACCCGGAGGAAACCCACGCGGACACGGGGAGAACATGCAAACTCCACACAGAAAGGCCCTCGCCGGCCCCGGGGCTCGAACCCAGGACCTTCTTGCTGTGAGGCGACAGCGCTAACCACTACACCACCGTGCCGCCCTATTATTATTATTATTATACATACACATTCCTTTCTGGTGTTCAACGCATCTTTCTCTTTCAAAATTCTCTCAAAATCTTCCATATTTAATGAAGCAATCCTGGCGGCCATGTTTGTTTACAAATTGTCACAATCTCTCACTGGCACAGAAGTTTTACATCTCTGATGTGTGATGTCATGTTGTCTTGACAACCATGCAATATCGTAAGCTACATTAAACGCTCAGTCTCCATTGAGTAGAGTAGAGTGATGTAGGATAAGTGATATGATAACACGTAGGATAAACGATATGATAACAATATCACATGCTATCAAACCAAATGAATGAAAGCCACTAGAAGGGAATAGAACACGTTTTTATTCCATCAAAAACATGTCCTGTAAAGATAATAATTCCTGAAATTTCACTCTGATGATGTGTTTTCCTACTGACTAGAGTAGACGTACGTTGTCGCAATGGCGAACCGGTTCAGCGTTAAAATTCTTTTGATTACCTTGCGTGTGTGTGTATGTGTTTTGTTTTGGGTTTTATTGTGGATGCGTCCATATATACTCAACAAAAATAAAAACTTTACACTCGTTTCAAAGTCAATAATTTGAACATTTTGGAAAATAGGTTTGAAATAACGATTGTATTCAATTATTTTGTCATTAAAGATGCTATAGCATACAGATCATGTTTGTCATGGAATCGGTTCCACCGGAAATGCGACGACAATGTCCATGATCAAAAACTGTGAGTCACAACTTAATGAAATCATGTCAGGATCGGGTGTGTCCTCCATGGGCATTCACAACAGCGATACAACGTCTCCTCATGGATTGGATGATGCGTCTGAACACAGCTTGGGGAACGCGCCGCCATATTTGTACCAACATGGCACCAAGCTCCTGCAAGTTCTGTGGAGGGTTCCTTACAGGTGGCTGTGGTGCCAGTTTGATGGAGACGTGTCTGGAGATTATGGATGGTCTGTCGACTGCATCCCATAACCCTCGCAACGTCAGTGACGGATGTTCCCGTATTCAGCATGCCAATGGCACGTTCACGCTGAATGTCTGACAGTCGTGGCATTGCAAATTAACGAATAATTAACCATAAAACCTTGTTTTTCTGAGATGACACTCTACTCTGCTACCGTGAGATCAATTGCACGTGTATCAATAGGTCACGTCACTTGTGTCACATGGAAACGTGATTTTAGCGTGCAGTGCTCTCGCACGTGCTACGTAGGCCCGACCAGTAGAATGAATGTGTGACGTAATGCCCTTGACAATGAATTTAACCATAATCACAACAAGAACTCTTTCAAGAAAAGTTTCTAAACACTATTTGAAAAATAATGAGTGTCAAATTTTTATTTTTGCTGAGTATAATATAAAGAATGTTACACAGGGGTGCGAAGATATGAAGTTTATCTTCTTGTATTGAAAATATTTTATATAAGCTATGTGTTTCATAGGGCGGCATGGTGGTGTAGTAGTTAGCGCTGTCTCCTCACAGCAAGAAGGTCCGGGTTCGAGCCCCGTGGCCAGCGAGGGCCTTTCTGTGCGGAGTTTGCATGTTCTCCCCGTGTCCGCGTGGGTTTCCTCTGGGTGCTCCGGTTTCCCCCACAGTCCAAAGACATGCAGGTTAGGTTAACTGGTGACTCTAAATTGACCGTAGGTGTGAATGTGAGTGTGAATGGTTGTCTGTGTCTATGTGTCAGCCCTGTGATGACCTGGCGACTTGTCCAGGGTGTACCCCGCCTTTCGCCCGTAGTCAGCTGGGATAGGCTCCAGCTTGCCTGCGTCCCTGTAGAACAGGATAAAGCGGCTAGAGATATTGGATGTATTTCATATTCATATTCATGTTTTTATTCCGTCGAAAACATGTCCTGTATGGATAATAATTCCCGATATTTTACTTAAAAGGGCCTGGAGTTAATTTTGCTGAAACATAAATGCAAATCCAAATACTTACTAGTTTTTAAAGTAGAGTTTATGATTATTTTTCAGTGTAATACATCAAGATTAGGTATGTTGTAAGCTTTAGTCAGACCACACAGTTTATGTGTGACTTCATCCTCATGATTTATTCGTGTCAATGGAATACTGTTAGTTGGAATTACTCACTTTTAGTAAACAACTAAGAGTAAATATTACTACAAATATACATCGCATGTAGATAAATTAAATTCCTGCCCCTACTTGATAACTGATAAATGAATTCAATTACTTTTTTCCACTGAATTTTAACACACACACGTAGCCTCATTTAAACCGCCACAACCCTGAAAAGTTCATTTCCATGAACTAAAAACAAAAAAAATAATAATATTTATGCAATTTTTATCTTGCATCTTACAGTATTTCAACAGGAATTCCAGCCCTGATGCTTAACCAGATGTCCTGTAAATTTTTCTTTGACATTTTCACAAAAAAAAGTAAGTAAGAAAGAAAGATAACACAGAGTGTGCCTTTTATTTGTATCTATTTGTATTCTGTTACATGCTTAGTGCACTACAAAGCTCCTTTAAACACAGAGTTTTGGTTATGACAGGGGTTATTCCGTGCAAGATGAATAAAATTAAACTTGGGGAGCGTGCTCGTATAGGAACGGGAGAGGGAACGAGAAACAGAGTGTGTGAGAGAGGGAGGGGGAGAGAGAGAGGGAGAGAGAGAAAAGGAGAAGGAGCATTGTGACACTTGCCATGATGGATCTCTGTGTCAGAATGAGTGCGAATGTTTAGCTTGCGCCTTCATAAATATTTACCGTCCACACTGAGAGCCTCGTGCTCTGGAGTGTAACTTGGATTTGCTTTCTGGGCCTGGCACGATACTGCCTGTGACCAAAAAAGGATTCTTGGCCTAATAGGACTGCAAGGTGTGTGTGTGTGTGTTGATGAGGAGGGCTTTTTTTGCTTAACCAGCACAAGCCGTTGCCTGCAGATGGAATTTTAGACGGAATTTAAAAAGGGTTCTTGCACAATGTAAATAAATAATAAAATGAGCCATAAATTACTGCTTGGCCCCATAAACCTCATGCTAATTAATGTTCTTACTAGAACATCAGCCGTGTTAAAATGCCTTATGAAGGAACGATTATTAATGACTATTTTCAAGAGCTTATCCAGTGTCCTTATCCAAGTATTTTATACTCAGGGAAATTGCTAGAAGCAGCAGACTGGCTTTCAAATGAAAGCTTAAAATGATTGTGCAGTTAAATAAATCAGGAGAGTGTTCTTATTCATCACAGCTGGAGCTAAACAAGTATCAGAGCTGCTGTTATTTAAAAATCAATCAATCAAACCAACCAAATAACCAACCAACCAACCAACCAACCACCCAGTCATTCAACCAACCAACCAACCAACCAACCAATCAATCATTCAACCAACCAACCAGCCAATCAGTCATTCAACCAACCAATCAGTCATTCAACCAACTCACCAACCAGTCAATCAACCAACCAGCCAATCAGTCGTTCAACCAACCAACCAGTCATTCCACCAGCCAACCAACCAATCAGTCATTCATTCAACCAACCTACCAACCAACCCACCAACCAACCAATCAGTCAACCAACCAACCAACCAACCAATCAGTCAACCATTCAACCAGCCAATCAATCAATCAATCAATCAATCAATCAATCAATCAATCAATCAATCAATCAATCAATCAGCATCTTCTGATTGGAGAATTCAACCATGCAGTGGTATAAAATATAAATAATTTCCAGTATATCAACAGAATAAGCCCTCAAATAATTCCTGTATAAGGGGGAGGGGAGGTGGATTTCAGGTCAAAATATTTTCCAGGTCTAAATGTTTATTCATGGATGATTAACATAACACACATACACAACGTACAAGTAACAAAGCTCATTATGAATATTCTACCGCAGTTCCTGTGCAAAAAATATATATATATATTTGATGTCAAATGAATGCACTATAATGTTCGTAAAAGGTCAGTGGAGTCATATTTGCGTTCCGTAATTAACTGCTTCAAACATCAAATGAACACACCATAGATTGTTTCAGTACTTTTTATTGGCTACCAGCAGCTGTGGTGAGAAAATGAATGAACCAATCAGGATAGTGCATTTTTTTCCATTTCTTTTTGACTCACTTCAAGCATAGTGTTATCTGTTTGAGCTGGTAATCCGAACTCTACCAGAGGTTTATTGCAGGAACGAGGAGTAGATCAAGATGTACAGTACTGTGCAAAAGTCTTAGCCCTCCCTTTTTTTCATACAAACTTTGTGATAGATTTCTATTTTATGACTTCTACATTATCAAATTGGTACAAAAACATTTTCGAGTTCCAAGCATTCCTCCCCCCCAGCACAAAATTCAGTGTTACAGAAAAAAAAAAATGTTTGGATCTGAGCAGCATATTACATAAGAGAGCACTTTTCAGATTAAAAAAGAAAACATAATGAAGGCTACTGGGTTTTGGTGCAAAAATAAGAAGCGAGTGTGATAAAGTGTCCAGAAGAACTGTGGCTGGTTCTGCAAGATGCTTAGTAAAACCTACAGCTCATTTCCTTATAAATCTGCATTCACTGTACCTGAGACTACTATTTTTTTTTTAACGCAAAGGGTCGTCTCACACCAAATATTGACTTTGTTTCATTTATTATGGCTTACTGATGACTGATTATAGTATTTTTTTTAACGTTGAATCATTTCATTTCATTTTTTTCGAGACATTTTTGGTCGACAGCATTTCGTTACATGTGCCTAAGACTTTTGCACAGACTTTTGCATGGTACAGACCATGCAGTCATTTTATTGAGTATATTTCTTAAACCTGCTCTGAAATTAATTCCTGGTTCAGCTACCAGAAGTGACTGTGCTTCATCTGAAATTTGAAAAAAAAAAATTTGTCTGTCGAATAAAAGAAATATAAACTTATGAGCTAAAAGCTCATAATGTAATTATGTGAAACAGAATTATTAAATTGTGACTTATTGCCATGTGTGGCAATAATGGTAATAAAAATGTGGCACAGAAAAAATATTACAAGATAACGGTAATCAAATTCTGCTCTATTTTATAAATGTTTATGGTGATTCATGACTTAATATTTTCTCTGTGGTGAGTGATTTCTTGTAATATCCAGTGTTATCGTTATGCTTTTTAAGCGAAAAAGCAAGAAGATTTAAAGGCAATGTCTTATACCCCTTTTCCACAAGTTGACACAGTTCCCTGAGGTCTTAATGAAATGTCTGTGACATGCTTTGTTCAAAATACCACAAGGATAAAGCACCACAGCTGCCTTCTCACCCTAAACAGCCCCGTTTCAAACCGCTGATTTAAGGAGTGGCCTGGTCCTTTAAATGATAATGAGCCACTGCTCACCCCACCCCCCTCTTCTGTCAGCCATTCAAGTAACACAGTCCTCATCAAAATTCTTTCACAAAGGCAGCATGACTCTATGGAGATACTCCGATGAGGAGGCGGGATTATACTAATGAGCTCCCCTTGTGACATAGAAAGTGGAGCTGAATCTGAACAGCCCGTTGAAGCTCATGTTTTCTGAAATAAGAAGAACAAAAGAAACTGGACGGGTGTGTTATTTCAGACTTTGTGAGTTGGTAGGCTCCAGATACCCAAATGTATGTGCACAGGTACTGAAAAAGTGAGTTTTTTCAGAATATGCCCCCTTTAAATAAAAATGGGCGGCACGATGGTGTAAAGGTTAGCACTGTCACCTCACAGCAAGAAGGTTCTGGGTTTGAACCCGGTGACCAACAGGGGCCTTTCTGTGTGGAGTTTGCATGTTCTCCCCGTGTCTGCGTGGGTTTCCTTTGGGTGCTCTGGTTTCCCCCACAGTCCAAAGACATGCAGGTTAGGCTAATTGGTGGCTCCAAATCGACCGTAGGTGTGAATGTGAGTGTGGATGGTTGTTAGGCTCTATGTATCAGCCCTGCGATGATCCGGCGACTTGTCCAGGATGTACCCCACCTCTTGCCTATAGTCAGCTGGGATAGGTTCCAGCTTGCCCGTGACCCTGCACAGGATAAGCGGCTACAGATAATGGATGGATGGAAATAAAAATGGCAAAGACTCAGGCATGTGAAAGACATACTGTATGGATTGATGATATACTGTATAGCGGTAGATCTACTGTCTACTGTCAAGCAATCTTAATATTCATTGCCAGTGAAGTGTCTTGTCACAGGATATGAGAAGATTTGACAAAACACTTGAACACTAGTGAATGACAAAATCACACAGTTTACTATATTCGTGCAATTTTCCAATTAGCCAGTCACGTAGCAGCAGCACAATACATAAAATCATGCTGATAAAGGTCAAGGACTTCAGTTAATAATCACATCAAACATCAGAACAAGGAAAATTTATGATTTGAATTATTTAACCGTGGCATGGGCGTTGGTGCCAAATTGGCTGGTTTAAGTATTTTTAGAAACTGCTGATCTCCTGGGAATTTCATGCACAACAGTTTCTAGAGTTTACACAGAATGGTGCAAAAAAAAAAACCATCCAATGAGCAGCAGTTCTGCTGATGGAAATGCCTTGGTGGTCATGAAAGACTGGCCAGAAGTGTTGTAGTACTTGAGATTGGGCTTGGTCTCAAGGCCACTTTTTGAAGGTCTCGGAATCAACTGCATTTTCATTCGGTCTTGTCTTGCTCTTGGACATAGAGGACTCTGGATTTTATTTCAAGATTGGTCAAGACCACAACTGCGTGGATTTCGCTAAATTGCCTGTGCATTATCTGATTTATTTGTTAGCATCTTTACTTTGATTGGATGCAAAATTTCCTGCTTCAAATGCAACCAATAACATGATTCATTACTAATACCATGACCCATGTTACCATTATTGTGCTCTTCTTATCTGTGTTGTAGTCCATCAACCTTAAGGTTTGATGTACTGTGTGCATTATGAGATGCTTTTCTGCTCACCATGGATGTAAAGAGTGGTTATTTGAGTTACCATAGCCTTCCCGTCAGCTTGAACCAGTCTGGAGAATAGTGTTGTTGAGACCAGAGTGCCTCAAGACCAAGACAAGACTAAGGATTTCAGGGGTTGAGATCAAGTCAAGACCAAGACCAAGGCAAGGTAAGACCAAGTCAAGCCCAGAACCAGACCAGTGTTTGCAAAGGGGGCAGGGGAGGGGTAACAGTCATTAACAGGAAGAATGCATGAAGACCGTGTGAAAATGCGGTCGATTCTGAGACCTTCAAAAAGTGGTCTTGAGACCAAGCTCAAGTACTACAACACTTCTGGCCAGTCTTTCATTGAAATGTTTCTTCCTGTTAACGCCTATTACCCCTCCCCTGCCCCCTTTACACACGCTGGTCTGGTTCTGGGCTTGACTTGGTCTCGCCCTGCCTTGGTCTTGGTCTTGACTTGATCTCAACCCCTGAAATCTTTAGTCTTGTCTTGGTCTTGAGGCACTCTGGTCTTGACAACACCACTACTCTCCAGACTGGTCCAAGCTGACGGGAAGGCTATGGTGACTCAAATAACCACTCCTTACATCCATGGTGAGCAGAAAAGCATCTCATAATGCACACAGTACATCGAACCTTAAGGTTGATGGACTACAACACAGATAAGAGCACAATAATGGTAACATGGGTCATGGTATATCTTTAGGAAACCCACACTAATCTACACTGATGGTCACATGACGATGTTGTGCTTTTCTGGATGGAGTCATTGTTCACACTGTACATAAAATAAGTCTGAATAGCTATACAGAAGGAATAAACTTGTTGCAGTGCTTGGCATGTGAAGTGTTGAATGAGATGGTGGTATTCGAAGATGCATTTTCTGATTTTACTGTCCAAAAATGGTCTGCTCCAGTCAGGTCATGTGATAGTCCATGTGTACTCCAGAGTGATATTTGAAGAAATAAGCAGCTGGAGCTCTTTAATAGCTCCAGCAATAGCAAACATGCCATTAGAAGATCTGAGAAACTACCAGAATTTTGAGATCATCCAACTTTCGTGGCCTTACTCATGAATCATAGTAGTTTACTTTTAACCATAGTTCTGGTCGACTTAAAACAGCATTAGTTGAATGGTGGGTTTTTTTTTTCTTCCTCTGGTTGCATATTGTGAAAATATTTTAAAGCTCTTAATCCGTCTCTGTATGGAAACACGTTTGATGTCCACGGATAAAAGTAAAGTGTTGTCAAGTATGTCAAGTAGGGATTGTTGTTTGATGTGTTCATGAATGTGAAGAAAATGTGAAGGGTCTTTTTTTTTAACAAATAGCTGGAGTCGAAAGAAATGTAGAAAGTGTGATAATATTTCTGTGGGATAATAACAAGCGCATTCCAGATGTCCGACTCTTTATTATCGTATACTTGAAGGAGAATTCGCTCAGAAGTCGGAATCGAAGCTTGAAATTATGGCATTTATTCAAACAACAACATGGAAAAAGAAAAAAAAACATGGATGTCTGACAAGCTAGAAGCTAACCCTGATGAGCTAAATCTATCTTCTTCAGAACAACAAATGGTATTGTCGCTGTATTGGATTTAACCCTTTGGTGACTGACCCCTTGAAAATGGTTCCTCCAGGAACGATGACGTTTCAGTTGTCAAGACAACGGAAAAACTAAAATACAAGAGCATTTTGTTTTGTGCACAAGAGCATTGTGACGTATCTTTCTGTTTTTGTATTTTAGTTTTTCCGTTGTCTTGACAACTGAAACGTCATCGTTCCTGGAGGAACCATTTTCAAGGGGTCAGTCACCAAAGGGTAACAAGCAAATTCAGTATGTTTATATGTTGATTTATCGAATATAATTAGTATATAAATACAGTATAACTCATTTAACAGTAAAGAAGTGCGGGTTTGTTTACTGTTGATGCTCTTGGCGGCCATGTTGATTTCACGTCACTTGCTAAACTTGAGATTGAGGAGACCGTCCCGGATTTGAGTCAGAATTCTGAGTTGAGAGGCATTTTCTT